>NC_088259.1:16403754-16725629 GCF_036013445.1 Caloenas nicobarica
GTAAAAAATAACGTACTAGTCTTTCCTCAGAAAATGTAAAAATTACAAAGTGATCCTCTGAATTAAAAACTCCAAACAAACCATCTTCTCTGTCTTGCTAAGATTAATATCCTTCTTGTTCCTCTTGCGGGCTTTGGAGTCCTCGATGTCAATCAGCCTGATGAGGGGCATGGTTCCTCCTCCCAGCAGCAAAATTGTGAACAGCACTATGATGATGGTGGTTGTCCCGATGAGCTGTCGCTTCTCTATTGGTTCCAAGCCCAAATGGAGGCTGAGGGCATAGGGAATTGCACCACGTAAACCTTATCAGAGAGAACAGTAAATCAGTTAAGATCCTGATAACTCAACAGGAATCTTCCATCTTTAGAAAATTTTTACAATCCTATACTATTCCATTTATCTGTCATTTGGTTACTACCCTAAAATTAATCTGCGCTCTTCAGATGCTGTTTTTCAAATTGTGAAGTTGCTAGACCAAGATGGAAAAGTGGACTCTCTGCAGAAAAGCTTTAGTGAGGGGGTTGCCACTGCGTGGTCCTCCAGCACAAAGGGTAGAGAACATATCTACTGCACTTGGCTTTGAGAATGGTGCAAATGTCGACTTTCGCTCCACAGATGGAAAACCAATTCCTCCCAGAGCAGCCCACACAATGAAAGAGAGAAAACATTTTTTCCAGTCTTCCGTACTTTGAGCTTTAACTTACCACTAAACCACATGATAAACATCATTTTGGGGGTGATTTTATGATCACGGAAAAAGTTGAGTAAGTAGGAAAGTGGGAAAATATTCACTGCTCTACCAAACAGAACAAGTACCTAAAAAAGAAAAAAAAAAAAACCAACAACACAACAGGAAAAAAAGCAGATGATCATTTGATGTGTCACATTCATGTAGGTCCCAGTTGCACCCTTTTCACTCACAAGTCTTCCAAGTCAGTGTGCTGCCAAAGAAATCTCTCAGCATACATCAATGTGGAATTTAACTTTTTAGCATTTTGTCTGCTTAACTGAAACTACACCAGACTTCTCACTGACAGAGGTCAGATACTACTTTACTTACAATAAATAAATTGAAACGCAAGAGGCGTTCCAGGGAGACCAAGAATTACTTTCAGTAGAAGTTCTCAGTTTGTCTCCTTTAACCACTCCCTTGGCGTAGCAGCCAAGAGGCAATAAGATATTTCTCTTGTCTCCCCACAGACCTGTTCCTCAGAGAAAAAGGCCAGAAGCCAAACAAATAGCACGTAATCGAGTTCCTCAACTCTTCCCTGGGTATGGCTATAAAATATATCACACATTGAAGCAACATTTTGAGAGAGAAAAAGAAAATTGATGAAATGGCAGGCAATGAACAAACACAGTGAAAAGCGCAGCTCAGAAAAGCAAAGGTTTTCACAAGGGCATTGCTTTGAAACTCCACCACAAACAGACGTTGGTAAGATAAATATCCTAGAATTAGTCAGCAGGATCCCTGAAGGGCTGCGCTGTCTTACTTTATGAATCACCCCAAAATTATGCATTTTGCATTACGCCCGTGAGGGCAATGCTACATAGAAGGAAGTGTCACACCTTGGATATGTATTAGGTAATGAAGTTGGGTGTAATGCAGTGAGAGCGGTTTCCCAGATATCCCTATCTGTAAATTGTAGATAACGATTCTTCCCTCGAACCATGGAATAAAATGTGCTAGTATATGTTGCTGTATATGACTGGAAATGGATTCACATTTCCTTCTTTTTGACTCTGCAAAAGAGAACATGCTTTTCAGGTCTGTATTAAACAATTATAACAGCAACAGATGTAGGTGACCCCCCTGTGAAACATAATTCAAAGTGCCAGTACATAAAGCTACACTGAAATACAGAATGAAAGAAAAAGAATTAAGAATTGAGTCAAAGAATGAATACACATTGGAAAAGGTTTGAGTAAGGAGAAGGTGAGCTCAGAGTGAAAAAGTGATGTATGGACTAAATTGGTTTATGTGAACAAAATGCAACAACGTATGAGAGAGAGACTCAAAAGCTGTAGTCCTGGAGTGAAGAAACGGAGCAGAGTTTAGTATGAGTTTGAAACCATAGTTTCTACGAACTGCCCATTCACACAAATTATTCATATGAATCTAAAGATACACATGACCTCAAGGTTATCTTCCAGGAAAACAATTTCTGGAATGAAGTGGCATGTATAATAATCTCAACATATTTTGAGATTTATTTTATCTTAATAAATCTAAGAGGGTCAAACCAAGCAAGGTTCTTTTCCTTATTTTTAATAATCTTACAGAGAAGGGCTTCGAAATATCAGCAAACTGGAATCCCTTAAAGAACGCTGATGTATATGTACACCAAAGCGCTGAGGACAAGAATATTTTCATGCTATTAGAGTTAATTTTGTGCAATATATAAAAATATGAAAGTATTTTCATACAACATAATAAATTTGTTAAAATATTTTAACTGTAAGGTGTTTTTCCTTCCCTCCTCCCAATATCAAAACTGCATCTGAACAAGTTTGGAAGAAAGTAAATACCTACTATGCACCAGATGACAAAGGACATCTCAAACTTGTGAGGAAAACTAAAAATTGACAGTCCAAGAAATGCAAAAACACATGTTTCTGAAAAAGAGAAATCACATCTTAAATAAACAGCTCTCTAAAACCTTTTCTACTCCTGTTATAAGTTAATATATGTGGTACATAAAATATAAATTTCCTGACTTCGGAATGCACAAAATAGGCACAAATTCTGCTACACAAAGGCTGGGTTCTCCCGCTCTTGCTGCCCGTGGACAGCACCTTCGACCGTGTGTAGACTTTTCTCAGCTGTAAGTTACTGATGAGGATGAACGAAGCTGGCAAAACCTTGTCCTAAAGACTGAGGAATTTTTCACTTGAACATAGGACAAGCTGCAGAACACAAACTACAGGAGTGACTGACGACTTCTGTAGCTTTGAGTCAGATTCTATATAAAACTGAAATGTCGAGCACGATCTTGCACATTGCAAGCTGAACACTTACAAAGTATTTGATAAGTTAAATTCTTATAAGCAGCAACAGTTTATGACTTTCTCTGTAATAAAATACTGCACTGTATGATCTAACAACCCTTGTATATTCTCTAGAATGATGTTTGCAAATCTGAAATAGTACCACCACTGCACAATGACTCAAGTAATCCAAACATTTTATTTCCACAGCACCAACCTATTACCATCAGAGAACTGACAAGCGAGGATGTTTTGTCAGTCCACTGTTGTGCCAGCAAGGTAAGTTTCTTATCGTAAAGGTGGTTAAAAACAGGAAAGGTTTTGGACAGACAGTAGCAATATCTGAATTACTGTGGTATAAGATACTGTTTGTTCATGCTTTGGGTACTGGCTACTTACATTTGCATGTTCAAAACCTGCTGCAAACATGTACAAAATTACACACTATCTTAAATAATGTCTTTACAGTGACTTGAATGAAGATGCGGCTTTTTTAGCATTTGTAATAGATTAAGACCAAACCCTGATGAGCTACTGGTGCTCAGGTAATGAGTGGTTTAGTTTCCAGCAAGGCCACTCCCTGACAATGCTCCAAATGCATCTTTCTGCAAACAATACAAAACATATTCATGCCATCCCCTGAAAAACAGGGGTATATTTGTAATACAGAAGCATGTCATTTCTTCAAAAGTTTGGCTTGTAAGAGGAAACGGAAATGCTATGGGACTCTGTGTTGTTTGTATTACTACCTCCAAAAACTTCTCAATTTGTGAAGCTGTTGTTTATACAAGTAGTTTTTTATGTCTCAAACCTTTTTAAAAAATACATCTAAAAAACCAAAATGTACCAGAGGAATATACCAGAGATCTCCGTTCAGTTATCAGCCTTGTGGCAAATCTTAGCAGGAGCTTGAAGGATGGGGGAGAGAGATTTACCGTACATTTTATCCAGTACGGTGGGAAAGGTGACTTTTGCATTCCAGCCTCCACTGTCTCCTCTTACAGACACATACCGCTGACATACAAATGACTAGAGGAAAATTCACACCTCTGCTGCTCCCATCAGAATCACCATGTCAGGCAAATACAATTTTAAACTATTAATATTAGATATATACTAAAGGTAGCACCTACCACACATGAAAGCAACAGTTCTGAGTGTCTGCTGCATTAAAATCTGTGTCACTGGGGACAAGTTGTGGTGTGTATAGTGAGACATCACGATGCCGGAGAAGAGAATTGCCATGATACCTGTAGATAAAAATGTGGCAGTCAACAGAATAGCTTGCACTGTGCAAATATTTGTGTTCACAGCCCTTAGTAACGCAAAAGCTTACGAAGCAGCAAGTGGGGTTTCTACTACCATTGTTACTCACGCTGGTCTCGTTCCATTCGTCATATTAAATACTGGGAGGTTACATTTGGGTCACTTGCAAGCTAGAATAAATCCCTGTTATGCCATATTTTCCCATGAAAGTGAGGGAAATAAAAAGCTGATTCTTGAGTGCTTTTCTTGCTTTTCACTCTCCTAACAGGTAGAGAGGTGAGATCAAAAGTAAATAGGATTTGAGAATACAGAGGGTAGGGAACTGTATGATTTAGTTCTCCTGGAAAAGCATTGTTCTTTCCCACCTGCTGATCAGCCAGAAGCAGAATGAGACCAGCAGGGCACGGCTGTGAATCCATGCCGGTACGGTGCACCACATCTAACACCGTAAGAAATTAGGAATGAACAGCACGCACAGGCGTATCCCCAATTTTCTATCAATTTGTGAATCAGAAAAGCCATTGAGACTTCAGAATTCAGGGCAAAAATTACCTTTGTAGGAAGGTACAGCAACCGATATCAGAGGCCAGAACAGCTACCTCAGATTTCACTGTATTTCATGAATCTTTGATTTTGTGCTGGGGATTTCTCCATCTACCTTGCTTCCCAGCTCTTGGTTATTTATGGGAAGAATCAGAATTCCAACCATTCCGCTAACTGCTCAAGATATATCACAGGCTGGACATGACCTAAGTTAGCTAACTTGGCTGAGATCTACAGCGTGCAGCTGAAACTTTAATTCTCTGTTAGAGGTAACTGGGGAGAATACTAGTATTTAATGCTTATGAAAACTGCAATTACCTTTCCTACACTTTTATAACATGAAGTAGAGAATAAGTTTCTTTAAAGTAAGTCAAAAGTAAGAGCACAAGTTAAATGAGAAAATGTGCAAACAAAAACAGGGGCCATCTTAGACACAAATAATACCTAATCCCTAAATTTATCAAAGAAATTCGCACATACTAATTTTGCTACTCACCTGAGAGTGAGATACCTTCTGCAAGTCCATAAGGAAGGTAAGCAAAGATAATCATCATCCCAAACTCTAGGGAGGGTGTCTTCCTTAAATCAATGTGCTTTAGCACGTGAACAGGAAAAGGTTATGGAAAAACTAAGTAAAAAGAAATTCAAAGTTTAAACCTGTGTCATTCCATTACAAAGCAACAATTATGTTTAATGAACATCTGGCTCCCTCTTTTGTCGTGATGTATGGAATAATTTAAAAGTCCATGGTATCAGGCTAATGAACCCAGAGAGGAAATATGTCTGTATTTAATCAAACACTCTGTCCTTGTTATTCACAAAGCGCTTATTAACACTACATCCCAGACAACATGAAAAACTGTTGTACAAGTCCCACACAAAAGATTATCTACAGTGTTAACATGGAACAAGCTCTGAAAAGTAACAAAGGTGTCTGACTTATAACAAAGATCCTTCCTCATCTCAGCAGAGAAGCTTCTGGGCTTTTAGAAACAAATTCATGGAAGCGGAAGAGGCAAAATGTAACTCAATGTAAATCCAAATAGAACAGTTTCTGAATTCAGCTGCCTGAAAACGATACACAGGGACAAATGAGCTGGTCTGACTCAAAAGCCCTTGGGAAAAGCAGCTTTTTTTTTTCTTTTTAATTAACTGGTTTAAGTATATAAAAAAGGAGCCATATGCTTGTAAAAATGGATTGGTATTGAAATGGAATTAATATATTTTGAACTTACAAAGCAATTACTATATTTCATAGCACTCCAATGCACATAATCTAAGCTACTATACAGCATTTCAGACCTTAATTATATTCATAAAAATGTGATGCAACTCTTTAATACACACCCATGCACACGAACTTAAAAAGAAAATGAGCATTAGAAAATCCTCGGCCAACACACTAACGTCTTATCAGCAATATCCCCTAAGAAATGGTGGAGAAGATGGGAAAGAAAAATACCTCTACAATGTTAAAGTTCACCAGTTTATACATGTGTATCACCGAAGTTAATAAAGGATATTAATGCAGAGATAAGACCAGTAAGTGTGCCAAGCGCTGCAGAGCCAAAGAACATCTTAAGAAAGTATCCCAGTGCCTGTAGAAAGGTTTGCCATCCGCTTACATCTGACATATTTTCTCTTGTCAAACCTTCTGCTGTGCTAGATATAATTAAAAAATCAATAAAAAGAAACAGTTATAAATTCTAAGCCTGGATCCAAAAATACCAAACATCTTTTGAGAATGACAACAAAAAAAGACTTCCATTTCTTTGTTGCCACCACTCTCAAAAGGCTTTTACTGTGATGCATATAACAAGAGGAATGTCAAAAGATGTTAAATCAAGTCTCAGTGTAATCCCCAAAGGGAAACCTAATTCTGCTAAAAATCTGGAAATCCAGCATTGCTCTTATGAAGAATCCCCAGAATGGCGTAAATAGGCTATGATAATGCTCAATATTACAAAACTATTTTCAAACTTTGAAAAGGAAAACACATTTTGCAGCGGTAAAAACTCTGGGCATGAAAAAGAGATGGATCATGTGATCCTCAGAGAAGAACAAATGAACAGAAAGGGCTCTCATCAAATATTCAGGAGTGGATGAGAAACAAGAAGGTCCCTGAAGAAAAACAAGCTCTTAGGAGGAAAGGGGAGAAATCTCTTTGAATTTCAGGAATGTATTTCATAGAATTCCATGCACAGAAGACAGGGATTTAACTAGTGCTCCTTTTGACTGCCGCTAGCTTTCATGGTCTTCCATAAAAGAACCACAACTGTATTAAAACCAATTAATTAATTGAAAAATGACTCTAACGTCACTACCTTCTTAGGATATCTACTCCTTCTATACACTTGTAATCACATATATTGACTTCAGAAATAAAATGAGGACTTTTTCATTCTTTCAGTCCCCCAAAATTATCATGGGCAAAAGGTAAGGATATTGGATATTCTTCTTCCCTGTGACAGCCCCAAGATAAAGACAAAACTATTGCACAGATATTGATGTATCCCCCAAACTGAAGCGTGACTCTGGGTACACGCAAATGATATGGGAGACACAGCTGCATATTTGGCAAGGAAAATATTTTTGTGCAAGCCTGAAAGGACACGTGTTGGTTCTCAGTTGTAAGGACCCTCAGATGGAAAGAGAGCTGGTAATGGGATGGACTTGGAAAGCAATCAATTATCTGGGGTCAAGGAGACGAGGCACTGAGCTAGTGTTAATAAAACATCCATTTACTGTCTTCTGCCTATACAGTTTATGTTATCAGTTGGTTTTAATAAAGAAGGATCACACAAAATTCAGCTTTACGCCAGAAATACATGATTCGTTCCAAATAAAGATGGAAGAATTACTGTATATCTGAATAACTAATTATCAGATGATAATGTGGTTGCTGTTTCCATAAACACGTGTAGTTCAAATGCACTTACTTGGTCAAGACAATAGAGACTGCATCGTTGAGAATGCTTTCTCCAAAAACCAACATGTTAAGTACAGGATCCACATTGAGAGCATTGAAAATGGCAATAGTAGCCACAGGGTCAACTGCAGATATTAAAGAGCCGAATGCAAAACTGGGAGAACACAAAACAAAAAAGAAAACTAGGTGAAAGAAAAATATGTACCTAGTAAGCCTGTATGAACAACTAGTAACAAGTAGTAACATTTTACTTGTTATGTTTTTTGCTTGCCACTCAATTTATTTATGGATTTTAACAGAAAACTGCTGTGTTTGCTGTACAACAGACAAACAAAAAAACCCAAATAAACCAGGAATGAACTTCATTTAAAGGTAGGGTGGTGTACTAAAAAACTGATTAGATTCTTTGCTAAGTTTTGGAAAAGTCTACATTATTGATGCTGAAAAACTTATTCTGTCTTTTAAGAGAAGATCTGGATGAGAAAGTTACACCTTTATCATACATACTAATAATACCAACTTTAAAGGTTGGTTAAAAAACCCATTATCTTTTCTGTCTAGAAAAATCACTGAGCACAGAATACTATTTGGAAATAAGGGTGTAATAAACAGGGTTTAGAAGTGTTCGATCTATTTATTAGTTTCATACACCTTGTTGAACCTAAGCAATCTAAACAATAACCAGAAAAGCTGGCCAAATACAGCGCATTCCCATTGACAGTCGTCTTGAAGAATGTTTCATATACTGCACCATTTCCCCAAGAGCTTACCTGTCTGTCATGTTGAGTTTATAAATTACATCAGCCTGAAAGAATAGGTAAAACATAAAAAAAAAAAATCACAGTCAACTGTGTTTTTCTGCTGTTTTCAAAAATTGAAACTATTTATCAAATCCTAAGTTCATTATCATGAAAAAAATCACAGTAGTGCTGTTAACCAGTCTAACAGTGCTGCCCTCCAACAGTGATCTGCTACAATTCTGGTCACCCAAAATCAGGAAAGACCAGATGAAACTGGAGCAGATACAGGTGAGCAGAGTAACTGGGGCATTCAAAGGAACAGAATCTGAGAAGCAAAGAGGAAAGTATGAATTGTTTGGCCTACCAGAATGAAGTCTGAGAGAAAATATAATTATGTATGTCTATATCTAATCAATGGGGAAACACTAAAGCAAAGAAATGAAAAAAATTATTGACAGAAGAACAAACAAGTTTAATACTGGAAATCAGAAGATGGCTCTAAAGAATACAGACTTTGGAACAACCTTCTGGTAGGAAGGTTGAGTTAAAAAAAAGTAAAACTCAACTCTAGTCTTAATTGCTTTTAACATGGAACATGCTGTATTTATGGAAGGGGTTCTATAACATTGCCTCTGATAGCAGAGCTGGACTTTGTGACCCAGGAATTTGCTTTCACTATATTTGTCTGCTCTTGAAAAATGGACTTGCGAAGAGCAAGCTGGATAAACCTAAGTGCTTCAAAGCAGTTATTCTTACCTGGCCGAGGAAATAAATTCCTCCACCTACAATGAAAGCTGATATTGCAGTGCCAAATACAGAAAACAGAGTGATGGAACCGATGTTCTGAAAAAAATTACCCTGGAACACAATAACAAAGTAAATTAGTAAATTCTCTGAGTAAATCATCTCAGGGAAAATTCATGTTTGGATTTGCATCTCAACTAGATTCTGATTCGCAATGCCGCTTCTAATAACAAAGCTTCATTAGTTTGGTTCCAGGTAACCCAGGACACACATCCACACCACCTGCCTCAAGATCCTGCTCTCTCCCAGTTAGTAGTTCGTATCTTAGGCTGTGATTTTGTACGAAAAAATGGTCAGTGTTGGTACCAGTTCACGGTATCGCCATCGCCCACTGCTCGTTCCCTCTCCTGCAGCACCCAGGGAGGACCAGAACCACTTAAGCTGGGACTAGCGCTGTAAGAAATGCCCATGGAAACACAGGCACAGGGCGAAAACCCTTGTCAACGTTTTCCTCTTCTCCAGCTGTGGAATGACCTCACCTTTCCCAATTCTGACCCTACTCCTTCCTATTTTGCCTCCTTCACATCAGCCTTTGCACAGCTCTGACGAGGTAAGAACCTCTCCAACCAAGAACAACCTCTGCGCAGCACCCAACACCTCACCAACATTCAGTTAACAGTAACAGGCCACATTCCCTGCATTCTGGGTTGAAGAGGCTTAAATTTTGCATTCTCAGTTCCCCGATGATTAATATGATAGAATTTAATGCAATTATTCTAAACTTGATGAAGATACCTAAGAGCGGAATGTGCTCTAAACAAAACCTCAACATGGAAAATGAGCGTCTGGCAGTGGCTGACCTTGTGCAACGAATATCCGGATTCAAATATAATAGGTGGAAGCAAAAGCAGAAAAAACATATTTGGACGAAACATTTCTTCTTCCTGCGAAACAAAAATAAAGTATAATTTCAAGGATATAATAATTATTGAAATAACACCAGATTTTCCAAAAGGGAAATTATTGAAAAAAGTTGGAAATTAAAATTGCATTGATCTTTCTCCCTTCTTATCACAAAATAAAAAACCAAAGAATAGTAAACTACTCCAGGGCTGCTACATCTATTGTTGTATGGGGGGGTTTTAATGCAGTGATAGAAATCTAGGTGTTACTTATTTTAAATTACCGTCTCCAAATAAGCTACACAGAAAACAGGTCATTTATGGCACAGGAAAACTCTTTCTGCTTCCACAAAAATTATTCCCATTTTATCTCACAGTCTCAAAATCTGCAAGGACTGTCAAGGAACAGTGACCTTTTGGCCGCTGGTTGGAATATGATGTAGGTTAACTGTGAGCAAGTACAGTTTCCCTAGAAAACTCATCACCTGACAAGAAGAAATCAGGTCATCTTCATACACTTGCAAGTGAACAGGTTCAAAATATATACCAAGAGTCTGAGGCTCAATTCTTCCTGGTAAATGTAATGTATGCCTGTAATTTCATGGTGCTATTCTGATGGTTTCTTTTTACCGTCAGAGTGATATAAATGAAAGCTACTGTGAAGTAAGATGCTATTTTTTTGGTGACCTTACTCTTTGTCGCCTCTCTCATCACTTGGCTATCACTGCTTTATGGAGCTGCACCCCAAAGTGCGCACCCCCGTATTTTCTGCGAGCAGACTAAGCACAGAAGGCAAATGAATCACGGCTGCATGTGCCTCTCTCTCCTCACCCACCCGGCTCCCTCCTGGGCTCCACAGCTCTGAATACAGCAGGACTTGTCGCCTTTGTAAGCAACAATTAATTTGTTAAAATCCAGGTTAAACAGCTGATTGACTGTTCTATTAAAACACCAGTTTTCAAAAAAGAAGCACTCATCTCTTTAAAGTCCCATTCCTGCCGGTACCAGCGATAATCATCTTAAAGGATTTGGGGGACTTAGGAAATAAAACTCATCCTTTATACTGAAATGCTCTGGTCCATCGTTCTGCGTGCACAATTCTGGGTGTCGACGGCTCACACTACCTCGTTTCCATCAACACAGTAACTGTGCGAGAGCAAAAAACCCATGTACCCGATTAATTACACTGTTTAAAAGCCCTTAAAGCAGAGCTGGACAAGGAGGCAAGAAAAAACAAAAAGGAAGGACTGAATTTGTGCTGCATTGAAGCAGAAATCAGGAAAGTAAAACACAAGGACTGGGATTATCAGCCATGCCAGCCAGCAAGAATCACCAGCAAGTACAAGGTTCGCTGAAGAATTATAAGGCACGACTGCAAGAAACTACATTACAAAGTTCTTGGAGCAGGGATAAGATCGAATATTTGCTTTGTACGCATTTTATGAAGTACATAATAATTATGGATTAGAACATTTCACATCTGAAATTACAACAGCCTGTGTTAAAACCTAAGCTTTAATACAGTGAAAGTAACTTAAATAAGCAAACAATAATGGGATATCTGTGACCCTTTACCCAAGCTGATAATATGAGCATCCCCAGTGCCTCCCGGGATTTGATCAATGCTTATCAGAAACAACTACATAATTCACTATGATCAGTATATCCTGTATTTATAGAATCAGTGCTCAAATCAGAGCATACTTTAAGCTTTCTTTTTTCTTCCTATATAGGTGATCTTCAGATTATTCTATTTAACCAAGAAGCAGCTATTTTAAAATGCTGATTTTGTGGCTGTTTAACTGACTTGCAATATTCAGTAAAATCTTGCTGGCACAAATCAGGAATGAAAAAACACAAACCAGTGCACCACCCATTGTTTCTAATAAGTAAATATGTAAAAATGAAATATCACAACGTGACTCTAGAACTATGTAATTGCTTAAATGAATGTACACAGAATTAGTGTAGTTAGTTGACAAAAAAAAAGTATACTATGTAATTTAAAAGCTACATCTGATTGGAAACCTATGCATTTCAATGTATTTTAACAAAGGAGAAAAATATCTCCCTTTAGGGAAATAACTGCCAAGAAATATCAAGCTGCAAGCTAGGATTAAAATTCACTACTCAGACTAAGATTTTCAGCTTGCTAAGGCAAATCCTGTTTAAAACTGGCAATTCAAACCACTATGATTTCTATCAGTTCACAGATCTGATCCTAAAAACTGTTTGATCCTATGAAACAAAAATCACAATTTAAATTCTGCAAGATTTTAAATTAAAGCAGGAATAGTGAAGAGTTCATTGCTTTGATTATGTGGATAAACAGTCTTACTTAAAACATTTAAGGATTGGTTTCCAATTAAAAATTAATTGCTTCAAATATACCTTCCAGTTGGCCAGCTTTTGAGCCTCTATGATTTTTATAAAAGCTCCCATAAGGATACCTAGGAGAGAACGAGAGAACATTCTGAAAGATTCACAAAACACATCGTTGTTTCCATTAACTGTTCATCGATTCTCGCTCAGTGAACTTTTAAAAGTGAAAACAAGGCAAAACATAAACCAGCAAGTCTTTCATTCCTAAATCACAAAAAAAACACAAAATGGTTTTGGGTCTGGTAATGACAGTTTCCAAGATGTTACATCATTACATAGCTCCTGCACAGAAGATTGTCACTTGGGATATCCAAATACCAAACACACATATCAAGAGTGCTGTGCTCGCTGGCTCATCAAGGTAACAGGTTTAACTACTCAAAACCGCTTCTCATTTAAGTTGCATTCAAACAAAATTCCACCTTTCTCACTACAGAACCACGAAGTTGTGAGTCAGACATCTGTGTGAAAGCACAAAACCCTCATGTCACTTGAATGCTATTCGCAGTCCTAACACAGCTCAAATGAAATCTGTCTTCTCCAAGGAAGTGAATTGTCTCAATGAAATCACAGCACTTACTGGCAATGAAGTAGACAACAAATTCTGATCAGGGTGGAGACACTGTCAGAACTATTTCCCCAATGAATTACTCATATTTTAGGTCATGTAGAAATACTAATCTGAGTATAAAAAATTTATTAAGAGTGCTGCAAACTCAATGGTTAAAGGTTATCGTGCTCTTTCCTCCTATGCATCTTCATACAGATAAGACAGAAAACTCCACATTAACAAGATTTCTCCTGGAAGTCATGAAGATAATTCATGAATTGGCATTAATTGCTTTTGAAGAGTTATGAGGAATTTGTCTTTAGTCAGATTCCACATCTGTGTTTGTGCATAGTTGTGTTTTATTATTTACAGAACGGAGACTTCGTTGTTAAACACTGGGATGCAGAAGTGAAATACACTGAACGAAATGCAAAAAGTGGCTGAGAAGCTTAAAGTTTGCTTTCCTGGAACTTGCATGTTTTTATTCTCTCATGCTGTAGCTATCAAAAGACTCTCGCAAATAGCATCACGTGGATTACTCCTGATGGATGCATCATACACACAAAGCCATGAGGCTTAAGCCTTCTTTCATACAAAAATATGTGAAGGCATTGGTCCCAGAGGATAGAAACAACCGTTCCATTAAATGGTTTGTATGGAAAGGAAGAGCAAATCATTAATGAACGAACATCAAAGGTCTGCTGCTCTTTGAAGGAGGACAGAATGTAGATACAGCCACTCACATGGCACATAAACACAGGTCTCAGTACTAACAGTCAGGCGTTCCATTCTGTGATGGAAGCTGTGTCAGAAGCCAAGGACTAGAACATTACTAATTTTTGCAGAGCAGCAACATTGTCTTCAGCTGGTACAGGCAGTACTTGTATCATTTAACCAGATGTTTTTGTGGGAAAAAAACAAACCACAACCACCAGAGTCTATACATCTGAAAGCGCAGACTTCAGGAAGTGTACTTCCTGTAAAAAACTTTCAGTATTTTATGAATTAGTATCTTGAGCCCTCACATAAACATATTTAGAGGGGATTTAACAGAAAAGAGAATCCCTGAACTGACTTCTGCTGAAGTGGAAGGGCTCCAGAGTGACTCCTGTAAGGATGGCAACCATGGCTGGTGGGCTACAAGCTGGGCACCCCATCCTATTGCTCAAGAGGCCGAAGTAAACGGCTGCTCTCAACTCTTCTTCAGAGGCAGAGCTAATCACAAGCTGACCCAAACAACAGCATCACAGACAGAAGAGGTCCCTTCATCATATCAAAAGTTAAATGAACAACGATACAATTGAAAGGCAACAGCAGAGGTTAAGGGAAAAGGATGAGCCTGAATGGTACAACTTACACCTTTATATAGCACAAGTTACTTCTAGCTGCATTTTATACGCTACAGTACTGCTAAACTAAGATTATGCTAAGCAAAGTCATGAAACAGAGCACCACAAAATAATGCATCACCAAGAGGGTTTAATAGCAGCAGAATCAAAGTTTTACACTGGTTTTTAAAACCTGTCCCACACATCCTTACAAACTACTCTTCTTTTATTACTAGATTAATGAAGGCAGGTTTTATTCAGCTGGTTCCATCTATTAAATCAGGTATGTCAGTTTTGTCAAGGGGCTAATTCGAAAGCTAAGTCTGTACAAGTTAATCTAAGCCTCATTCTTTTGAAAATGTTACAGGAATTTTCTTATTACAACCAACCTTTATTTTTTCCTGAGAACATGTTAAAAATCAGTAACAAATCAAAGAGAAAAACTTTTCTGGCAACTATTTTTACCAATTCCAGTAACTTTAAAGGACGACGATCAAAATCCAGCCTTAATGTGCTCCCGCCCTGTCTACCAGGAGAGTAACATGCCCTAAAAACTGTAAACCAGAAGCTTCTGAGCAGCTTTGACAATGGGAGGAAATACAGCTGTGAAAATCGTACTTATCTTCTCTGCTGCCTTATTTATTAGCCTTCAATGACTGCCTGAGAACATTTGCTTAATTTACAAATCAAAATGGGACACACCTCACTTCTGGCACTGCTAGCAAAACTGGATACTTGAAACTCAAGCTGTGCTCTTGCAGCTGTGTAGATCATTGCCAGTAACAGAGGTTCACTGACCAGCAATTAGCTGGCAATTCCAACGATTATACAGATGCCGTGTCCTGTCAACAGAGCTGACAGTAGTTTAAAGATGACTGAGTCAATAAACTAAATAAATAAGGATTAAGTGACACAGGACATCTGTTAGTTGGGTTGCTACACTCTCTTGACTTAGTGGAATTGCATTTGCTGGTATCACCTTGTCTGGTTTGGGAGATAGACTGCAGCTATACTGTGGTTTACACCGAAAACTGACCTGTGCAAGCTTCCTATACACCTGTGTGAAAACACAAGAGATGAAATCCTGCTCCTTCCTACCTATCTTGAGTAGCGGTGACCACTCCAGCACAAAAACTTACCAGTTTAATGAACAAGCTTTTGTTGGGGCTTGTCCTGCTGCTGAGATGTCAAGAACATGAAACAGAAAGAGAAGAATGTCTGTCTGTGGCTCTGCTGCCCTCTGCACAGCTCAGCAGGAGCAGTGACACACGCTTGCCTAACACCTCAGCTCAGCACTGCCCAGTAGTTTCCTTGGGGCAGAATATAAGGAATCACAGTAAAGAAAATCCAAAACTATGCCAGCAAGAGCAATCAATTTACTGCTGCATTTTAAGTTGGTGATTATGTGTAAATTTAGGTTAGCTATTTAATAACAATGGTAACTAACCTGATTAGAAGCCAAATAAACACTCTTCACCTGGATTTTTCATACAAAGAGGAAGGATACTGAAGGAATAGTAATGTCCTTTTGAAACCTTTCAAGACACTGGAAGACATACTACACAAAACATCTCAACAGTTCACAGCAATAATTTGAGAAGGGAAGGAAAGAGAAGCGTGTCAGTAGTGACTCAAACACTGCTTGGCTCCTGTGGGGCTGACAAAGAAAGTCAGGACGATGTGCAGCAGCTCTGATCTTTGTGTGTCACACTGTGGTAGACACAAGGATAAACACACAAGAGCTGGATGGACTCTGCTCCGATAAAGATGAGGTGTGCGTGCAATACCCAAGAAATCCATACCAGCACTACGACAGATTTCTTACAGGTCTATTTGGTTTTCAGCTGCACAGAAATATCGAAACTCAAACAGGGCCTTGCAAGTGAGCATCTCTTTAAGCTCCAATATCTTCTACTATACTAGTTCTGTGATGTGGTCTGCATCAAACAGTTATCTAAAACTTCAGGGAGTCACACCCGCAGGAAAACGTTTGTCTTTCTGCTAAGCAACAGCTCAAAGATTTTCTCAATCTAGCACCCCAGATGCAAGAAGTTCCTTGTTTTCCAGAAAGCATAAGGTACTGACAAGCACCACAGTGCTTACTTGCCATTCAGAAATTGTCTGAAAATACAGTCAAGAAATATGAGAGAAAGTACCAGTAAAGCCCACAATAAAGTAAAAAAATCTACCTGCTCAACAAATATTACACTTCGCCATGTTACGTTAGGATTATAGCTAAGCATCTTTCTATTTTTGTTGTATTTTTAGAATGGCTGTCAGTGGAAGTGCCACTAGTAATAGAAACAAAAATATCACAGTAAACAAGTTACAGAGACAGCTGAAAAGCTGTTACTGGGACTAGTTAGATCAGATTCTTTAAATATTATGTTAGACAGTACACAGAGAAAATAATAAATGTATTTGGCCTGATTTCCTCCTCATTTACACATTAATAAATCAGGAACAACGGCATACAAATAAATGAATTTGCCCTAACATAAAACTACAGGTTTAGGAATACTCCGAATTTAATTCAAATTAATTAAGCACTTGATCTTCATTAAGGGTGCCATTCTTATAGCTCAAGTCACAGGAGGAGCTCTTGTCATGGTACTACAGGGACAATTAAGCATCCAGGCAAGTTTTCAGAAACAACTACAGTCTCCAGCAAGATTAAAATCACATATACAGATGTGATTCTACCAAAACTAATACAAACACATGTACCACTTCAAAGGGAAGGCCAGAGTCTTGCTGCCAGGGAGGAAGCGCTGCAGTATCTTGTCCTCCAGTGCGCACACAAAAATAAAGAAAACTACCAAAGCACTTATGTAGTGACATCCCTGTAGTGCCTATACATGTCAGGATTTGGCCGGTCTCTGCACACATGCTCATTTCTTTTTTTCTTCCATGAATGTAATTCTATGAATTGGTTGTTTTCTTCACTGCATCCAGTTTTCTGCATCTCTCTATTGACGGTTAACACACAACAGAGCATTATTTCAAATACAGACTACTGAGAATCCCTGAATTAACACAAATTCAATATAAAAATGTCATCGTTACTCACCTAAAGAAACAACAGCCACACTCTCTGGTAGAAAATGAAGTCGGTATCTTATCAGTAAATGCACCAATATGATGCAGATAGCTGTGAAGGAAAAAAAATAAATTGTAGATTTAGAAATGTTAGAAGAGAATAAAATATGCTTTTAAGTAGTATTTCTAAAATACAAGCAGCAAAACATCTCCTAATGATGTAGCAGAAACCCACTAATGCAAGTAAACAAATTTTAGTTCAAACCTAATTCTCACTGAAGTACGTAAAGGTATCTACAAATGACAGAAAATAACAAAGGCAAATTTTAGGACTTAAGATTATGTTCTAAAAATACCAGTATTACTACTTTTAGAGCCTGATTCACCTTACAAAAAACCTTCTCTGAGCAGTAGCTGTAAAAAGTGTCAGTTATACAGAATATACTTTTTAAAGAAAGTTTTTGGTAAACATTTCGTGTTTGTGAAAGAAAGCATACATGTACACATGGCCTCAACTAAAACGTCAAAGCTGCACACTTCCACATCTGAGCCCCTCTGAGCAGACAGGCTTTACCCAAATGGAAAATCAAGTTTGAAAATCTCTGAAGTTAAAGAAGTCACAGCCTCTCTCAACCCCAATTGTGATGCTTAAGTCTCACAGTGAAGAATTTTCTTCTTCTCCCCAGTCCACACTCCCCTTGTTGCAAGTGGTGACTGGTGCTTCTTGTTCTTTTGTGCACCTCAGGAGAGTCTGGCTCCCTCGGCTCTGTAGCTCCCATCCAGCGGGGCTATGAGGTTGCAGAATGCGTAACCTTTCAAATATTCTGGTTCTCATAACAAGCATCAACCAAATTCTTATCCAAATCAGCAAGAGACATTTACTGCTGAGCATTGCTGAAAATTAAACCAGTAGGGGGAAAGGATCAGCATAGAAAAGCACAAAACGGATTTGTCTTGAAGTTAAAAAAAAATCACAATTTAAATCTAATGCAACATTCACTTACTGTTTTAAAAATTCAATTTTGTACTGTAGCAACGTATTACACCCAGCTGGGAGAAAGCCTGTGTCTCACAACAAAAACAAAGGTTACAGCAATATGAAAATCCCATCACAGACTCTATGAAAACGGTAAAGAAAAACTACAAAGGATGTATAGCTGATCTGGGTACCAGCCGTGGATATAGTTGTAAGACACTACTTGATTCTTTTAGAACCACCGCCAACAGGAAACTTGTCTACAAGAATCAAATAATCATGGATTATTAAATTCCTAGCAACTTTGATCTGAACATTCTCTGCAATGAAAGTACCACAGTTCTTCTCCCATTTTAATTTAGCTCAAGAAAGGGTTGCACAAAGAAACAACATCTGGCTTGCATGTCTGCTAATACATGTATTTTGCTCTGTTTGCTAACAAATCATTCTGCAGCGGCCTGGGATATAAGCAGCATCACTGCTCGCATTTCATCAGACAGCAACTGAAGCTCAAGCAAAGTCAATAACGTTTTATACACTGGAATCAAATTGTGTCCTGTTAATCACAGCAGATTCTGGTTTAGACTGTGTATTTGGCAAACCTAGTCCTAACTGCAGGAGGGATCTCCGTTCTCCTTGCTCTGCGCCTTGTGTCTGTGGCTCTCACCCTGTTTCAGTGTGCGCAGCACAGTGCCAGGCCACACGACGACAGCACACATCTTGAGCTTGGGAATGAACTACCTTCTCAGAACTGCTCTTAGTGATTTGGCTTAACATCTCCTCCTGGTTAACTGTCACTCACAGAGGGTTCAGAAGAGCGCTTTCAATTTTCAGCCTGAGCAAGGACTCAAGAAAACCAGTAATATTTGCTCAATTCCTGGTGCGTAATTTGTTCAGGGCCAAAGCTGCAGGTTCAGAGTGATGAGCAGGGGTGGCTCCCTTCATGAAGACTGGCAGGGCTCCCTTCCCCACAGATCTACGCCACTTGCACTCCAGCAATCTTTACAATATCAGTCCATCAGTTCTCTAAACACCTGAGTTTACAGTACAGTACTTTAATGCAGACTTAAACTGCTGTTTAGTTTAGAACACTTTACCAGAAACTGCAGCAGTTCAGCTGACTAACAAGAGCTCAGACATTTGGCCGCCAACTGCCAGACTACAGGAGCAACAGCTTCAGCATGTACCCCAAGCAAAGTTTTTATTCACCTGTCAATCAGTATTGTTTTGTATCAATTTCCTGCCTGCTAAACATGAATAATATGCAGCCAGTAAAGACATTTAGGATTACTCTATTAAAAGCATCTTTGAGACAGATCCATAAAGGCATCTGGACGTGATGGATTTCCAGCAAACTCCAATGCAAGCACAAACACACATTCTATTTAGCAGATCTAATCGTCAGCTCCTTTCCACCAGCCTTTGACTGTTTAGTTTTGGCAAAAAAAACCCAAAAGGAACCATAGCCTAAGAAGTGACTCCCACCACCATAAATATTTTGGCAGTCTGATATATTCTTTAGCTGTCTGTCACCGATTCCTTGTCTAAGACTGCTCAGTTTGTAGGGGCAGCACATCATCTGCTCCAGGCACTCATATGTATCAGGAGTATAACAACCAGGCAAATGGCTGGAAACAGCCGTGTTCTGGACAGGCAAAAAGAACTTCTGGGTGTCCCCCCAAGGAGGAGCACAGTAAAAGCACATAACAGAGGGGAATTCATGGATCTCATGAACACAGCAGAACAGAGGAAGTGGTGTTTGAAGAGAGAAACAAGCCATAGAAATCTGGGGTTAGAGACAAACTCATGCTACTTCAGGGACATAGCTCAGAACGGATCTGCTTCTGGGACTGTTCCAGTTTAGAACATTTTAAAGGCCATTTACAGCTCATGACATCCAGATTTAAGAGTATTGCAGACACATTCATTTTCACCCTTCCTCCATGCTTAGATCAGAGATTATGAATGGGAATAACTATGAACAATAAGTTTTCATACTGGCTTTACGTTGTTCAGGGAGCTCCCTTGTCCCAAGGATGGTGCTTTTACGATCGATCAAGCTATCAGACTGGCATAAGTAGGCTGAAACACAGCCCAAAAAGTCATAGCTCTGTTCTTAAGTTCTAGGAATACAACTTCACCATGAACAGCCCTTTTAAAATCCATGAGACACACATACTCAGAAATTTTATTTTAATCTTAGAAGTCTTCTATCTGCTGCATTTTGCTTTGGTTTCTTTTGTTTCTGTTCAAATTGTGATATACCATTGACCTCTGGGAGAACATTAACCCTCCTTGAAGACAAATAGATACTTTAGAAAAAAGCAGAAGCCTTCTACTTTTTGCTGCACTTAATAATAGGAGACAAAATTTAATTTTTTTTAAACACAAATGATACGCAGAAGTTTGTGCAGTGCTATTAACTCCAAACCTACTGGTTTTGCTACTTGCTACTGGAAAGAGTAACCACTTAGAAGAGAGATCTCCCAGTGTAGCTTGCTTTGGAGGAACCAAGGACACACACACACACACAAAGGAAAACATACAAACCCTTAACCCTCCATTGAAGTTTTGTTATTGTTACAGTTTTGACTACAGCGTTACTCTACGCAGATGCTAACAGATAACTACAGTCTATTAAGAAAGAAAACAGCCCAGACTTACACAGAAGTTGGGCATACATGAGCCATTCAAAACACCTGTGTATGTGCAATGTTAATATAATTATGGCAATCTGCATGTTATTATTGCACTCTTGTAGGAATGTAAGAAAGGAAAGCCAGAAAAATAGGTACTGAACTTTAGTACCTGTGCATGGAAATCTGACTGCCTTCTATTGGTTTATATAACAAAATATCTGAGAGCTGTCCAGAAGTGCTAGAATTTCATTGACATCTGTCTAGTACACTGCCCTTGAAGAGAGCTACCAGCACCATGGAGTATTCTGACGGTGTCTTTTTCATACATGAACACATGCCATGTGCTTGATAAAGAGGGTGAAGCCAATTAAACATGTTATTTGCACTTTGAGACCATGGTGAAAAGGTTTGCAATGGTACTCAGCTTTCCATAGGTTTGGGAGGTTCAGGCAGTTTTATATCCAACTCTCTAAATCCCTGTGCCTGTATAATATTCCACTTCACAGACAGAAAACCAGAGAACTAAAATGCTTAACGATTTTGATAGCTCGCCTGTGTCCTCAGATACAGAGTACGATTAACAGAGATTAAAAGACTTTCAGCTTATCATTCACCTAATACAAGAAGACTAAAAAAAATCGTCATGCCACTAGATTGCTCCTCTTGCTGGGCCTGGACTCCAGTCTGCACCGGCAGGATGGGTTTGGCAGGCGTAGGTACCACCAGTTTGGTGGTGGCAGCCACTGTAGTGCGCAGGGTGACATTGATGGCTTCATGGGTGGCATTTGCAGACCTGTCAGGATAACATAATATGCGATTATCCTGGATGGCAGAAGCATGATAAAGACTTAGCCTACCGAAGACATGCACACATGACACAACCACCAGATCACACTGAATTTGTACCAGCGACTAAAACGTTAAAGTAACTTTTTAAAAGTGGTCTCTGATCACGGGTAAACACTGGAAGTCCAGACCCACGGAGCTGATTGTTGCCGAGCACCCTGGTCCACTGCAGACACCAGACACTCCGCACTGCACTCGGGAACAGGTGACACGGGGAATGAACCCGTCGGGCGTAACCAGCACTGCCCCCCACCCCGCCAGCCCCTGCTGAGGGGAAAGGCCCCCGCGCCGGGCACACGGCAGCGCGGCCCTGCCCCGGGGGGAGCCCTTCCCGCCAGCAGGGCCCGGAGGAACGGGCCGCGCCCCGGCCCGCCGCCGCCACACTCACTCCGCCATCTTGCCGGCGCCGGGTGAACCACTTCCGGGAGGCTCCTCGGCGGCGTTCTAGCGAGCGCGTCCGCGATCTCTATGGTCGGCCCGCATGCGTGCGCGTCATCGCGGGGGGGGGTTGTCACGTGAGAGCTGTCCTGCCGCGTAGTGACGCGATGTCGTCATGCCCTGGCGTGACGTCATCCTTCCCATCGCCCGGCGGTCCCTTGTCTCCCAACGTCACCACCCCGGATCATAAGCCACCCCTTGTCCCCCAATGCCACCACCCCGGATCATAAGCCACCCCTTGTCCCCCAATGTCACCCCCAATGCCACCACCCCGGATCATAAGCCAGCCGTTGTGCTTAAGTGGAGACCGAGGTCACGGTGGCGCAGGGCTGTTGCTGCAGAAGGTGCGATGGCTGCAGGCGCGCGCCCAAGTGTCACGTCAAAATGCTCCACGTTGCACGAAGCAGACCCCAACACTTTACACGAGGCGCGTCCGAGCTGCAGCGTCCCGGGGCGGGCACGGCTGGGCCGCGGTCGGCTTTCACTGCTCGGCCGAAACCGAGAACCTAGCCTTGCAGGGAAAAAAAAAAGTGTCAAATGAACATTTTTCCAGTTAGCATTGCGCTAAATCAGAAATCCGCTGCCTTAAAATCAGCGTCGAAGTGCTCTTGAATTAAAATATGCTCCAGCTGTCAGCCTGTCCTGGTGCAGGTTTCACGTGCCCTCCTGTGGCACGGGCTGCCGTGGCTCGGGTCTCTCAACTCTCCCGCGCAGCAGCTCTTACCTGCAAACGGGGCCGGCGAGCACCTCCGGCCCGCAGGCCGGCCGTACAGAGGCCCAGCCTCTGGCGGTCTGAGGTGCAGGAGCGACGGGCACTATGGAAACAGGGTGACAGCATCACAGCCGCTTCTGTTCATTTCTGGTCTGACTTTCTGAAGAAAAAAGACGGGTTTGTGCAAACAGACGTATTGGTCTTTGTAACTCAGGACATTTTGAAGGCCCTTTAGAATATCGGC
The DNA here is from genome assembly GCF_036013445.1 of Caloenas nicobarica. Lineage (NCBI taxonomy): Eukaryota > Metazoa > Chordata > Aves > Columbiformes > Columbidae > Caloenas > Caloenas nicobarica. The sequence continues at coordinate 16,427,021 of NC_088259.1, forward strand.
TGTGCACTTCAGTCAAAATAAAATTTTAGATTTGTGGCACAGATGCACCGATACTCGGGTGAACCATTTACACAAAAGTGAAAGCCATTCCAGTAGGTAGGAACATGTCAGACCTCTAAAAAAAAGTGAGATTTGGGCAGCAGCTGTTTTTCTGTGTGTCACAGGCGGGGCAGAGCTGGAGCACGGCTGGTTTCCTGCGGTGAGACTGAACCCACACCTCCTCCTCTGCTCTCGGCTTCTGATGCGGTTTTGTGGTGACCTACTTAGATAGTCTTAAAACAGTTATAACTATTTTTTTTTTCCACACTGGCTCATTTCTGACAATCTGCAGTTTGCTAATTCCCATCTGCTTTAACTCATTCTCTCCGTTCCGGTGGTGTTTGGGGGTGCGTGACTTCACCTCCGGCACACATCATGGGCACGCTTAGAGCTCGCTGGTGCCAGCGGAGCAAGGGTGGTACAAGCTGGTTTCCAGAGGCGATGCGCACACCCTACTCTGTCTGGAACCTGGGCGGACTGTGGCTCCGGCACTTCTGCTCTTTGATTTTCAGTTCACGATGCTCCGGAGTGGAGATCATGAACAACACTTAGTCCATAAATAATGAAGCGTGACCCATAAAGTGTTACACTTAAGCTGATGAAACACAGGAAATTTCCTTTTGAACGTCCTTTTTTAAATTTTTTCGGTGCAAAAATCAAAATTCAAAGTTTGCCAAACCTTGGCCAATTTCAGTATTTATGAGGTGCTCCGGACGTGCTGTGTCAAAGCACCAGAGGGCTATGGAGGGTCACTTCAGTATGAACAGAGACTGGTGCACGTCGTTCTACATGGCTGGAAGTAGCTGGTCGCTAAAAGTGGACTGTCAGCATTTCCCTTGAGAACATATCTAAAAAGAAATTGGTCTTTGCAAATTTGCATGGTTTTTAGCTCATAATAACTTTGGGGTTTGTTTTTTTTTTTTTTTTTTTGCTTTTCTGGGCAGGCCAGTGAAAATGTAAGAAGTTAAATTGAAAGGGCTTGAGGGAGAAAAGAGGTGGGAATGTGGCTGAGAAGGACAGTGCGGGCCATGTGAGTCTCTCCTCCGCACAGTACGGCTCATGCTCTGGCTCACACGAGATGATGAAGCTCCCATGCTCTGCAGCCCAGGCTTCCCTGCCTGATCCTTATCTTGTCCACCTGGAAATCGGAGAAAGAATCTGGCTTCTCTTCCCTGTAGCCCCCTTCTTCCATATCTTATACCTGTGCTGCTGCAGGTTAAAAGGAGCAGCTGCATCCGTCTGCAAGGGCAAAGTTTCTCGAAAGCAAATCAGCAAATGGTGGAAGAAGAGCCATTGCAGCAATGTAGGTAGGGGAAAAGAGCGTGGCTGGAGTCCCATGGAATCTCACCTGCTGCAACGGGCTCCTGCAGTTGTTGCCACAGCGATGTTCAATTCTGTACCAGGCTGGTGCAGAAAAAAGAAAAATCTTAAAACTGTCTTTTCTAGCCACTCGAGTTTTGCTTGGCTTGAAGAGCAGGTCAGCTGGCAAAGAACGAAGGCGAGAAGTTTTAACTGTTTTGCCTTTACTTTGCTTTTGTTTTGTTTTGGGGATTTTTGGTTTGGCCTTGGCCTCATTTTTTTTCACTTGTTTTTTGTTCCCTAAATCTTTCAGCTGGCATGATCAGGAAACTCCATGCTTGTTTTGTTTTACTGGCCTTGTAGCCGTCATGTGCTTTTGATCATGAGGGACTGATGTTGGAAAGGGATGGCCGCAGACGTAACCGGTCAGGATGTGAGCTGACCTTCTCCTCCCTGTGCCCGCTGGCCCTGGCCAAAAGGGACCCACAGATGGGTGTTGGGGGCCGTGGGGAGGGCTCAGGGAGGGATGTTGAGGGAAGGAGGATTGAGCCAGGAAAGGGGACGCCTGGGAACCTAGAGAAACACAAACCCAGGGCTGAACCTCACAAAACCCAAGATCTGAAGGAAAAAAAAAAAAAGAAAAAGAAAATAAAATAAAAGGGAAAAGGGAGGAGCATCAGAGCAGCTGGAGAGATCAAGGGCTGCTGGGTCAAGCGACTGCGTGAGAACAGAAGCCCCAGGTACCAGGAGGTGCAGTTGGTCAGCTACTGGAAATGGTCACATTTCTACTGAAATGAAGCGTCAGCCCTCAGAGCAGCATGCTATGGGTGAAGTAACCACAAGTGATATCAAATTCTAACGTCTAAAATGTTCTGCATGAAGAGACGGTGATTTTCATGTCTCACCTCTGACTCATCAGCAGGAAATACCACTGCTTGCTTGACCTGTTGTTGCCATTGAGCAGGGCTGTCAGGCTCACTACCACTGAGAGAACCACTGAACCAAACCCGGCCTGGCATCACTGTGCAGATGGTTCTTCAAGGACCTGATTGCAATAGAAAGGAATCATTTTGGCAGGAGGCCTTTCAGCCTGCTTCTCACTTGTGGTTTTCTGATGCGCAGCTACTGAGCATCTGTTGATTAACATGTGCAATTAATGTTGCTTTTAATAGATCACAGGAATTTCACAGTTGTTTAAGCTCATCTAAGATGATGTGGCTGTAGGTAACATAGTGTTTAGTTTTAATTCTTAAATTATACAGAGCAGCTTAGGTAGATAGCTATGTGGAACACTGAGGGCAGGCACAGATGAGTAAGTGACCGGCTGTAACCTTGTGCTGGAAAACGTGGGACAAGGTGCTAATTTACAGGCACAGGACTTTGTTTTCTCTTACAAGTGGAGGCTGCAGGCTCTAAAGAGCAAGGGCACGCCAGATTTACTCTAGGGAGTGGGTTGACCAGTTATGGCAGTCTTTGGCCTTGGAGAGGTCTGGGTTAGCTTTTATATTATCTATAAACACTGTGGTGATCTCGGGGGCATTGAACAGTCACCCTTGATTCAAGTCCTTCTCCTGAGATAGAGAGCACTGAGCTTCCTCCTGGAGCACTGGGCAGAGGGCAGGAGGAGGCTGCCAGATATTGCAGGGAAGGGGGATGTGCTTCACCTAGATTTATTGTAGAACTATCCTGCGAGTATTTAAATATGCCAGCCACCTTCATAGCTTGGCTTTACAGTAAAAAAAAAATAATAATAATTCCCAAGGTGTGGAGAGGGGTTTAGGTCTAAGCTCACCTGAAGCCAGATTCTGATTCTGGCATGGAATATAGTATGGGCCAAACAAGAAGATGAACCCGGGCTTTCAAAGAGATCGGGCAAACTTAGTACTATCAACAATACCGCAGTCAGCAGTGGCCTTAAAATGTCAGTATCTGTAGGCTGCATGTGAGGAAATGCCTGTGGCTATAGCACCAAAGTGCCAACAGGGCACGTATTGCCTTTTGAGGGCTTCATCATCCCCCAGGACCAGCCACTGCTGAAGATGCTGGCAGATGTGGGTGCTGGGGAGCTGCACTGGCCTGGAACAGCCTCTGTGCAAAAACATCATCTCCTGCTCCATTCTCTCCATTTTCCTGTGCTCCAGTATGAGACCGAGAAAGAGAGAGCTGATTGTACTTTAAAAGGAAGGATGAGTGATCTCTGTTATCAAACTCAGGACATTTGTTTATTGTACAGGCAAAGGTTAAGCATGCTGCTAAGAAGGTAGGGAAAAAGTCAGCCATGTCATTTACTCGCTTTATTACTTTTGGGCAGACGGGAAGGATTTTCCTAGGCTGACCGATGAAATGCTGCAAATTGTTTTAAAACCTTCACTATAGAGATTTTTTTTAATATCTTCTTAATGTGTATCAGTATATATAGCATCTTATTCTCTTGCTCTCTAGATATATAGAGTAGGCATATGCCTGTGTGCATACATATACACACATATCTATAAATATAAACAAATATATATAGAGGCAAATTCCAGGCACGAGTTCTCAGCAGATAATGTCTCTCCTGTTGCTTTGGTACTTGTTGTTCAAAACTGTTGGATGCTTGGTTTGTTTGCTTTTCATTTCATGTTTTGTCTGGTTTTGCCATGCTAAATCTGGAGTTTATCCAGGAGGAAGCCGTGGCAGAGGGAAGCACATCGCGTGGCTCCAGTCCGTGCCCAGCAAGATGCGCTGCTGTCGCCCATTGCCAGAGGTCGTGATCCGCCTGAAATGCAGATAAATGAGATCAGACCTTGGGAACAGGGACCCAAAGGGCAGCAGGAGGGAATATTCCCAAGGACACTGTCATGTCACCTGCTGTCACTGCTAGTCAAGTGGCTTAATTCAGGGGCTGAGGAGACTGAACTCCCTTGCGTTGGACATGAGCACGGTGAGTGGAGAAGTGACGGCTGATTTCTGCAGCCCTCCTTGCTCTTCAGGGAAACGCTGCCCTCCTGACGCCGACCTCATTTCCCTGGTTTGGGCACCAGATGCTTGTTCATGCTGGCTTGTGCCCTGCCACACGCTCACAGCCGCTCTGCCGGGTGGGTGGACAGGGGGGACGGTGCCCATGCCCAGAGCTCACCAGCTTCCCGACAGACGGGCTCTGCCGGGCGAGTGGTTCCAACGCTGTCGAGTGGGGACAGGAGGTGCTGCCCCAGAGACAGGACACGGAGGAACTGTCCTCCCTTGATTTTGCTTTTAAACGGTGATTTTTTTTTTGCTTTGAGGACTCAGGCGTTCCATGTGCTTGAGAGCTGGTGCTGTGCTTGTGCACCATGACTCATCCGAGTCTGCTCTCGCAGCAGCGTGTGACAGTCCTTCTGTCCCAAGATGTGACTCTCCCGGTGTGGATGGGTTATGCTTAGTGACAGCCTTCAGCAGGAGGCACTTACTGTTTCACAAATGCCTGAACTGAGGCACAGAGAGGCTGGAGAAACAGCCCTGAAACGTACAGCAAGTCAGCAGGTAAGCTGGGAAGCACATCTCACAGGGTCTCATGCCCTCTGAGCAGCACTTTATCTTGAGACCCGCAAAGACGGGGCAATCTGCTCTCACTTTTTCGCCCCCATCTCCCAGTATACAGGTTTCTGTTTACCAGCACAGACAGCTCTCACTAACATCACTTATCTGGCCTTCCCGGCCACCGCAGGCCACCAGCCACAGGGGCTGGCGGCACCACGAGCGGGAGCCCAGCGTGATGCAGCTCCACGGTCGTGTCTTCTGCCAGCCCAGGGATGCATCCGCACTGTGTCGGGCCAGCAGGTCCTGCAGGCCCTGGGGTTTTTTTCCAGCGGTGGCCTCTGAATGCTTCTGCATGCTCAGAAAATGAGTCGAGAGGAGGCAGTGATGACAATACCACCCTTTTCCATTCCTTCCTGAACGTCTTCTCAAGTCAATCTAGTTTCTTCTTTAAAGGGCTATTCAATGTTTAATTTCAAGCAAGTTCAAGCCTCCCACACCCTGTCACAGGTGCGATTTCTGGATTGTATCTATATATTTGGTGCATGTGTATCCATTCCAGAATTCGATGGCACTTTGTTTGCTTGTATAGAGGGGATAACAGGGAAAGAAGATGCCAGCAATAGAAACCATAATTTGTAAATTAAGAAAAACAAACAAAATAACCAAGAATGGAAGAATCAGTTATATTCCAGCTAGAATTAGAATTTAAACCAACAACAGCCCCCTCCTTTTCCCTACGAAATACCAGCAGAGTCTGTAAGCAAACATCTCAAGAGACAAAGAGCAGGGTGAGCAGATGCAGTCCTGCTCCCGATAGCCTCTCCAGCTACTCCTCAGAATATTGAAATAATGGAAATTTAGAGTATCCTGTTTGCGTGGGGCTGTGGGCAGAGCCACCTCCTTTGTGCTGCACGTGGCTGCCACCAGCTTCCCTGGACGCGGGGCTGTGTGCTGTTGGGGACCATGAACACTGGGTCTGCCTTTGCCCCCGGTGGCCGGGCTGCAGCTGCTTTGCGGACAGAAGCCGTTCATCGCCCGGGAGGTGAACCCCAAATACCAGCTGCAGGAAGCTTGGCTGTGCCTGTCCCCTGCTTTCCTCCCTCCCACAGCGGTCCTGACCCTCCGCCGGGGCTTGTTTGAAATGCTGCATACCTTTTTATTGAGGGCGGTGTTTAGTTATTCTCTGGATTACACTATTGCCAGCATATAAATTAAAAGTTCTTCCTCCTTCCTTATTACAGACTATGCTTTCTGTCAGTGGGAATTAACAAATGTTTGTGACGACTCAGATAAACAGAGTGTTTTGTTACCTGGATTACAGTTACTGGTACCAGCCCCAAATGAGTCCTAATATCTGTTGTGCCGGTGAGAAGCATCTGCTGTGGCATGTCTACAGACAAATGGCAAAGGGAAAAGAGAACAACTGTACAAGCACCTGCACTTCTTGCTCACGGCAGCAGCCTGGAGCTGCTGGGCACTCCCCGGACTTGTCACCTCATGCTCGCATGAGCAGCCTTCTCCGAGCTGCTCCGAAAGCTGCCAGCCCTTGCAGGAGGCAATGCAGGGCCCTCCCAAGAACGATGCCGGTCTTCTCTGCCCTTTGCCAGTAACGGGATGGGACGGCAAAGGCAGCTGGGACACAGGGAGGCACCTGGGCTGGGCGCTCCTGATTTAATGACAGTGTGCACACAGGTTTCCTACCAGCTGGGTCTTCCCAGCCTCCAGCCTGCTTATGCTCAGCAGCCCTGCTGCACCCTGAAAGACCTGGGAATCCAACCGATAGGACCTGGATGTTTTTGGAGGCTCCGTTACCCTGCCCGTGGTGCCTCTGCTGGGAGAGAGAGGTTTCACAGCTGAAATGATGCAGGTATCCAATTCCACCTCCCCCAAAGTGGTAGCAGAGAGAAAAACAATAATCTGAATGTGCTGACTTCTGCTCTGAGTAGCAGGTCATGCTTTCTCTCCTGTCTCCTTTCCATTTGGTGTTTTTTACGGGCATTCCTCTGCAGCGTCTCCCTAGAAGAATGTTCTGCTGCTTCTGTTATCTCTGTAATGCCTCATCATGACAGCAATTGTTTTGTTGATAAAACACAGCTCCTGTTCACACCTACTCCACAAATCAGTTGTGACACAACACACAGAGGGACATCACTTCCCATGGCCGTATGGCATTTCTAGGCCTGGATAGAGCAACATTGCTGCTGCAGCCTGGAGCAGAGATAAGAGGAGAAGTATAGGTTTAAGAGAGGCAAAGTGAAAAAGCAACAATAACAAGGATTTAACACTGGAAAGATCGGTAACTATATCATAGGAAAGAGGGGATATGTAACAAAACAAATGGAAAGGATGAATGGAAGGAAACCTATCTAGCTGGGGTGGGCCGCTAAGCCCCCACCCAGTCACTTGTGCACTACCCTCCAGTGGGATGGAGGAGAAAATCAGAATGGCAAAAAGGAGAAAAAATTAATGAGTCAAGGGCAGTTTAATAAGTGAAGCAAAGCTGCACAAGCAAGCAAAGGAAACTAAGGAATTCATTCACTGCTTCGCATTGGAAGGCAGGTGTTCGGCTGTTCCTAGGGACACACAGGGCTTACTTGGGAAGACAAACACCATAACCCCGAGCATCCTCCCTTCTTTCTGTCCCTGAGCTTTTATCATGTGGGAAAAAGAAAAGGCCTTGATGCTGTGCCAGCCCTTCTCAGCAGTAGCCAATACGTTGGGGTGTTATCAACACTGGTTTAGTCACAAATCCAAAACGCAGCTCCCTCCCAGTGCCTCTGAAGAAACCCCACTCCCCCCAGCGCTGGAGGAGAACCTGGTGAAAAAAGAGCAGGAGCCGAGGGCAGCGGAGTTCGTTCTTTCTTGGCAAGGCTGCTCTCCTTGGGTCCTCCTCCTTTTCCAAGAAGAGCTGAGCCCTGGCAGACTCCTTTCCCCCCTGCAATGACTCTTCCAACAGATCCAGCTGCCCCTCCTCTGTGCCACATCCATCCAGCCGTGGCGCAGGGACCGCAGCGGGTGCTGCTGCCCCGGGCTCTCCCCGCCTGCGGGGTGGGATGGGGCTGTAAGCCAGCAGCTCCCCTTGCTCTGAAAGCCAAGGCACAGCCCGAGGGTCATGCCTTTGGCTAGTACTCACTCCAATTAATTCCAGGGATGCCGCCAGAAAAATGGCTGCGTGATCTCAGGGTTTCGACTGGGACATGTAAAGTCTCATCCTTCCATCCCAGCGAAGCAGCGCTGGCTCAAAGCAATCGGTGCTATTCTAAACTGAGAAATCTGCAGTGTTAGTGAAAATGTTAACAAAAAGCTGTTTGTTTAGTTTAAAATACCCTTACAAACTAAACAGCTTAAATCCAGGTTGTGTGCAGTGAACTGTACGCTGTATTTTTTTTTTCTTGATTTATCTGAGAAAAATATGCCCATGGCACAGCTGAGCCTGGTTTGTTGTTGTAACCAGGCACCCTTCTTAGCAAACTTGCCTGCTATAGCTGCAGTCAGCTGTTGTGAATAGCTAATGGGGGTTGCACAAGATGAGAAACTCTGCGAACCTGGCTGAAACCAGCTGTCACGCTGGTACTGCAGGGAGCACCTCTCTGCCCTCTGAATCATGAGGCACTGATTGTTTGGGTACACAGAGCAGTTAAGGGCCAGCAGACCCATTAGGTCATCGCACTGGCCACCTCTGCATCACAGGCCACATAGTGTTGTCTGTAAGACCCTGTTGTGAACCCCGTAGCTTGTGTTTCAGGAAGGCAGGATGTCTGGCTGACACATAAATTCCAGAGAATTATACTCCTTTAACCGGATGACGTTAAGAAATAAAGAAACTATCACTTCCACTCCTGATCTTACAAAATTCAACCTGATTTCTAATTAGAATATTTCTGGCTGCAGTTATGTAGCCACTCAGGTTGCTCATAACAAGCAAATATGAGCTCTGGTGTCTTGATCAAGTTCCAGTTTAGATGATTGTATTCTGCTTTGCTACGGTTTCCACCGTTTCTGTACTAAGGCTGATGTTCTGCCTTTCCTGCCCTGCCCTGTGTCCCGGGGTCATTCCGCACCGTCAGACCCCGCCGTGGGCTTGGGCTGAGATCATGAGCTCCCCGCAGGACATCTCAGGGCAGGCTCAGCCTGGTCGCGGACCGCAGCGTGTTCCTGTCGTTCGGATGTGTACACAGCACCCACAGCCACCGGCACCAGGACCAAATCTGGCTGGGAGCACAAATGGTGCCATGTCACAGTATCCAGGCTGGAACAAACCAACCCCATCACACCAGAAATGTGATGTCCGTCAGGGAATGCTCTGCCTCTTCCAAGGTCCACTCTGGCATGACTGCTGTCTTTGCCTGTGGATGAACACAATCGCTGGTGTCTTTCTTTGTGGCTTTCCTGGGCAGATGGTTTGTACATGCTCAGCAAATCCATCGCGCTTGAAAGGTGCTGATCCATCACACGTACGTACGCAGCTGCACAGCACCTCCACAACAAATCTGATGCTTCCAGAAGGTGTTGGTCTTGCAGCACGCTCACCGTGTGACGAACAGAAAAATGCTGTGCTACTTCTTTCTGATTTTTGCTGTGTGCGGCAGCACAGCTGGGGCTGCCGTACAGCGCTGCCGACCAGCCTGCAAATCCCTGAACGCTGTAAATAACTCTTGTCTCCAGGTACAATGTCTAGGCTGAAAAAGAGCAAGTGTCTGGGGAAATGCAGGCAGGCAGCAAGCTCGCCTAGGGATGGCCGCAGTTCTGAAATAACTCGCTTCCAGGTGCCTTAGGATCCCTTGCACTGAGGACATTAAATCAATACCTATTTCACTCCTATAGGCAGGGACCTGCTTACATCAACAGCTGATGCTCCAAAGCTTTAAGTAATTACAAAAAATGGACTGCCCCGTAGTGAGAGTAAAGATCTATTTAGACCAGATTGTGGTGACTGATGCTGTGTAAACCTCTGAGGCCACTCGAGAGATACTTTGCCCTTGAATTCTGTGGAGAACGGAGGAGGGATTTGTGTGTGGCACCTCCTGGCCTTGCATGAAGGTCGTCAGAGGGATGACTCCGGCGAGCGTTTTCCAGGATCCGTACAGAGGACGCAGCGGGCGAGCAGCGGTGCGGGTGCTGCGATGCGCAGGTGCGTGTCCTGCCCTTGGTGGCAGCTCAGCTCTTTGCCACCAGTCCCGCACTGTTGAAATCGCTCATTTACCTTCTTCTGCTCGGCAAGTCAAGCCGATACGCTGGGACCAGGCGGTGCCAAGCCCTTGCCCTTGCTTTGCCCTGGACTTGTACAAGCAGCGTTGGCCGTAGAGTCCTGAATGCCAAGGGCCTGGGGCAGTCTGTGTTTAGAGTTTGCAACTCCATATTCAGAGTCCTGCTGGTTTAGCTGTCACAAATAATCCTGCATTCAAACCAACTGGCTCTGAGTTTCATTTTCTGCTCCATGCTGGGAAATTTCTGGTGGTTAATTTTTCAGAGGCACCCAGCGAAGCTGAGTAATTTGGGGAAGCAGCCTCAGACTGCCTGAGCGTGCAGTAAGTTACACATTTGGCGTTCAAGAAAATGTATGCAAATAGCTTTTCCAAGGCGTTCTCATCACCATCCGTGTTGAAAGCAATTAAACCTCCCTCAGAGTGACACTTCCATGCAAAAAACATTATACAGCGTGTTGCCAAACTTGAACACAGCCAAATAAATCATTGGAGGCAACAGTTCTGGGCTCTGAACTGTTGTTCTCCAGACGAGGTAAAAATCAGTTGCAGCAGCAAGAGCAGCAGCTGGTTTTAGAGCTGGTAAAGGTCTTTAGCTTGACTTCACCTTTCCTGCTCTCAAGTGGTGCTTGCTCCTGCAAAGACTTCAGAGTCGGATATTTATAGAGCGACAGGAGTCCCACTGCCAGCAGGAACAAAAATCTAGGATGAAAGGAAATCATTAGGATTTCTTCAGACTAAAATAAATACAATAAAGGTGCAAACGCTCCTTTGGGGAAAAATAAAAGCATATGGCACAAATGGTGCTAGTGCCAAAAGCAGGAGGTAATTAAGCCTAGAGGAGAGGGAACCCGAAAGGGCAGTGTTGATGGTTCTAGCAGATCACTCTCACAGGCTGAGCTGCTTCCTAAGCCTTGATTCAGCACATGTCTAAGCCCCGCTGAAGTCGGTGACTTTTAAGAAGGTATTTGGTGACTTTTAGGAAGGTATCTGGTGAATTGCAGGTTACAGGAAGGGAAAAGGGAGCGTGGCTGAAACGAGAACCCCTGTCACTTGTTGCTGTCACCACATCAGTGCTCTGTGCAGGAGAACAGCCAGAGCACGGTCCTGTCCGGTGCCCACCGTGCCGCAGCCGGCAGCTCCCTCCCCTCATCAGGCCAAGATGAGCAGGAATCACTTTGTGCAATATTAACTGTGCTGTTTCTGAGCGGCAAACCCCAAAACAGAGCCGCCTTGGTATGAGTTTTAGAGAAATGAAAGGCTCCACATGTTTTAAGAAAGTTCTACAAGTCTTTTCCTTGTACATCAAAGGGCAATGAATACAGAAGCAATGCCTGGGTGGTCAAGAGGTTTAGCTCTGCCTTTCTAATTAAATATTTATTCCAGTTAATCAGAATACAAGCTGGGAAGAATGTTAAGATGGTGGGAAGCCTTTATACTTTACTCCAGCAAAAAATCCGAATATATTCACAGAATTAATCGGGATTCAGCTGTGTGGCTGGAAGTACAAGGAGGTATCTGGAGTGGAGCCGTTCCATAGGGTCACCTGGGTAGTTTGGCACCAGTCGAGAGGAAATGGTTAAAATCCCCTTGGTTGTACCTATTGAAGGTAATGAGCATTTTTTGCTGCATAGTAGAAGAATTTATATTCTCTATTTGAAACACCGTATCTAATGCAGCTGTGGAAGGTTCTTATTCACCACGCAACTGTCTTCCCCGCTTGGAAATCCAATTATGCTGTTGGCCTTTGCGAGTTAATTTTGCATTATGTAATTATGAGTAGTTAATAGAAAGCAATCTCCTCTGAAATATTCTTTTGTTCCTGGTTGTCCTTGTCCCCAGATTTCTGGAAGGCAGACACATTTCAACATGGTGTGAAGTCTCAAAGTCTTTTTTACAGGTGGCTTCAATAGAGGCAGAATTTCATCTCACTTTTTTGCCTCCGCTGTTAGTTTTGAAATCCGGCTGTGTGTCTGAATGGTCCAGATGTTTATTCTCCATCTCTGTCACCTGGCAGGAGTTAGGCAGGGTTTCACCTCTGCCTGCGCTGCCCTTCCATCTGGTTTGCCTGACATCCTTGCAATCCCTTGCAGGTCAGGGAAGAGCAGCACTCTTCCACATCATCCACAAACAAGGCAGGGCCCAACGGAGAATTTCCTGGCATTTCCATCTTGACCTCCTGGTGTGCTGGAAGTTGTCTGTTTATTTTCTGCCTCTCAGACAGTTTGGACTGCTTAGCAGTATTGTAGCCCAGCCATCACTGTAGCTTTTTAAGAAGAACTTTGGTAAGTGGTATTTTAAAATCTGGATAAATTACTTACACTAAATTACACAATAATTTTATCTCTTGTCTGCTGAAGTTTCCTTCCTTGCGAAATTTTGGAAAGTACAGCCTGATGTATTCCCTCGACAGAATATTTAGATCTCAAAGGCTTTTTATGAGTCCTTGCGCAAGTCCATTTTGACTGGGATGGATCATCAGCCTCCAGAGTTGAGCTGACACAGAGGGAACTAAACCAAGTGAATCTCTGAAAAGTGCCGTGACAAGCTTAAGATTTTAGCCTATTTTTTGATGACAGCCACCTTCCAAGTGAACGTGGAGCTCTGCAAAATCATTTCTGTCGATATTGCCTCGTTTTGGGAGCTCTGACACATCTGTTGACTGGCAGAGTGAGCCATGCCTACAGTTAGGCACGTGTACAGGTGCTATTGAGATCAGAGCCCTAATAACCTTGTTAGAAAGTGTAGTGGGTGGCATAATCTGAGAACTAGTCTACAGCAATCCTGCTTGCAGGGAGCACCTTGCAGTGTTTGGTGGAGTTTTTCCATCTTAATAAGAAAATTTCTGCCTTTGGTTTCCTTTCTGCTACTGCCGACACATCGATGTGAGATAAAATAGCAGCGCCCGTGGGTGGCAGTGGTCTAATACCCAGCCGAAAATGCTGGGGCCGCTTAGGTGTGCTCTTATTGCCAAATTAAATACACGCCCTGTTGTGTCTTTCTGAAAACCTGCTGCATCAATAATTATGTCTATGATCTGGCACACAGCAAACGATAGGCTGAGTATTTATTGCATACATTGTGTCTGTGGGTGTACACGTAGAAAATATTTACATTCCTACTATATATGTATCCTCTGTGTCCTGCTCATGCTCAAAGCTGGTGATGACACAGTGTTGGCTTTAAATGGAGCTGGAGCAAGCCCCATGTTGCAAAGAGATTTTTATTAAAAAACAGAGGGAGCACATCACTTTTGCAAAGCCGAGAGCTGGTCAGCATCCAGCCCACCCCGGGTCTCCGTCTCTCTCTCTGAGTGACACAGCTCAGGTTCCCACTTCGCTCACAAACCACCTGGCAGCAGAAACTCCAGGGAAGATCCAAAGCAAACAGCAGTGCCAAGCAGCTGGAGGGCTGACATGGTGTGATGCTAACTGTCCTCACCTTTATAAATGGAGGCATTTTCCTAATCACAGGACGGAGTCTATTCTGGATAGTCTCTACCATTGGGGCTGAAGGTGCCAGAAGCTCGAGAGATTATGACAAAGACTGCAAAACACTAGTGAGGGCTGTGACATCCTTGCTACCATCTGTCCTTCGCCCAAGTGGCAGAACAAAGATTATCGTCCAGATTAGACAGTCCACATTGAGCCTCGGCATAAAGTGACAATAAGAGATGTGCAGTCAGAGTGGAGCAGCCCTTTAATGACTGTTACAAATCCCCAAATTGAGGATTATGTTCCCCACAGCAGCCCTTTTACCTGGCCCTTGGGAGCACGTGGCACTGCCCATCCATGGTCCGAGACCTCGGGACACCTCCTGGGCAGGCGGGTTTGGTCCTTGCAGGGCGCTGGGCAGACCCCGGCCGCCCTCTCCTGCGGTGACTCTGCCATGCTCGTGGCTGGTGCAGGATCTGGCCCGGCCAGCGTGAGCAATGAGAGCTGCCAGGTTGTTCTCCCACACACAGCACTTGAACAACTGTGTTGGTGCCACTGTGCATATACAGCTCCAACCTCTCCAGACTGTGTCTGGTGCAATAGTGTCTGTACCTTCCCTCTGAGCGCCGTGCTTGCACCGGGGCACACCTGAGCCATCAAAACAGAGCTCTCTCTCCAGTGATGCAGAATACCTTTTATGTGGAGACATACTCTAAGCGTGCAGCTGCATCTTCTTGTGAGTGTAGGTGCGCTGGCAGGACCTGTCCCTCCATTCCTGCTTGTGGCCATGCACCAACCGACCTTACCTTCCCCTTCAGGCTGCTGGCGAAGCTGTGCACAGAAGCCCTCTTCAGAGTGTCTCAGGCACCATTGGTACATTAACCTCTGCAGAAAATGGGGCTTTGCTTACCCACCCCAGGCTGGGAGGGCTGGAGGAGCTGGTGCAGGCTGGAGCCTGGGGAAGGTGGTTGGACAGAGCCAGGACTCCTGGACATGAGCCACCCGCACGCTCCCTGCAACAGCCCTGCTTGGACATGCTCCCACCCTGAAGTCCTAACCTGGCCCTGTGGAATAATCCAAGATTTTCAAACCTCCCTTCCTGTTTAATTTCATTTTATTGTATTGGAAGAGGGCAAAGGGAGGGCAAATGGCTTTGGCTGGTGTTTCTGATCCCTTAGCTGGGATGCAGCAGAGAGGCAGGGTGGAGAGAAGAGGGGAAGAGAGAGTAAGTAAAAAAAAAAGAAAAGGGCGAAAGTGAAGTGGGTTGACTGGGGCTGAGCTAAGCCCTGGGATAGAGGGGAGGTGAGTCAGAGCGGGGCACGGGGCGGGCATGCACGGCGTGGCTCCAGGGCTGCCCTGGCCTCACTCCTCCGTGACAGTCCCCATTCCGGCAGCCCTGGCCTGGCAGCCAGTTTCTGGGTGGCTCCTCCAGCAATGTCATTGCTAATTAAATATGTTCAAAAGGTTAGATTATTGGTTGCAACGATGTCTTACCTTTGACCATGGCTGCATCAAACAAATAATAAACCAAGCAAGAAATCTTCTTGGGTTTCCTTGCCCAAGGCATTCTTTTAGGTTTGGATAAAAGCTATTTTGCAAACAGCAAATCTTGCCACCACTTGGCCATGCAGTTCTGCTGGAGTATTGTGGGCTCCCAGAAATTAATAGGGCTCAGGATTTAATTTATTTCAATGAAGGTGGTGGTGGAGCGGCAATCCCGGAGAACAAGAACGAGTACCAGTTTTCTTGTTCCTGAAGTTAACACAGCTCATGCAGCCTCTCCAGGGAAATCCCTGCTCACCTCCTCAGCCTCCTGGCTTTTGGGGAGCCCCTGTCCTCGAGATCTTTCTGTGCCTCAGCACATTAAGAAAATTAATGTCTTACCTTTTAAAAAGAGATTTCCACTTTTCTGCTAATCCCTGCTCTTTTTTACTTTATCTTCATTTTTATAACCCCTCTACTTTGGGAATGTATCTAACAGGAGTGTATTTCTCTCCCATTTGTCAAATGTGGGAGCTCTTGTTTTTATTTGCCCTTCCTGCATCCAGGCTGGAAGGGGGGCTAATCCTTCACGACATTACTGCGATACACAGCTGTACCTGGAGAACCCTTTATCCCAGCGTCTGGCCCCAGGTTGACATGGGGCTGGTGCTGGGCACCCCCCAGCCCGCAGCCCAGGCTGTTGCCGTCTGGCTGGGTCGGAAGTTCAGATTGAGCGATGCGTGGTTCCCTGCCAGGGAGGGGCTCACCCCCGGGCTGCAGAGGCAGTCGGGGACACAGCAGGCACATCCTGGCATGTGTTCTCTCCCCATCTCCCGCCCCACGGCCCATCGTTCCTGGAGGTGCCACTGCCTTCGCTGCCCATCCTGGTCCACAGCCCCACTTCCCACCCTGGGCGTGGAGCCCAGGCTTGGTTTTCTCAGCTTTGTTGGTAAGATCAGGAATTACCTTTCCTTCTGGCCTCCCCCAAACAAAGTGTGAGTTGCATAGATCCTGCAATCATAAATGAGGCAAGGAATGCAGCAAAGGCTGGCGGCTCTATGGGCTGGGCTGCGCCCCATCTGCTCTGCAGCTACTTCTCCTGGCTCCCTGGACAGGGACAGAGTTTGTTCTCCTATTTTTTCATTTTCAGGCATCTCCATCTCTCCTTCCAACTCCTCCTACACACAGCAGAGGAACTTCCCACAAACATGTGCAAAACTACTTAATTACTCTTTAGCCGACTGGGCTGCTGATTGCTGCTAGCGCTGATTATTGCATCGACTGTGACCACTTCGCCCCCTCTTCACTTCCACCCATCTGCGCCCGTCACCTCCTCCCAGGCTGTGCCTCGTCCTGCGCGGCGGCTGTGGGGCAGCCAGCGCTCCTCCAAACAGACCCTGCTGCCTGGTGGCCTGGGGGTTGGGAGGGTCAGCCCTCGCTCTCCTGGTGCTGGGTGTCCCAGGTCCATTACTGGGTATCCCAGGACCATGGCCGCATGTCCCACGGCCGTTGCTGAGTGCCCCGAGCCATTACTGGGTGCCCTGGGCCGTGGCTGCGTGATCCAGGACCATGGCTGGATCAACTGCTGGGTGTCTTGGGGCCATTGCTGGGTGTTCAGAAACATGACCCAGTGTCCCTGGGCCATTGCTGAGTGTCCTGGGACTACTGCTGGGTGTCCCAGGACCATCGGTGGTACCCCAGGACCATAGCCCGGTGTCCTAATGCACTGCTGGGTGTCCCAGGACCATCGGTGGTACCCCAGGACCATAGCCCGGTGTCCTAATGCACTGCTGGGTGTCCCAGGATCACTGCAGGGTGTCCCCGGACCATTGGCGGGTGTCTCAGGTCCCTGGCTAGGTGTTCTAAGGCCATCGCGCGGTGTCATCAGTGGTGCCCAGGTCCATGTCCAGGTGTCCCGAGGCCACTGCCCGGTGACCCTGATCCCTGGCCGGCTGCCCCAGGACCACCAGCGGTGCCGCCGGGCGGCCCCGGGAGCGGGGCGGGCGGGGCCGGGCGGTCCCTGCCGAGGATCCCCGGGTACTGCAGCGGCGGGAGCTCGCAGCCGGTCCCCGCCCCGCCCGCCCCGCCCCGCCCCGCCCCGCCGCGGCTCATTCATGCGGCGGCGCTGGGCGCGGGCGGTGGCTCGGAGCGGCCCCGGCGCGGCGCCTTCCGCCGGGCCTCGGCGCATGTGAGCGGCGGCAGCGGCGGCAGCAGCAGGGCGGCGGCGGCGCATCGGCCATGCGGTGGCCCCGCGGCCCCTGCGGCGCCTGGCGGCTGCTGCCCCGGCGCTCGCTGCTGGCCGCGCTCTTCCTCTTCTCGCTCTCCTCCTCATTCCTCTACTTCGTCTATGTGGCGCCGGGCATCGGTAAGCGGCGGGCCGAGGCCCGGGGCGCGGGGTTGGGGGCACGCCATCTCCGGCTAGAAACGCTGAGTAATCCGCGCCGCGCCGGCCCGGGGGCCGCGGCATCCCCGGCGGCCGCTGCCCGAGCGGTGCGGGCCGGGCCCGGCGGCTCCGCGGTGCCCCGGGGCTCGGCGCTGGGCAGCGCGTCTCCGCCTCCCGCCGGCCCTGGGGAGCGCCCGCAGCCGGGGGAGGGCTCGTCGGGGGGTGCGCGGTGCCCGCTCGTGCCCCTCGCGGCGGGCGCACGCGGGGGCGCCGGTCCCCGCTGCCGGGAGGTGCCGGCCGCGCTCCCCGCGCGGTGCCCCGGGCTGGCGCGGCTGCCGCGCGGCCGCTGCTGGAGCCGAGCAGGGGCAGCGAGCCCGCTGCCTGCCCCGGAGTTTGTTTTGAAGAAGTGGAGTGTTGTCCAAGTGTTTGTGGTCTAAACTCGCGCTCTGGCTGAAATCCTACTCTTTTTTTTGTCAAGCGGGAAGATTAGAAGTGTGTATCTGAGAAGGAGAGTGTGCTCGTTCCTGTCTTCTTTTCTATAGTGTGCTTCACGAGGGACTGGAGTAGCTATGTGCCAAAATGACCAGCACCCAGGGCTGGTGGGGCTGTGTGCCCCCTTCCTGTGAAATACGGGAAGACTTGTGCCTCGGAAAGCAGCTGTTGTCCTCATACGGTGTATCTCATTTCTGCAAGGAGCCAAGGCTCGCAGTTTGGCCTTCAATTGAACTTTGACAACAATTAATTTTTATGAAAACAATCCTTTCAAAAGAGATCTTGTGGATGGGAGTTTCTCCTTGAAATGTCATTGGTATTTCTCATGCCATCCCTAGCCTGGACATCCCAAGGAGACCTTTATGTGCTTTTCAAGGTGACTTTATTTACAGATGATGTCCTGTGGCTGCTGCTGGGCTTTGGAGGCCTTTTGTGGGGCGAAGCGGAGGCTGGCTGGCGTGTGAAACCCTGCTCCTGATCGTGTCCCGGGTGCAGCCTGAGCGAGGACACGCGTCCTGGGCCTCCCCACCACGCTCCTCCCTGGCTTGGTGGCCCAGGGCTTTGCTGGCCTGATAGGCTGGTGGCTGTCCTGCAGGCTGGCCTCAGGGCCACTAAGCTGCTCTCTTGCATCTCTTGGACGCTTCATACTGGTGCTAACTGGTGGTGCAGCCTCTGCCTGCTCTCTCTTTGAAGACAGCCTGCCTCGTCCCGTTCACGTGCTGCCATGGGACTGGCAGTTGTTTGATCAGATGGATCCTGTAGCCCTTTGCAGGGCAGGCACAGGGGATGTCTCCTCCAAGAGCTGTGGCATGGCTGTGGACGGGCTTCCCCAGGCCCAGAGAGAATAGCTGTACAGTTTCAGAAGGAAACCTCTCTTATAAGGTTGACTTTGTTCCTTTTTTAGAGTTGTCTAATTCATTTTGTGCTGCTTCTGCACAGTCACCAGTCCTAGAGGTGCTGGAGATGCTGAAGGGTATAAAATGCTGTTTAAAACCAGCTCTGTACGCAGAGCCCTTTCCCTCCGTGGACCTCAGATGACACGATCACATACCACCCCATGTTTTTGCTATCTGCTATGCTGGAAGAGAAGACAGAGGAGTGAAGGTGGTCCCTGTCCCCACCCACCCGTGGATGTCGGAGATCTTCTGAGTCATCTCCCCATCAGGTGACAGAAGATCTGCTTCCTTTTTTTTTTTTTTTTTTTCCCCTGTTCTCTCTTTCAGCCAAAAATGTTCCGTCATGAAAACCCAGCCCGGTATTCCCAGCACGGCTGGGCTCATCCTCCCAGCCCTCGAAGGGAGTTTGTTTTCAGGCCAGAGTTGTAAGGAGAAGCTTGGAAGAAAAGTGAGATAGGACACAAGTAGAGCTGGGGATTTTAATAAATCTCCCATGTGGTGTGTGATGGAGAAATGCTGTCAGTAGGGTGTTCCAGGGCCTTTGGCCTGCCCACCGCCGCCTCGTGCGATGGGGCAGGGCTAGGCTGATTTTCTTTGGCCACTGAAGGGCCTGGAGAAGCCTCTGCCCAAAAACCATCCCTTGCAGGACATGTTGGAGAAGCTGTTGAAGGGCTTGCAACTCATCGGCTAAACCACGGGCAGAGGAGTGATTAATCCATTCCTTGATCATACCTTAATTAAAAAATCCAAATAAACAGGGCCCGAAGCTGCTGGTGAGCTTGAACCAGCTGGAGGTTGGACCTGGAAGAGCTTTCATCTGCTCCATGCTGCTGGGTGAGGGTCCTCTACAGCAAACCTCCGCTTGTGGGGGTCAGCGGCCAGCGGTGCTGGGGCTGGAGCCAGCTTCAGCTCCTCTGGGTTGGGATGGCAGCGAGGATACGGGCAGCGCTCTGGCAAGGTGTGCTGTCACTGTGGCGGGGGGCAGAGCAGGACTGAGCCTGTCTCCGAGGCCCCTGGTTTGAGTGGGGGGGGAAAAATTCATTGGTGTTGCTGAGGCTTGTTGTGTGCCAGTGGCAGGAGAAAACTGGGACAGTTGCACTTCTGGGTGCTGTCTCAGCGCATTGGCGTGGAGCTGACATGCTTGCTGGCTCCCTTGCTGGCTGGAAAAGCTGGAAAACTGCTCCTGGTGCCCTTCGGGGACGGGGAAGGGGAGCCCAGCCTGGACTCTGGGTTGCCGGTTCTGGCCTGTCGCCCAGCCGACCATTGTGTGTGACTCCTTGCAAACCAGATAACGCCAGTGTGCCCACGGTCTGCTCAAGACGGAAATGCAGGAAGAAATTAATGTTTACTGTCAGCAAATTTCCATGCTTGGTGCCCACAGGGAGTCCAGCGCAGGGGCTTATGTTTGCGTTGAGCCTGGATTTATGCGATGCCTGGGGTAGCTCCTTGCTTCTCTCCTTCACCAAGGTTTACTCCTGCAGAACTGAAATTTTCTTGTGGCCTCAAGTTTGTGCAGAGCAATCCAAGGTAAATAGTCAGTGCCGCCTCCTTCCCAGTGCTTACATCCAATACCCGTGTGTCCTCCCCGCACACCACCCTAACAATTTACATCCCTGGGCTCCCGCAGCCACCTTGGAAAGTAAATTACCAGGGACCAAGCTGATGGCACAAATACAGCACGCTCCGTTTTTATCCTACGCTGTTCCTCGGCGCCTGCTCGCTTTTGTCCCGGCCGTGGCTGGGATGATTATGTGGGTCTGTCTCATCGTGGCCATTGTGCACTGGATGAGGCGGCCGATTGTTCTGCTCCGCGGTGAGCTGGGGCCGGGGCACAGCGAGGCTGGTGGAGATGCAGCGGCTGGAGGTTCCAGGACGTGCTCGCATATCTGCTTGGGTCCCCACTGCCTGCCAGAGAATCCAAGGCAGCAGTTATGAGGCGACGCTTGTACAGGTGGGGAGATCGCTCTTGCTCGGAGCAAGTGGCAGCAGCGGGGTGAAGGGCTGCAAGGCAGACTGCGTTTTAATTACAAGAAGTTGCACTGGCCTTGTCTTTGCAATAAGCAGAGCTTGGCACTGGGTGAACTGTTTTGTCCCCCTCTGGAATCTGGTGGGCACCTCAGTGGGTTTTTTTTCCAAGGCTCGTACTTGGCACTGAGGCTCTCATCCTCCTGGGGCAGCCGCCCTGTGTGCCTCTCGCTTCTCCAGAAGGAATGTGCGGAAATGGGCTTCCCAGAGTTATTCTGCCTGTACCTGGATCCTAGTGCTGGAGCAAAGATGACCGGGGTGCAAAGGGTGCGCCGACTCAAGGTGCAACACCTTGAGAAGCTGTTTAGTCTCAGCCTCTACTCCTGAATTCAGGTCCTCCGAGGAGCTGGGCCACAGTCCTTGCTGTCCTATGTTTTCATGTTGTGGTGGCTCATATGGCTTTCCTAAAAATGTCTGGTTTTATGCTCTTTTAACAGGGCCTGGGAAATCAAGGGAATTCTTTCATGCAGCTGAAAACAGTAATGCTTTTACAAGCTGCTTGCACTGCAAGTTGCTGTTTCGTCTTGGTAACTCTCGCTGCGACAGTAGGAGTTTTTCAGACCTTGGACTTGGTCCTCGTGGACAGGGTGGTTGCTGCGTGGCTGGGAGGAGGGAGGTCGGGGGCTCGGGCGGCTGCTCGTGGCCTTCCCCTTGTCTCTCCAGATGTTGGAGCCTTTTTGTTTTGGTTTGTTTTTTTTTAAACTTCAGCTTGCACAGGAGTCTTACTTGTATGGATCTGATGTAGGAAAATGATGCAGAGAATTTAAGTTACTGGGCAACAGATAGTTACCTTTGTGAGAGGGTTGTAATTCATTCTGGTTTTACTTCCCCAAAACTTATCAGGAGTTGTTCCCGGTTGTACAGGACACAAAGTAGCAGTGTTAGCCCTGGGTTACAGTTATATCTCAAGAGCTCGATTTTGATAGGCAGGAGTGCTTTGAGACACTGTTCCTTCACCCTGCATTTCGGTGGGCAGCACTGCGGAAACCCACCGCTTCCTTCGTACAGCTGCTTTGCTGCTTTGGCCCCTTGGGAGTATACGGCCGAATACGGCTGATTTGGTTTCGTTATTTAACAAATCAGCCTGGCACATCTTAGCACGGAGGAGTTCCAGGGTGGAAAATGGCAAGAGATTTTTTTGCTACCTCTGGCTTGGCCAAGGTTGAGAGGAGCGTGGTGCTGCAGGCAGCGGCTGAGTTGCCCTTGGTGGCGAGGAGCAGGAGGAGAGCGGTGGCCGTGGCCCTGTGGAGGGGAATGGCACTGTGGGGACGTGGGGCTGGCGAGGGGAGGTCGTGTGTGGGAGTGGGTGGCTGCTGCTTTCGGCCTCCGTGCGCCGCTGGGGGTGCCAGCAGGAGCAGCCGGGTCAGGCGCGGTGAGCGGTGGCGGTGCCGAGGGGGCAGGGACGCTGGCCGCGGCAGGGTGCTGGCCCCAAATCGTCCGAGAAGCACGCCGGTGGCTGTGGTGGCCTTGGCCTGGCCAGGCAGAGGTGCGGGTGCCCTTTTGGGGTTGCTGGCAGCTTGCTGGGTGCCTGGGCACTGCCTGAGCAGGGGCAGACGGTGAAGGTGCTGCTCGGAATAACGAACCGTGGTTTGTGCTATTGTAGCCCTGGCTTTCATCTTCTGGGCCTTCCCTCTGCAGTGTAAGGGTCTTACTATGGAGTAGGGTCTTACTATGAAACACGGGCAGCGCTGCCCTCCTTCACCCTCCTCTCCCTGAAAGATCTGCCGAGCAGCCCTTCACAACTGAAGGAACAGCCCAGTTTCTCAGTGTGTCCCGCTGAGGTTTTTGCAGTCATCGGATCCAACAGCGACTGGGGGTATTAAGAAATCCTCGAGTGCTCCTTGGTAGGAGAACTTGAGCTCGGGATCTCCTGTCCTACACGTGGAAGGAGACTGGCGGCAGCTGTGGGAAGCAGCTGCTTTGGTAGCACTGCTTTCTTCAAGCACCGAGTCTCTGGAAAGGCACATGCAGACAGGAGAGCGGCTTTTTGTTTCTGTTTGCACAGAACTGCTCCTGTGCCAATGCATCTGATGTGCTGGTGGTGCAGAGCAGGCTAGCGAATTGCAAGGGGTTTTTGAGGGCAGGTGAATTACTAGGGTCTTTTTGCCTGGAAGCACCTGTGTTGTCTGTCAGGCGTGTCTGGTCTGGGTTATTTTGCTGGTGGCTTGCTGGGTGTTGCGACTTCAGGGAGCATGTGAAGAGTTCAGGTTTCATGTGTCTGTTTCTGGAAGGCCTGGCCTGTGGGAGCTGATCAACACTCACAAAAGCTTCCAGGTACCAGTTAATTACTGCAAATTAAGTGCACCAAAATGTTGCTGATTTGCAACAGACCAAACCTTACAGTAGAACCATTAGTGCTGTCAACCTAGACTTCCATGAGACCTGATCCTCATGGGCTTGGGGGACCATGGAAGGCCAGCGCTTTGGCAGGTGCTTGGTCACTTTAGGTGGAGATGAGGGCTCTGACACTGCTGCCTTGTTTCCTGAGCTGATCGTCTGCCTCTTTTCTAGGTGGACTGGTTAATTGCATTAACTTGGGCAGCATCTGCTCTGCAGGGTACAATGAACACCCTGGGGACTGCTGCAGGGAATGGAGGCAGGCAACATGGAGCTGTGTGTTTGCACCTATTCCTATTTGAATGCCGTTACTGTTGGTGGACTTTAACACCCAAGCAGTGCATGGAGTCTTCAAAGGTTTAATTTTATTGAAACTTCTGGGGAAGCTCACTAGGGTGGCACTGGTGACACAAACTGGTGGCACTGGCTGGGGCCAATGTGCTGAGGGCTGGGTCAGGCTCTGCAGAGCCCTCTGCTCACCCTGTGGCAGCACCGAGGGATGAATGGGGCTGGAAGAGAAACTGATACAGAGCCACACAGAGCGAGAGAGTCTCTCCCTGAACAGCTTTATTTTTAAAGCATCGTTGTTACAATAAAATGTGTGTTTACTTTGACAAAACCTCTGCTGGGTTATTTTAGTAAAGTTTATTTTCATACTGGCATTTCCTTCTCCTTTGCATGTGGACTGTTGTTCTGACCGTGGTTTTGTCTGACAACATTTTGAACACTGGTGCGTTAGGATGTTTAATGTGTGTTTGAAGGCTTTCTAGCACCTGCTCTAAATACTGTGGGTATTGGTCCTGTTTTGAGAGATGGAGCAGCAAATGCACAGTGGACTGTGCTATTACAATGCAAAAAAAAAAAACCCAAACAAAACCAAATCAGAAATCTTTGAGATGTTTGTGGTGTGTTTTTTGGATAACATGAAATTGAGGATATTAAAAAACACCATGGCTTTTAGCGTTACTTCGGAGCCGCTATTATTTTGAAAGGAAAGAGACTGAAAAGCTGACGGGTGATGTCAGTGCCCGGCAGGAGAACCACCCTCGGCCATCCTCATCTGTTCCTTGGAAGGATTCCAGGGGTGATGGGGGGACAGCACATGGAACCCCCATCCTGGTGGGCAGCATCCTTGTGGGTGCAGCCAAGGTGTGGAGGGTGATGGGCAGGATGGTGGTGCCCTTTTTCCATTACAAAAGGAATTGTCTGGGGCATCCTGGTTTTGTTCAAAAGTGAATGAGTGTCGTGTTGTGCCAGGAGAGCAGGTGGGTTTGCGGGATCCCTTGTGCCCTGTAGTGCCTGCGGGTATTTTGTATAAGGCCACAAGCTTTAGTGCACCTGCTTTGGTGCTTTGTGTTTCCAAGGCATGTAGATATTACTTCAGGGGTGCAAGAAGCTCAGTTTGAGCTCCTGCCTCACTCCTGGCTATGCGGGGGAGACAAGGGGGATTAGTGCTTGCTTGGGCTGGGCTTTAGCTGCCACGTTGTGTGTCGCTTCCTAAAGGTCATTTTTTCTAGGTTTTTGGTTTTGAGGTGCAAAGCCAATGGGCACTTCCCTTTGCAAGTCTGGTTTTGTGTGGGATCCCCAGGCTGGCACAGACCCCTCCAGAACCCTTGCCCTGTGTGGGTCTCATCCTTGGGCCTCTCTGAAGGTGCTGTTGGGGTGCTGGCCAGTCCCCCTTGCAGCAGGGGGGACCCTGGCTGGGGTGCCTGTCCCCATCCCACCAGCTCTTGCTGCTGGGGAGAGGCTGCTTCCAGGGCATGTGGGTTCAAATAGTGCCATGGGGTTTTGCTTCGGGTTGTGCCTCAGTTTCCCTGTTCTGCGGGAGTCTGCTGCCTTAGAAAACTGCTGTTTTCCTTCCCCTGTGAGCCGGTGCATGCCTGTGTGATGCTTGGGCTGCATGCTGCCAGCCCGCTGCAGGAGGCGCCTGCAAAGCTGTTCCTTCCCTGTTGCTTTCTCATCGGAAAGGTAAAGGTTGGCAAATATTTCCGTATGGAGGATGTCACTGCACGTAGAATGGAAGAAAGTGAATACAGGCAGAAATGCCTGTTGCACAGCTGCAGGTTGGACTACAGTATAAGCAAGCTTCAGCAAGTGTTTGTTTGCATACCTAGGGAATTTTATGGCAAAAATAATTGATTGGTTTTACTTGAATGCTATTGCCATACAAATGAGCACAGGAACCTCTTGAATCCTGGCACTGCATTAGCCACCTCCTTTGCCTTGGGGAGGCTGGGGACCAAGCTGTGCTGAAACTTTAAATGTGCTGATACGCTGCCAAAAGGCTCCTGCACAGGGATCGGAGGGCTTTACCCTGCAAGGAGGAGGAGAAGCTGGCCAAGGTCCATGTGATGCCTGCAACAGGAGAGCACATGCACTGAATTTGTGGTGTCTCCCCTCAGCAGCAGGTTGGGAGAAGCTGTGTCTGGAGCAAGGATTTTGGATGGAGAGTGAATACAGCTATGTGAATGCTAATGTTTATAAAGTGCCTCTAAAAAAAAAAAAAAATGTACAAAGCATACAGAATAAAAGAGGAAAGCAAACACTGCAGTGCACCACGTAGTCAAGTACCAACTGATTTTTTTTTTTTAAATTTTTTTCTTTCCCTCACCTACCCAACAGGAAAAGGAAAGCATTTCAGTCCTGTTCCTGCCTCTCGTGCCCTCTGCGTCAGTGGGCGCGCTGGCAGGAGGCGGCAGGCTCTGGCGCAGGAGCCTTGGCCGTGTTGTGCAACGGGCTCTTGCCACAGCACCGGGGCTCTGCCGGGCAGCGCTGGGGGCTGCGGCAGCAGGGGAGCTGCTGGCACTTGGCAAGTGATGCACAGACCACAGGTGAATAAAACTGCTCTATTCCACAGCAGGAAAGCCCAGAGCTGTTGTAGCTTGAAGCTAGTGTGGGCCGTGCCTGAGGTGTGCGGCGTTTTCTGTACTAGGGCTGCAGCAACCTGCTTCCAGGGAGAAAACAGTGGATGTGAAGTTCCTGTAGCGAACGCAGGGTTCCCTTGGAGCTGGGTCCCTGCGGGGGTGCTCAGGGTGGCCCCAGCCACAGCAGCCCTGCGAGCACAGCAGCGTGAAATGCTTCCACACACGCAGCTCGCTCTTATTCTGCAGTCATATTTATTTTTTTTTCCCCTCAGTGTTTTTCCAACTCATGTCTTGCTGCCAGAGTCTATATTAATAATGCATGACTTTTTTTTTTTTTTATGGTGCTCCCTTCCCGGCGTCCCTTTCAGCTGCTGAGTCAGAGAAGATTGTTACAGCAGCAACCTCTGAAGCGGTGAAATGCCCCTGCAATGCTCAACTGCTGTCATTTATCATGCCGGCTCCTCTGCGGGCAGCCCTTTCCCTTGCCCAGCTCTGGGTGAGGATACTGATGCCAAAAGGCTGATTCCGGCTATGCCAGCTGGTGACTGGCGAGATCTGCTCCACTGAGCCTTCCTAGCTAGTATTTCATTAAAGCAGGTATCGCCTCTGTTGGCTGCTTTGTTTTTTAGTTTTGAAATTCTGTGAAGTGTTTTATTCCTGATTTGCCTGATTGTGCCCATGACCTTTTTTTTTTTTTAAATATCCCCTCCTTAAATCAGTTTGTGTTTTTTTTTTTTTTTTCTTCCTCCCTTGCACTCCCCCTGAGATCTGTGCCTGGGCTTTTTAAGGTAATTGAAATGACAGAAGCCACATAATGTGTTAACGTGGTTAAATTAACTCAAAAGCCTTCCAGTGGCTGTTGAAACGTGCCTGGCTGCTGCAGGAGGCCTTGGAGCTGCTAATGCAGCATGGAGGGGGGATTTGCAGGGCTCCTGCCTCTGGGTGCGGATCAGCTCCTGGCGGCTCATCTCCCTGCCTGCTGGGTCTGAAACCTGGAAAGAGACAGGGAGCAAGAACACTTTTCAGTGAATTTGTCTTCTAATGACTCAGGTAATAAATACATTATAATCTTGGGAGCAAACCTCTCCCGTCCCACGTCCTAGTGTGATTTTCTGTTTGGGTGGAAGCGGCTGGAGGGGGAATCGCTGGTGGGGGGCAGGGCTGTGCTACCTCCTACCCCAGGCTGGGAAAGAGCATCCTCAGGGCTGCGAACAGTATCCTCATAGTCTTCCCGAGCCAGTGTTCTGCCTCTGTGTGCTTTGAAAGACTCACCTGTAAATAGATGCAGTTATACCAGAGCCGAGCAGGAGAGGAGTGTGGCTTGCCTGTGGAAGGAGGGTTTATTTTTGCCAGACTTCTTAAACTGCTTCGTTGTCCCGTGACCCACTGTTGGGGATGGCACCAGCACGTTTGCAGTGGGCATAGTCATCCTCGTCATGGGATGCTTCCCGCTCGGCACCCGGTTCTGTCTGCTGAGGCTCTGCAAACGCTGTGCTCCCGATTCCTTCCTGCCCGGGAAGGGGAAGCACAACCAATACGGTGTGAAATTCCTCCAAAGATGCAGCACATCCTCCTGCTGTGCTGCAGCGTGGCTTCCTTGACACTAGTGATTTCTCTCACCATGGATTTTTTTTTTTTTATTTTAGCACTTTGACTATCGGTTGCCCACTGCCCTGGCTACAGGGCCAAGCCCATAGGCACCCTACCTGTGTCCTCCAACAGGGAGAGGGCAAGCTCTACCCATGGGTGGCTTTTGCCCGTTACGGGGGGAAACTTTGCAGAAAGATCCCGTGGAATTCTGTGCCTTGGATCCGATGGGCTTGCCGAGCGGCGGCGGCCAGCAGCGTGCCTTCTCGCGGCCGGCGCCGGCTGCCCCGGCGCTTCTGCCAGCCTGGCAGTGAAACACAACGCCACCCGCAACTAGTGAGAAGAGCGACTTGCTTCTCGGCTAACGAGATTTAGGTGGATTATGCTATGTATTTAATCAAGGGCTAAGCTCATTGCCTTATTTGAAATGGATCAAAGCCCTCGAAAATGCCAGCCTGGAGACCAGCTATTGAGTGAGAATATTGTTGAGCCGTGTTTCCGTGTGGTGAGGCTTGCTTTCAAAGAAGCCAGGTAGATCATCAGGCAGGTTTGGGGCTGCAGCATTGACCAAAATGCAAAACCGGATGGGAAAAGTTTGAAGCGATGGGGAGGTATGTTGTTAGTCATTGGGCGTCCTGGAGGATTTCGGGGGACAAAGGCTTTTTTTTTCCTAGCTTTCAGTTTGAAACCAGATGTTAATACATAAAGTTCCATGCTGGCAGGTAAGGGAGATGCTCTGGCTTTTGGCAGTCAGGCTGTCACCTTAGGCCCCAGGAGCGCACGGGTGGTGGACGCGGCAGCAGACCTGCTGCGCAGGGCTTATTTCTGCGTGTGCGCCAAGGTGGACCCAAGCGTTGCTGTAAGCAGATATTGAGACAAGTTTAAAATTATTTTTCTAGTGAACAGCTGTTGTGCCTGCCTGGCATGGTAAGGCAAGGCTGTCCAAGGTGCACGGCTGTCTCTTTCTTGCAAGATGAGGGTTTTTGCTGTGAAAGGTGTGTTGGTGCTCGCAGGTGCCCTTTGCCCGTGTCCACACTCCCCGCACGCACACAGCGAGCTGTCCTGACTTAGTTGAGCAAGCTGCTGAAAATACACTGGCTATTCAAATCACCTTTCCTCTTTCTTAAAAAGAGAAGTTGATTCCAGTAACCACCTTCTGTCTTGCTGCCGTTTGACGTAAGGAGGGCAGCCGCAGCTCACGGCTCTCCTGCTCTGTGGACGTGACTGTCGGCGCTGCCTGAGAACAGAAAATAACACCCAGCCAAATGGCTTGTCTGGAGGGCCATGTCCCAAGCCCTCGTGCAGGGCTGGCCGAGCTAGTGTGTGACAGCTGAGTGTAAAGTGTTCCTGTGTTTAATTTATTGCTAATCAAACCTGCAAATGAGGCTTTGCCTCTATTCTCCTCCAGCCCAAACCCGTTGTCCGTCCTCCTGCCCTAACTTGCATTTCTAATTACAGGCGAGGATCGGTCAAGCATCCTTTTGTGTTTCAGAGGCCTCAGCAGGCTTGCTAGCTAGCAATCATCCTGTCAGCACCGACTTTCTGGTGTCTTGGGTTGTATCAAGTGGTCTTACAGTTTCTGGGCTGCAGCTGTGGAGTGTCTTGTTCTGTGCACTGGGTTGGTAAGGGCCTTGGGGCAAGAGCAGATGGAGGGAGCTGTGCCGGGAGGGGCTTCCCAGCCTCAGGGTGCTCTATGATAACTCTGCTGTCACCTAATTAAAAAAGAAAAAAGTGCCAGTCAACATAGTAATTGTCTCGTTTGCTGCTGCACTGCAGAAAGCTGATAGCAAAGCAGGGCTCACAGCGGGTGCTGACACCAACCCTTTCTCCCCTGTGCTGCCCTCCCCCAGCTGCCTCCCCCTCTCTGCGTGTGCATCTGCCTTGGGAGTGGGTCAAAAATCCCCCAAATTGCAGGATGCTGCTGAAGAGCAACCTGGCATTTATAGGGCTGTGTTTGCAAAGCGCTGCCAAGGGCTTGGCTGTGTGGCGGATGGGGGAGCGGAGCAGGACGGTGTTTAGCTGTAATACCTTGGAGAAGCAAACACAACCTGGACAAATCGAGTAACTTGAGTGGATAAATTGGTGTAATCTAAAATCTCGTTATCCACCATGGGGAAGGGCTGGTTCCTCAGCTGGGAGGAGGAGGATGGGCGGCTGCATTGCTGTGCTTGGTGGGTTGGAGGGGCTGCTGCGGGCAGGGCGCTTGGGACACCAGCCCTGATCAGCTCCTTCCCCCTGGCCCGCAGCAGTCCTGCCCTCGCCACCTGCCCCGCTCCTTCCCTGCAGCGCTCCCAAACCTGGGGGTGTCTGCAATAGCCAGCCCTGCCTGTTTGAAGTGAGGGGGGTGTTTGCAGAGGGAGAGGAGGAGGTTGTTAAGCCCCTGATGAAGCTGGCTTTGCTTCCAGCTGTCCTGTGCGGGGCTCTCCCAGCACCTGGCAAGGCGATGCCGTGCTGCGCAGTGCCCACCCCGGCCCCAGGACTGCTGGGGGGCCGCTCTGGTGCGGCTTCATGAGATGCACGTTGAGAAGTGTGGTGTTTTGGTGTGTTTCTTTAGGATGCAAAAGAAATACTGTCCGCAAGACCTCATCGCAAACTTGATGCACTTGTGTTAACTTCCCGCTAGTGATCTGGGGATCTGGCTGAGGACACTCTTAAATGGATAGAGAGGGGTCAGAAACTGGAAGCTGACACCTCTGAGCTCTGTGTATGGTCCCAGGGAGTTGCTTGGGGCAGGGCAGGGAAGCCCACGCTGGGATCACCGCGGCTCCGAGTGAGCACAGCAGCTTTCCTCTCTGCATCTGAGACTGCAAGCCCAGGGCAGGGAAATGCCACAGGGACTGGCGCTGCCTTGCTGCAGGAGGTGCCAAGTGTTTGCTTTCGGGGTGGTGTTTCCGACCATCCCACCCTGCCTGTTTGCACACCGGGTGTCCCTTTGGGATTCAGTGCATTGTCCTGCCTCTGCTCAGGATCTGGTTGTGCAGGAGGATGCCAGCATGCTCCTGGCTTTCCCAGAGCTTGATCTTCTGCTGCGGTGGCAAAGCACCGAGCTGCTCCTGCTGTGCCTCGCGCCTGCCCCCCCGGGCCCTGCGCGCACTGTGGCCGGGCTGGGGCAGCCTCTGGGTGCTGGGGTGGGCTCCCACGGGTGGGCTCCCTGAGCCGCCGTGTCTAAACCCTGCTCCTGAACCCAAACTGAGGGATGCACCCACCTGTTAGAAATTAATTCCCCTCCTCATTTGCCAAGTGATGCCACTTTATCCCAAGGGTTTATGCAGCGGGCAGGCTGGGGCAGCACGGCCGAGCTGGGCAGGCGGGGGGACGCACGTCCCACGCAGGGCTGGGGAGGGCTGCTCGACCCGGGCAGTGCTGGCCTCCCGTTCCCAGTGTCTTTATCTTTTCCAGGGTAGGCAAATGTCTGACTCCTGTTTGCAGAGCCTGACTTCTGGATGCAGTCAGGCTGAAATTGATTAGTTTATTTATTTTTTTTTTCTACCCTGTGCCCTGTTGCTCATGTGGATGAGCGAGTGGTCAGATCCCTTGGTAAACACACAACTCTGAGAAACTTCAGCTGCTGCGTGTGAGGAGCTTAAAGGTGTTTCTGGAGGGGGGGATGGAGGGAGAGGGTTTGTTCCGTTCCCTGCATGTGCTCGTCCTTCTCCAGGGCTGGGGGGTGGTATGGAAGAACTTCAGCTTGGAAGCCCCCAAGCAATCCTGAATCCTGGTTACAGCTTGGGGCTGCAGACGTTCTTATCCCTTGCTGAGCCTTGTTTCTGCTTATCTGGGATTAATATGTAACTCAATGGTAGCATGTAAGGCACAATTCTTCAAGTGTGGTGCTTGTGTAAAGGGTGGTGTGAATCTGGTTTCTGATGGTGGGGCACTTTATTTTCCCCCTTCCCGTGATAAGGTTTAGGGTTTTCTTACGCCTGGCGCCAGGGCAGCAGCGCTGTTGGTAAATGTTTGCCATGGCTGGGCACAAGGGACGAGGCCAGAGGGAGGGAGAGGAGGGCGATCCTGGGGAAGGCCATGGGGCACGGCGTGTCCCTGCCCTGCTGTCCCCGGAGAGGGCTCTGGCGTGTGCTGAGCCCCAGAGTCCAGGCCCAAAGCGCATGGCAGAGGTCTGCGGCGTGGGGTGATGGAGAGAAGGGGTTTTCCATTATCCCCTGCTCCAGGTATCCCAGACAGACTCTCATACCATTGCTTTTCTGCTCACACGCAGGGAGGTGTTGCGCAGGCTGTGATTTGATGTGTAGTCTCTTAGTTAGGCACTAAATAAGTTCATAGGTGAGGGATGAATTCTTTCCAGTGAAGTCATTCCCTACTCTGATAGTGGAATTGGTTAATTCATTTACAGCAGCTGTATTACCAGTTTGCTTGTCAAGCGGAAGAAAACTATATAAAAATGTTAGGTATTCCAAGGCTACATAGCTCACAACAAAGCTAATAAATGTCTTAGGACAGAATTCTTACAAAGTCCCATAGGTAGTAGTCTGTATGTTAGAAGTTCAAAGTTGCATCCTCTCTCTGATAGGTTTTTTTTGTTCTATAAAAACGCAACAGCTGTACTGACCGTTTGCAGTGCAGTCTTTAATTATCGCAGACAAGAGCAGCTCTGTAATCTTACTGCGGAGGCCAAGCTGCTGTGGATCTTAATGGCACTGTATGGTGAAAGCACCCTTGGCAGGGAGCTCCAAGCTGCTGCCTTTTAAAATCTTGGACAACAATAATCCCACGTGATTGAAGAATTTCAGCTTGGAGAATTTTTTAGGAGTTGAAAGGGCTGAGGTTTCTCCAGCAGCCAGCCAGGCTGAGGGGCAGCGTGGAGGTGGGGCTGTGGCACTGCTCCTTCCCTGGCTGCCGAAACGGCTGGCTTCCCAGGACCTGGCAACCTGTGGAAAAGAAGCCACAACAGGGACAGTCTTGGGACATTGCTACAGAGGGATCTCTCCTTGGATGCAGTCTCCATGGTGCGAATCATGAGTGCTGCAAAGCAGCCTCTATACTCTCAAGGCTGAAGCAGCTGCAGGATATTTTATTTTCACCAGCATGTACCGATGCAATATTGCAGTGCCTGCTCTTAACTCTGGGCTTTTTAGCCCCTGCGAGGAGTCAAAACACCCAACGTCAGGGCGAATGACAGCCTGTGGCTTCTGGTGGTGGATGTTACTCTGCTGATAGGAGCAGTGACCATGACACTTGGGTATTTCCAGGATAAACACCCTAGTACAGGCTGAGGGTTGCACTCTGCGACCTGCCTTGCACCTCTTGTGGGGTGGCCGGTGTGTCCCCCTGGCATGTCTGGCCCTGCTGAGCTCAGGCACGTGAAGCAGCCGGCGGCTTGGCGTAGGCAAACGCACCGCAGGGATGAAAATCTCTGCTTTGGGTCTCGCCATTCCGATAGCAAGAGGCGGTCCCCTGGGATGAGTGCATCGTGGGCAAACCAGGCAGGGAGCAGGACTTTCCCTGTGGTAACTTATTTTTTCCCGGAGGCAAAGAAGATATAAATAGGAGCTGGACCATGCTTTAGCCATAAATGGCAGTGGAAGATGTGCCATGGGTCTTGCTGAATTAAGAGAAGAATGAATGCTGTCCTGGATGCTGTAACCACAAATCCTGTGCCTGCGTTTAAGCCTGACAACTGGGAGGGTGTATTGTTTCACGTGTGTTAACTGGGATGGTCCAGCCTGGTGTAAGAGGCAAACCACTGACCAGAAACAATGTCTTGGATCCCCCTTTGGAACAGCTCAGTTGCAGCAGACATGAGGCTGTACATGTGATAACCCTTTCTGTTCAGCCACGCTGAACTTGTAAAATATGCTTCAAAAATCAGGTCTTTGTGGTTTTTTGGAGGGCATATACTAAGCAACAGTCCTGTTTTCTTCCATCAAAGTCAGGGTGTTAAAGCTTCTGATAGTGCAGTTTGTACTGTGTGAACTGAGTCAGTAAATCCATGACTCCGTTAAGTTGTTTTTGTCTTCACATTTTATACTTTCCAATGGGTATAGTTGATCTCCTAATTTGTAAAACTAACAAACTGGTGATTTCAATATCTATTTAAATGGTGTGTGAGGTATATAGAAATTTTAAATCCAAATCCAACTGGCTGTAGTCTAGTTTGCTTCAACTGGCAAAGAGAGCCCTGATTAAAAACTCCCCATTGAATGCAGTTCCTGGGCAGCAGCACTCCCACGTCCCCTTCTTCCTGCATGTCCTGAGAGTGCTTGTTTGGTGAGTGGGATGTCCAGGTTGGTGGGGGGGTTGCCTGCAGCAGAGGATTTCCTTCCTCTCAGATTCCCACGACCTGGAGGTGAGGAGCTGTCCTGGGCAGCCACATCCTTCCCTGCCCTGCTGCTTCAGTGGCAGTGCTGGGGAGTATTTGCCCGTTCTTCCTCTCCCTTGCTTGCCCAAGCATTCACTTAATTCTTATTTATTATGATTTTTTTTTAACTGAAGCTCTCCCTCTGTTTCCTCGTCCTTATCCTACATGAGCATTGGGCTCAGGCATCAGGATTCCTGCTGCTTCGAGATGGTGTCTGGGATGCAGGAATTTGCACCACTTTGTCTCCTAATGAACCAAAGGAACAAATGCTGAGCTGTAAATGTTTGCTCTCGGTAGCCAGCAGCAGCCTGCGAGTGCTGCCAGCCGGAGAGGTTAGCAACCATTTCACTCCGCCTGCTGAAGGGCCTTTTATTGCACATTTAACTGTGCGGTGCCCACAAGTGCCCAGCGAGCGCTGTGCTTTTGTGCCCTGTGTGTGGAGAAATCTGCTGGCAGCTGATGCTCTTTTTCTCCTTGGAAGCGGCTGCACTGACCCTGGCGAAGGGAGGCAAGTGGGGGAGGACGAGCTGGCTGGAGATAGGGGAGAGCTGCCCATTGTCACGAAGGAGGGACGGAAAATAAAACAGGAGATCTAGTCATATGCAATTGCATCTCCTGAACTGCAATTAAAGTAGGAGAGTCCGAATCTCGCTAGGAAGGGTAATATTTAACTTGGGCAAATGCTTGTTATGCTCTGTGCTCCGGCCTGCACATGTCACTATGCCCTTCCTCACAAAGAGGAGTTGCAGCAGAGCCTGGGAGTTGAGCTGGTCTTGGGATTTGCAAAGCCCTGTGTGATCTTCCAGCCGTCCTCAGCATTAACTACCCTGCTGCACAGGTAAACTGTGTCCTCAGGTTTCCCCACCCGCAGCATCGCCTGTGTGGAGCTGGGTACCGTGTGCTAGCGTGGGGCTGCTCCCTGCCCCAGTGGGTGACACTGTGCCCCGGTGACCTGGGCTCAGTCCCACCACCAGCCCTGGCTAGCGCAGGGCTCCTGCCATGGGTGCTTTGATGCTGGAAGTGGTCCGTGAGTTCCCTTGGCCTTTTGAGTTTTCCCATGCATGCAGAGCATGTCATGCATCTCTTGCTGGGTGTCCTAAAATTGGTGCAGTGCTCTTCCAAGTCATTTGCACAAACAGCTTAGCTCAGCCAGCTGGAGAATTGCTCCCGAAAGTTGTTCTCTTAATGTGTAGATTAAAAACTTAGGGACTTTTAGAATAATCTGAATTTTCTTCTCCCTTGCTGAAGCCTCCCCAGGGTAATTTTTGTCTAAGACAGTTCAGATACAAATTCTCAGTAGTCAGATTTTGGTCAAGCATCACTGCAGTCTCCCATCCTCCCCACTTGCTTTGTGCACGTGCAGGCTGCGAACTTGCCAATTTTGGGGATGGTTCATTTGTAATTACCAGCTCAGTGCTGCTGCTGCACTGTTAATTCTTAGACCACTTAATGTATCAAATTATTCCTTCCTTTGCTATTTATAGGTGAAGGGCTAAGTAACAGTGATGACATTAATATTAAATTCTGTAAAACTAATAGAAACCTCTTATTTAATTGTTCTGGCACTCTGTATGTCTGGGGAATACAGTGCTACTCAACGGCTAATAGAGACAGAGGTCTCATGGTGTATTAGTGATGGGATGCTGCTAAATTTCTTAGTTATTATAGCTTGTTTATGAGTTAGGACTATCATAACTGTCTGTCTGTTCCTTGGAGGCTTAGTTTGATTAAACCCCTATGTATTGCTAATGGAGCTGAACTGATGCTGGGGATCTGCTGGGGGAGCTTAACAAAAGGCTTAACGTAGACATGACTCTATGGGTTTTGCTGTCCCTGGGCCCCGTGGGAGGTGTTTGCAGCGGGCAGGATCTCCCAGCCCTGGCAGGGTGCTGGGGTGAGCTGAGCACCCATCCCTGCCGCCCGCGGGACCCCTCGCCTCTCCCACGGGCTGGCATCCCGCAAGCTCTGCTGCTGCTTCGGACCTGCTCCCTGGCGAAGTGGTTTGTTCAGCAGCAGTTTCCCTGGTTGTACGTTGATTTATGGCT
The DNA here is from genome assembly GCF_036013445.1 of Caloenas nicobarica. Taxonomy (NCBI): domain Eukaryota; kingdom Metazoa; phylum Chordata; class Aves; order Columbiformes; family Columbidae; genus Caloenas; species Caloenas nicobarica. The sequence continues at coordinate 16,462,922 of NC_088259.1, forward strand.
GTGTTGGTTGAGCTGTGTGCTGCCGGGGCAGAGGTGGTGGGGGCGGCCCTGGCCAGGATGGGGTCCCGCTGCTCCGGAGCCCTGGGTGCTGGCAGGAGAAAGCAGCACGTTGCAGTGAGACCCCGATAAACTCACAAACAGCCCTTCCGTGCTTCTGCAGCGCCGATGGACTAATGAACCGGGGAAAAATGCTGAATGTGACACAAAGCCCTAAATCTCAAAGCAGAGGAAGAGCTGCTCCTTCCTCAGGAAAGCCTGGCCGCTGTGCTGGGTGCTGATACTGCTGGGGGTGCGCAGGGCTGCTGTGAACCGCCTGGCCCCTCTTCCTGACCCCAGCCCGGCGGCTGTCTGTCCTGTGGGGTACTGCGCTGCCCCCCGTGCCAGGGGATGCTGGAGGACGGTCCTTTCCGCAGGCAGCGGAAAAGTGTTGGGGTCAGGAGCAGGACGTGTCAGGTCTGTCCCCTTCCTGTGTTGGTAGCTGGTGCGAATCGCACTCAGACCTCTTTCAAATCAACTGCTGAGCTGCAAATTACCCTGCTGCCTCTTCTAGTACATATCATCATGGAGAAATTAATTTTCCATGAGAGAGTCAGCTGTTTCTTGATTAGAAGTGCTCCGAAAATACCAACAGAAAAATGATTGCAGGAAGCCTTCAGTGCTCATTTATAAAATTGGACTTGACCTCCCTGGTTGAAGTTGTTCCATCCACTCCTGGCTTGGACAAGCACTTGCCCTCTTTGTTGCTTCTGAGCAGGGAGGTTGGGGTGCGGCATCCCAAGGGGGGCACCGGCCCCGACGGGCAGCCGTGTGCTCCCACTGGTGGCAAGCTGTAGATACGATGTCATGGTTTCCACGTATTTAAGTCGCAGCGGGGTTGACTTGTCTGTTAAGATTATTCTTGTTAGATTGTTAAGGCAGTCATTTGGGCAAACGGTTTCTTAAATTTTGCTTGTTTTCTGAGTGGTTAGTGAGGATCTACTGGAAATTGATAGGAAAAGGGGCGTCTTCCCCCACCCCCGCTATTGGCAGCAGCTAAAATCTCTCTCCTGTCCTTGTCCTGTTGCTCAGCGGGCGTAGCCGAGCTGTTATCACTGTGCGTATGTGGTCTGAAGTGCTGCGTGCCCAAATGGAATAAAGGCAGAAGGCCAATGTAATTTTCAAGATCATCCTATGTGATTAGATTAGCAGTGTCTCACAACACAGAGAATTGCTTTCTGGCTGAACCCCGGTCCAGGCCAAGCGTGTGCGTGTGTGTTCGTCCCCTGGCAGCGGGGGATGCTCAGCCCGGTATCTCCTTCCTCCGCTGGTGCTGGCTCTGGCACTATGGCTCTGGGAGATGCTGCTGCTTGGATACAGGGGCCCTGGGCTCCCTAGGGTCAGCCAGGTCAGGCTTAATAAATTTAAAATGTGGCCAATTTGCTCATGAAAAGCAAAGGAAACCGAGGGGTGAGGTTTGAGTTCAGTACAGTGATTCTCAAATGTCGGTCCAGACCCAGCCCTGGCCATGGCAGTCCCATGGAGCCAATTTAAGCACCATGTGGGTGTGGGGAGTGAAATGTTTTCAATAATAGCTTTTAAATCCAATTTTCTGACCCAAATGAATTGCATGTTCTGGATAAGCATGGGGTTTGTGAAGCTTGTGTCATGATGGCAGGTTGTCTTGGGGGCAGAAGGGGCTCTTGTCACTGGGCCGGGGTCAATATGGTCGTGGGGGGGTCTTGGTGTTGGGTGCGTGGCACCTTCACAGCGCAGCTCATCCGTGGCCAGGTATCTCCTTGGTCATCTGAGTAAAGGGCTTAATATGTGAAAAGGCGACTGCTGTCTTAAACAAAGCCGGTGTTGTTTGCGCCGGTGCTCCCCTGGGACGGTGGCTGCTGCGGCAGTCTGTCAGGATTCCCGCGGCAGCTCCGTGCGAGTCCGACCCAGCAAAGCGTGTCATGTGGCTGCGGCGGGGCCCGGCTCCGTCTGCGCGCCGCGGGAGCGGCAACAAACGGCGCTTTCACTGCGCCCGACAAACCTCCCTCTTCCTCAAATTAACCAGGGGCTGGATGCTGATACATGCGTCTCGTTCTTTCATGCTTCACCAAACCTGGTTCTGCTTTATCCAGCGAGTAGAAGGCATAATGAAGTAGAAAGCTGAATTACGTGTTCAGCCTCAGCGAGTTATGCCTTGCCATGGACTCAACTCTGTGCGAGCTGGGGAGTACAAGCTTGTGCCCCCCTTCCCTTATCAACAGCCTGGTTCTGACAAACATTGCAACCACAGTGCCTTCAGCTACCCTTTGGCTGCCCCCTGCGAAGAGGAGAGGAGCTGCGTCCCTGCTCCTCATTAGCCTTTAGGTTTTTGGAGAGGGAGCTGGGCAGTCTCTAACCCTCGCTGTTTGCTGACAGCTGAGGTGAGGCTGTGGTGCTGCTCTCCTGTATGAGCCCATGCCCTGCTGTGCTTCCTCGGCTTTGGAGGATGCTGTTCCCATCACTGGATGCGTTGGTTCGTGCTGCCTCCTGGTAGAGCCTCGCAGTGCTCCGCGCTGCAGCTTGCGCTGGATGCTGTCGTTTGGGCAAGATGTTATAAACGTGTCCTTAGGAACCGTGTGCCCCAAGCATCAGCCCTTAATATGTTGCCTTTGCAACCGAGGCAGAGCTGTGATCGTGGGCTGGTGAGCTGAAGGAGAAGCTGCCCAACTTCTGTGTCTCGTCGTGGTCATCTGGGAGACCTGCCCTCTGCCTGGACCGCACGGGCAGGTCGGGCCGGAGCTGCCCTGTGCGTCCTGCCCTAGACCCGAGGCCATGCCAGCCTGACTGCTTTGCTCACTTATTCACTGCTAACCTCTAGATAGCCCACTTCAACCAACTTTTTTTTTTTTTTTTTCCTTCTTCTTCCCCAGGGACTCCCATTTCTGCAATTCCAGGTTGGCAGCTGCCTGGCAAAGCTGGGGATGCAGTGGGGTGGGATGCTGGAGATGCTGGGGCTGGACCACTGGTGCAGCTGCAATGTGGTTTCATGCTGATTTCTGAGCAGTAGATGAATCCCGGTGTGAGCGTATGAAGGTTTTGGGGCTGGGTGTGAGGAATTGCAGCTACATTTGTTTCTAGCCTGTGGTGCCACATCAAAATGCCAGCTTTTCCTTGAGCCTTATTCCCCGAGGATCTGCTAGAGTGAATTCCTTGTCTTTTTGCGCAGGAGCAGCTCTTGCTGCCTCTCACTATAATTGCCATAGGAATATCTTGCCAAGAAACTGCACCAAAGCACGTTTATTTTGTAGCTGTCACTAACCAGCCTGGTGGTTACTCTGGGTTGCAGAGCTGGTCCTGGAAGAGGCGAGTGAGCAAAGAGGGGGTTTGGGTGCAGCTTTGGCTGAGGCAGCTCCTGCTTGTTGCTGGCTTAAGGTGCCATCGCTGGCTCCACCGCAAAGGGTGCCTGTATGGAAAGGCAAGAGGCTGGAAATGGGCCTTTTAAATTGCATTTCAAGCCATTTGGTTGCCAAGCACTTACCGCAGCCAACCCCCATCTTGCTGAAAATCTGGCTGGGAGATCGGCTGGGCACAGGCAGCACCCGGGCATGGTGTGGGGGCTCTGGGCATGGGCTGGGGCTCCAGTGGCCTTTCAAATATTTACTTAGATGCACAAAAACAAAATACCGTTGGGATTGGGAAATGCATCTGGGCAGCCTTTCTGGAGGCTGACTCAGTGTGTGGGTGTAAATGGGGAAAGCGGGGCAGGCAGACCGGGGTGTGTACGGGTGGGAGGTGTTTGGGGGGACCCTTGCTCTCCCATAGCAGTACCCCCTCTGGGATGCCCTATCTAACCTGTGCTCCCGGTGACTGCAGCGATGACTGTACCTTCCTGGCACTGGCAGCCGACTGTTTCGGGCTATTACAACTTGTGATGTGCCTGCTGTAGAAAACAACGTGTCTGTTAGGGGTGTCTCCCGGTGACATGTTGTCAGTCGCTGCCCTCTATGCAGGGTCTGTGTCGTTTACTTGGCCTGCTGCCCTCTTCATCCTTCCTGGAGTGTCTTTTGGCCTGTTTTGTTTTTTTATTTCTTTTTTTTTAATTACTAGTGCAGAATTTGCCTTCTAGATCTCCCTGTCTCTCTATATTTGAATCAAGATTTTTTTTTTTTTCCCCCCTTCGTTCTTAAGCCTAAAACTTCCCTGCAGCAGGGCTGTGGCTGGCACTGCGGTGCAGAGCGGTGCTGTCCCCACGGGTGGCTGTCCTGCTGTCCCCACGGCACTGCTGGTGACGCAGGGCTGTGCTTGCTGCTGTTTGCTTTGGGGCCCGTCCCTGCCAGCACCAGGTGTCAGCTTAAACTGAAACCCAAGCAGGCTCAGCCTGAGCCGTGCCAGGGCACGGGGTCAGTGGGAAAGGAAGGGTGGGGGGAAGAAACCTGGCTGGGGGGGCTGGCCCTGGGGACACAGGGGACTTGTGTTGCAAAATGCTGCCTGCTCTGGGACATATGGATTGCTGGTGGGCTCAGAGACTGGCAGTGGGATGTTTTTTGTGGTGCCCATTGAGGAACCTTTGCCAAGTGTCAACCCTTGGTGCTGCACAGTCTGGGAACGAATGCCCTTCTCCAGGTGTGCATCTTAGTTTCCTGTTATAATGATATTTCCTAATGAAACCTCCCTACCTAGGCAGCAAAAGGTACTGTTGTTTGAGCTGCAATGCTGCATGACAGTCTGCATTGTCAGGTCTAGCTGGGTGTGCTCCCCTCATTAACCAGCCGGGTTTCCAGACATGCCTTACGCCTCCGCTTCCCAACTGCGTGCCCTTCCCAGCTCCCATCGGGCAACCGGGGCACGTGCGACCTGGGGATCCTCTGGGCAGGAGGGAGCTGAAACCAAGCAGAAGGCTGGGAATGGTTCCAAAAGACACTTATTTCCCTTTCCTACAAAAGGTGATGCTCATAGAAATTTTTTTAATTTTTTTCCTCCCTGGCAGTGAACACCTACCTCTTCATGATGCAAGCCCAAGGCATCATGATTCGTGAAAACATGCGAACAATAGGAGCTCAGGTGTACGAGCAGGTGGTCCGCAGTGCCTATGCCAAGAGGAACAGCAGCGTGAATGACTCAGGTATTTCTTGAATAATCGTCATTTTGATCAAAGATTCCATTTCCATTGGAAATTGAGTTGAACTGAACCACTCTCTCTCGAAGGTATTAATTTATGCTGGTAAATGCAGGGTAGGAACTCTAACTGGCTTATTTTATTTTTATATGTAAAAACATCTGCATTATATAAAATAAAAATACATATTATATATAGAATTACTGTATATATATAAAAATTGTATTGATATGTATACAAAAACTATTCCAATGCTTCTAACTTGTATAAGGGCTGAAAATCTTGAAAGACCTCAAAAGATGGGATATTGAGCCGAAAATCTCTTTGCTTTCCAGGAATTCAACTTGTTAGCTTCAACTGTTCTGAGGGTAAACACTTTCAAATTTCAGTTGGAGGATCAGGTTTCATATTTAAAAAAAAAAACTTCTTAGATGCATGCGTGCACAGAGCCCTGGCTCCCTGCACGTGGAGGAGCCTGTGCTCATAAGCTTCACTCTTCCCATGCAAGGATGAACTGAGATGACTTGGCTGGAGATCTGCCACAAATAATATATTGTACTTTGGGCAGAATGCCGGAGCGGAGTTGCAGGCTCCCACTCCCAGGCTGCTTATAGTCTGTAATACAGAGCTGATAACAGGGTTACAAGTTTTGGTGTAAACACGGTACAGCAGAAGCACAAATGCACATGGCCGGGTGTAAGCCATGGTGAGGCATTGCCTTCAGGCTGGTGTGACATTGAGCGTGTACCTTCCCTGGTGACGTGTCCCCGGTGCCTCCCGCTGGTCTCGGTTCCCAGGTGCGGCTGGCATCAGGCTGCAGCCGTCACGCGGAGTTCGGCTCAGCTCCTCTGCTGCAGGGGTTCGTCAGCAGGGGCTGACAGAGTTTTAAAAGGCAAGATTATTTCCTTATTTTATATATATATATATAAAAGCTGTGTCCCTGCCTCCCAGCCCTGCAAGGAGTGGGTGGTGTGGCTGCTGGCTCAGCTGTACTCTGACTGGGGATGGGCACGGGAGGGGAATTATCAACTTGCACAAGAGATCGACACCTTGGGTCACCTCCTCTCCCTGCCGAAGCCAGCCAGGGCTGCCAGCCTGGGCTATTTTTAAGGCTGGAAATATCAAGTAAAGCAGACACAGGGTGAGGAAGTAGCTGATCCTCGGGAGGAGGAGGGTTAGACGCTGCGCCGCTGCGGCTTGCGGCGATGGGAGCCTTCGTCCCGCTGCGGTCCCGGCTGCCGTGCTCGCTGCAGCCCTGGGGGCTCCGAGCCCTCCAAAAGCCTGTGCTCCTGCCATCTGCTGCAGACGGGGAAATGGCTCCTAGATTAGCAGCAGCAATGCCAGTACCACTGCTTCTGAAATCACTGGCATTGCTTGGGCCTCAGGTCCATCCCAGCTCTGCAGGAGTGGGCTGATACCCCTCCTGCCCGGAGAGCACCGGCTGCGAGGACGGTTTTAATGTATACAAGTGCTATACACAGTCCTTGGGTGACCTTCCCTCGCAGGCAGGTCAAAGCAGATGCATGACGGATGGTGGTGACATCTGGAAGGCACGTGGTGCTGTGGCCACAAGGATTATATTAACACGGGGATCAGTGTCTTCCCTCCCTGGCTCTGCTCTCGGGTGCCCGGGTGGGTGGCGCTGCCTGGTTAGTGCGTCCTCGCCGCAGCACTGCGGGCAGCGTGAGGGCCGGGAGAGCAGCATCCTCCTGTAGCACCTGGTGCCTTGCTACGGGCAGGGAACTTTTTCTGGTGCCTAAAACAAAGGTCGTGCTTGGCTAAAGTTGCCTTATGCAAAGCTGGTGACTTCACTGTGGAAAGCAGAAGTTGGTGGTAATGTAAAAACCTCCTTAAAACACCTGCAGGCGTAGCAGGCTGGAGGGTCTTACCCAGGAGGTAAAAGGACACAGGGGAGTGTGGGGGCTGCAGAAATGTGCCACGCTGGGCACTGCCGTGACCTGCTGGGGTATGGGGGCTCCTCTACTCTTGCATGATGCAAGCTGAAGGAAGGGCTGTGTGTAATTTGATAGTTTTTTATTGATCCTTTGAGGACAGGAGGCAGGATTTCCCTGTGCAGGCTGCTATGCTGACAGTCCTTGCTGGCACTGGGGGCTTCCCTCTCTGAGCCCGCGGTACGAAGGGACCCACTGGAGGACTGCGACCCCTCTTGCTGTGCCATGGCCCTTCAGGGACAAGGTGCTGAGTAGCTTTTCCGTCCAAGGGCCATGTGCTCCTTCATTTTGAGCTGTTTGTGATACCTGAAGGTGGTGTTCGTGAATCCTACTCTGACCAGAAAACACTGTTTTCTTTGGCACAGCCTTGTTGAAAGTAGCTGAAGCTGCTCCAGCCATCTCGGAGCCACCCGCCCCAGGATGGGGACAAGCATCCAGCCGTGTTGCGAGTTGAAGACTCATCCCCAGTGCCACTGGGGACATCCCCAGCTGCGGGTGGCTTTGGAGTCTGCTTGCAGGGGCACAGGGAAGTGGCCGGAAAATACAAAGACCTGCAACTCAAGCTTTTCTTTTTGTATTTTCCTTCCCCAGATTATCCTCTTGATCTGAATCACAATGACACCTTTCTACAAGCCACAACGTTTCTTCCTGAAGACTTTACCTACTTCCCCAACCACACCTGTCCTGAGAGGCTCCCTTCTATGAGTGAGTAGCATCCTGACAGCTCCATGCCCCAATCCTGCTCCCTGTGGCTTTGGAGGGCACATCGTGGTGTTCCCTGGAATGGAGTGCTGTTTGGAGTCCCATCACCTCCTGGGAAATCATTGTTTACCATTCACACAAATTAATCCCTGCTATGTCGGAGGCATGTATCCCTTCCGAAGCAGGAGCCCATCGCTTGGCAAACACAAACAAAGGAGGGATTGTGTGCTGGGAGCTGGCGGAAGGGCTCAGGCAGCCCTTTTCCAGGGACAGCGGTGGCTTCCTTGCTTCTTGGCTGCGCTGCTGGTCCCAGCCCTGAGCCGGGCAGGGACTGGTGTGGGAGGAACGCTGGAGCCCCCAAGGGAGCTGCAGCTGGAAAAAATGCTTCCCCCAAAGCGATATTGCAGTGGAAAATTGAGCTTTTGGGGGTAAATGTTTCCTAAGAGGGGGAACTGCTCTCTGCTGAGGTGTGGGGTTTGGTGCCTGCTGGAAACCTGTATGAAGCCGCAGGGGATGCCCTGATGCTTCTGGGTCTCTGGAGAGCTGCACCCACCAGCAGCCATGGAGGCTGAACAGAGCCCAGCCGCTGAAGGGATGGAGGTGTTACCAGTCACGCCAGCAGCATTTCCTAATCAGTTTTGTTGGCATTTGAGGACAAGAGGAGGCTGCCTGCATTCAGTGCTGGGGACAGCAGGCAGGGATGCAGCAGAACCCCCCCATCCAGGACCAGCGGTTCCTGACCCCCTCCTCTGCTTGTCTCCACAGAGGGCCCCATCGATGTAAATATGAGCGAGATCACGATGGAGGATATCCACCAGTTCTTCGCAAAGGACCCTTCCATCAAGCTGGGAGGCCACTGGAAGCCGAGCGACTGTTTGCCTCACTGGAAGGTAACCGGGGAGCTGGGGAGCCCTGTGTCCCTGCTGGGCGCGGTGGGATGGTGTTAACAGGAACATCTCTGATGTGCTGCAGCTCCAGAGTAATGAGTATAAGGATCTTGGAAATGTGGGGCTGCAGCGCTTGGGGGAGAACTGCTGAGCTCAGGGGCTGTTTTAGTGACGCAGAAGTCAGCTCTGAGTTTCTGCAGGGACTGCTAAGGAGTGGGACAGGGAGCTCGCCCTGTCTGGGGTGGCACTTGACCTGGCGAGGCAAGGTGGTGGCATCACTGGGGACTCCCATCTACGGAGACTGGGCTGGCCCAGGGCAGCGTAGCAGGACCCGTCCCCTTTCCTGCTGTCCCCAGCGCTGGGCAGAGGCAGTGAGCGGGGGGCTGCTGGTCTCCTATTCAAGGTTATGTTGAATTTCCCCAAAGCAGCAATTCAACAAAAAGTGGACAAGCAGTCCATGTCGTGGGGGTCGGAAGGGTTTCGGGCCGTTGAGCCCTACATGGAACAGCTGAGATGCCGTGTTTGGTGCTGCTTCCTCCCTGTGGCACCAGCCAGTCCTGCTCCCCGGCCGGGGGCCAGTTGGTGGCGGGAGCTGCTGGTGCGGTGGAGTAAGAGCCGTGTCCTCTCCCCGTCAGGTGGCGATCCTCATCCCATTCCGCAATCGATACGAGCATCTGCCCGTCCTCTTCAGACACCTTATTCCCATGCTGCAGCGGCAACGTTTACAGTTCGCGTTTTACGTTGTGGAACAAGTGAGTGAGCCCCAGGGTGGTCGGGGCAGCAGCTGCTGGGGTGTGGACGCGCCGCACTAGAAATGCGTCAGCAAGAGCTGCAAGCGTAGCTCTGCCCCCTGTCCCGAGGCATTTACCTGTCAGATCACATCATTTAAAGGTTTGGGGTTCACGTTGCAATGTTTAAGTTGTCTCATTCTACATAGAAGTGGCACCGCTGAGAGGCATGCCCAAAAATTACTGCTTTTACGAAAAAACAATAGAGATTCAATTTTAAAAAATACTATATTGGAGGGGAGATTTTAAAAGACAACTTTGAACCAGGTATTTGCTGTTTGAATAATGCTGTGTTATTTTTTTTGTATCTCTGTAGTAGTTCTAGGGAGTGTTCCCTAGGCACGGGAATGGCCTGACCAGAGTTATGCATTTCTTATGTGGGCACTAATCTGAGAGACTTTCATGACTGTAAAACATAAGACTGTAATTTGTGTGTGTGAACCTGTCACTTAAGGTACTTGGCTTCCTCCACCCAGTAAATATACCTCATACTTTGCTCTCCTTCCTTTATCTTAAAAAGATGGATCAAAATAATTTGTTCAATTTCCACCATCCCCCCAAGTATCTAATAGCTTTAACATCTTTATTTTAACTCCTGTATGGTAGATTAAATATTTAAGTCTTGGTTCATCTTACCAGTCTGTCTGTTCCAGTACATCACTTTGTTTTGCACAACCGATGTGGGAGCTGGTTGCCCTCTGTGGTTTTCTAGATAAGACTGAGAATGCACATGCGGAGCACGAACCGCATGGGGCTCCCCTTGAGAAGGAATTCTCCCTCCCCTAGGCTGGAAACCAACCCTTTAACCGCGCCATGCTCTTCAACGTTGGCTTTCGGGAAGCAATGAAGGATTTGGACTGGGACTGTCTCATCTTTCACGATGTGGACCACATACCAGAAAATGACCGTAACTACTATGGGTGTGGACAGATGCCGAGGCACTTTGCAGCCAAGCTGGATAAGTACATGTATCTGTAAGCACTGCTCTTCCTCTGCGCTATCATGATAGATAAGGAACCACTGTTAAGTTAGGTTTTTTTAAAAGGCAAAAGGTAAATCTCTGTTTGCTTCCCATGCGTTGTACGAAGTGTGCGCTTGCACAGGTGGCCAAAAAGACCACCAGCATCCTGGCTCGTGTCAGAACTAGTGTGGCCAGCTGGACCAGGGCAGTGATTGTCCCCCTGTGCTGGGCACTGGTGAGGCCCCACCTCGATCCTGTGATCAGTTTTGGGCCTCTCGTGATGGGAAAGACCTTGAGGTGCTGGAGCGAGTTGAGAGAAGGGAACGGAGCTGGTGAGGGGCTGGAGCACAAGTGTGACGGGAGCGGCTGAGGGAGCTGGGGGTTCAGCTGGAGAACAGGAGCTGAGGGGAGACCTTCTGATCTCTGACCTGCCTGAAAGGAGCTTGGAGCCAGGGGGGGTCGGGCTCTGCTCCCCAGGAACAAGCGCCAGGACCAGAGGAAACGGCCTCAAGTTGCGCCAGGGGAGGTTCAGATTGGATATTAGGAAAAATTTCGTAATGAAAGGGGTTGTCGGGCATTGGAACAGGCTGCCCAGGGCAGCGGTGGAGTCACCATCCCTGGAGGGGTTGTGAAGACCTACAGATGAGGTTCTTAGGGACATGGGTTAGTGCCAGTGTTGGGTTAACAGTTGGACTTCCTGATCTTGAGGGTCTCTTCCAGCCAAAATTATTCTATGATTCTAAGTAAACATGAGAAGAAATAGCATCCTCGCAGCTCGGGCTTTCCCTGTGGCACGTGGGGGGGAGCTGCGGCGCTGGCAGGCTCTGCCCTCACCCTCTCTCTCCTGCTCAGGCTCCCTTACAACGAGTTCTTTGGTGGGGTGAGTGGCCTGACTGTCGAGCAGTTTCAGAAGATCAACGGTTTCCCTAATGCCTTCTGGGGCTGGGGCGGTGAAGATGACGACCTCTGGAACAGGTACAGGCTTGGCTCAGCCAGCATCCCTGATGTCTGCTCTGACGGTGGCTCTGCAAGCCGAGCTTTGCACATGCTGGGCAGGACGCGTGGTCACCTCCAGCCAGCGCTGGCCTCGCTTCTCCCAGCCTGGGGAAGATCCAGCCCGGCTGCGGTGGCTCGCTGGGAACGGGCGGTAGGTTGGAAGCAAACAGCGAAGCGCCGGTTGGGAAACGACTGGCTCTGTGTGCGATATCCCACGCTGCTGAGGTCAGACTGCTCTTGGCTGAGCTGAAGCCTTGAGGTGCTGAACGCCTTGTGACTTGCCCAGAGCCCAGGCTGGAGTGGAGAGGTTTGCATAGCTTATCTGCAGGGTGGGAAGGCAAGAGCTGCTCTGAGAGCCCCAAGCGCGCTCACTGTGCAGCCCTGGCAAGCACAGCAAAGGCAACAGTTGATTTTTTGTTTTGTTTTGTTTTAAAATTTATTTTATTTCTTCCCTCTCTAAATGCAGAGTACAGTACGCAGGCTACTCGGTGACTCGGCCAGAAGGAGACACAGGAAAATACAAGTCAATTCCTCACCATCATCGGGGAGAAGTGCAGTTCTTAGGAAGGCAAGTTATTTTTTTAAATTTTGTTTTTAATGATTCCAAAGCCCTCCGCAAAGTGTCTGTACCAGGTACAAGGCTCCTTGCAGCTGTTTGAGGGCAGTAACAGCCTTAACTCATGAAGGCTACTAACTGCGGGAGATGAAGGAGGCAGAGCATTGCCCAGATTCCCCCGGTATGTTTTGTACCCTGCACCCCCACAATGAGGGGTCCTCACTTTGTGGCTGTAGCTGCTTTGGATGCCATTGAAAAGGGGAGTTGTCATCATGGCAGGCTGAAGGCTTGTCCTGTGCCTTGAAGGGGATGTTCCTAAAGGGGTGGCGGCTGCCAAAAATCAGAGCTGCTGTGTTTCTGGCAGAGAAGTGTTGAAGGAGGCAGTGCTCAGCCTGCAGAAGGCAGAGAGCAGGGTTCAGGGTTTTGAGTCAGGAGGTGGCACTCACACTGTTTTCATCCTATGATGGCTGCTGGCGGAAGGGGCAGTAAGGAGGGTTTATGTTGCAGACACCACTTGAGCTATCTACTGGTTTCTTTTTACAGAAGATTCATTTTTGGAGATGTTTCCATTTGAGGCTATGTCATCTTTAGCCCTACTTTTCATTTCTGTGTCGGACAGAATGCAGGCAGTAAGAGATACTTCTCTTCTTTCACTCTTGAAAAAGAGAAGTCTGTTTCAGCTTAAAAAGCCATATTTAGTCAAACCCTTGAAGCGTGAAGGGTCGGGAGTGCTGTGGGATTGAGCTGTTGTTTCTAGTGCTTCCATGGTCGTCTCCTGGCCCCAGTTCAGGGTCCGCAGGAGCTGGGGGTCGGTGCTGCAGGAGGGGGGATCTGTGGTGAGGATGGGCAAGGCAGAGCTTTGCCCAGGCGAGGCTGATACCCAGCTGCTGAGCACGGCTGTGTCTGAAGCCCCAGCCTAGGCCAGGCTTAGCGATAGATATCTTCAGTGTCCCGCCTCCAAAATCTCTGCTTCCCTCTGCTCTGCACTGACCTGCAGGCAAGGACTAACTGCTGCCATCCGAAAGCCACTGGGGCTTCTCCCACCTGAGCAGGGTGCAGGGGGACCCAACAGTTTCACCGTGGAGGAGGAGAGCGTTAATCAGGATGTTAAGTGTCTTGCCCATGTCCTGATGCTGTGACTGAAGCCAGTTGTGGCACTTCCTTCTTCACTCTCTACGCAGCATCTTCCTCCTGGCACATCCCTCCCCTGGTGTCTGTTCTGTCCCCAGGGCTCAGCCGCAGCTCCTGCTCACCCTGGTGCTGCCAGGCCCCCAGCACTGTGCTGCAGAAACTCAGTATCCTCTGCTGCTGAGATGTTTCTGCTCATTTTATTTTTTCCCTCCCACCTTTAGCCCTTATATCTCATAATTGATCGAGGCTATTTTTGTGCACCAGCTGCAGTTTCCTTCCCTAAACCATCATTATTCTAGTTTTACTTCCTCAACGCCATCCCTTGGACTAAAGCCATTTAGTTCTGCTCTTGTTTGTGGTCCAGTTTCTTAAAAATGGAAAAAACCACATCACCCATCAGCTGCTTTTCTCCAGGATGTTTTGGCTGGTGAGGGCTTGGCAGGACCCCCTGAGCTCGGTCCCCTCCTGGGAATGGGACCTGTAGGTTTGGGGCAGGAGCTACAGGTTGTTTTGACAGATGGGTGCTTGCTGGTGGCACAGAGAGCATTTTGCACTTCTTCAAGTGATGGTCTGTAATTTTCTAAAGTTTGGGATATTTCCTGATATAGAATATAGAAAATGTGACGGTTATCTTTATTTAAGGGCTCAGAAATTTGTTGTTTAGTAGCTGTTGCTGGGACCGACTGTTTTAAGGGTGTTGGAGTCGCACTGGGAGGACATTGTAGGGCTCTGAGGGATACGTGGAAGTGACACTGGCCTCTGGTTCTCGTTGCGCAGGTACGCCTTGCTGAGGAAGTCAAAAGAAAGGCAAGCCCTGGATGGCCTCAATAACTTGAACTACTTTCCAAACGTCACGTATGACGCCTTGTATAAGAACATCACTGTTAACCTGACACCAGAGCTGGCTCTGGTGACCGAATATTAAGAGAAGAAAATAACGCTCTGCCCTTCACCAAGAAAGCACCACACTAGACTTTCTTTTATAAGGGTTATCAAGGACAAGCAACACTTTGGCTAATGAAGGATCACAGTATTTTGGAGAATAAGGCTGAAAGTGCACGCACAAATTGCCCTAGCTGTACCAATCCAGCCCGATACTCGTGCAGCGAGCTCAGCAGCCTCTTTCTTTTTTTTCTGCCACCTGCTTTCTGGGTTTCAGGACAACGATTCGACCTGCTGCTCTCGTCTCCACATTCCTCCTCCAGCAATCTCCAACGCCGGGACTTGTCTCAGATGTGCTTTCTCCTCCAGGAACCGGCTCAGCTGAGGGACTCTGGCTTCTCGACAGCAAACGTTGGGAGCAATTCGCTCAGCAACTGCCCTGGTGGGAGATCGAATGACTTCTGATACCATTCTTCTATGTCTGTGCAGTTTTTTAAATGACCTGCTTGAAGTATATATAACAGAATCGCTTCTTAAAGAAGTGTAAGTGTAAATATCCCGTGTAAATTGCCCCTTTTTATTTTTCTCTTATGGCTCAAATCCAAGCTAGAGGTTTACATACAGTCACTCATTTTAGTCCTGAATTCTGTAAACACTTGTGTGTGCATCACTGTACTTGTGCAAGGTGTTCCCTTTTAAGCCAGTGAGACTGCTGGTGTGATTTAAGTTGTGCATAGGCAGAGATGTTTGTGGGACGGGGCCCTAAGCCTCCCGATGTAGCGGATGAGAAATACAGCCCTGTCATCACTCGTTCCAGAAACCGCAGAGGTGGACTTTTCCAGGGAGAGTGAGGAGATGGGAATATTTATGGAAAAACTCCCCTTTCTGTCATTTTTTGCAACATGGTGTGCACATGAATCCAAAAGCTTGCCTGTTGCTCTCTGTCTTACTGATGGCAAGTGTGAGCTTGGCAGATGCTCCAGAGCTCTCATCCACGCTGCAGCGGGAAGCACAGCCCCCGGGCCAGTTGCCCCGGACCAGCAGCACCCTGCGGTCACTCCTGCAATGTGACAGTACGGTTCGGGAGGTGATTTTACGTTGTATTTATTGTGCGAATCTAGCAGCACGCTGAGGTGCTGTCAGTCGGAGCCAGGTCGTGCACTTGGCTCTGGCCACGGGCGCCTGGTGGCACTTGCACAAGCCCAGCTGGTGGGGAGGTTGTCGCAGGTGAGTGAGGGAAATGAAGGACACATGAATCAAGCTCATGAAAATATGAGGACTGGGAACCGGAGAGCTTGGGCCGATGCCCCATCCGAACTGGAGTGCCCCCTCCCTTCTCCCATGTGGTGCTGGGGCAGGCTGGGTCCCAGCGCTCCCCGCGGACACCCAGTCCGCCCCGCGCCCGCACCTTCGCTGCTACTGGACCTCTCTGACTTAAAACTAAATACATTGGGGGTTGCTTTTTAATTTGTATTTATACATAATGGTGGGTACTTAACCTCCAAAGTGCTTTAACTTTCTTTTTATTGCGTTGTTTGCCTTCGGTTTCCTTATCATAGTTTACATTGTTTTCTCGGTTCCGTGGACGTATGATCCCCATACGCATCTGTTGTGGGTGTGACCGCCCAGGGCATTCCTAACCTGTATCCAGAAGACGTTAGTTTAGAAAACACGCGTTCTTGTTGTGTAGATCTTATCGGCTGGTATGAGAGGACAGCGAGCCTGCCCTTGAGAAACGCTGATAAGTTTGTAACTTAGGTTTAAAGTCTTGGAACTTACATGTGCTTTAAACTCACTTCCCGAGGGGATTCAACCTGGTTATTTATAGACAGAAGTGAGGATTTGCTTTTTACGGCGCATATAGCAATAAAGACTTTTGCTTCTGAATCTCGGATCTCTAATTCACGTGGACCCTTTTCAGATGCTGAACCCGCATTTCCCTGCCCCTCTTTTCGTTCATCTTGAGACCTTGCTAGAAATCTGTCTTTGTTTAATGGTGCTTCAAACAAGGAATGTATTTCACAGAGTCCAAGTTCACTACCCCAGGAATCATGCATGTGTGTGTGAGTAGGTGTTAAACTACCTTAGTCGGGATCCTCAGCCTTTGATGTGTACCTGACACCCATCGCACCTTGTGTTGAACAAAAAGCCGTTACCTTTGCTCAGAAATGCACTCTATGGTTGGCACAAAAGGGTCCATCCCCCCCAGCAGCATCCCTCTTCATAGTTCCTTTGTTCTAATCACATCGATTTATTTTTTTTTTTCCCTTTCTAAAATGTGGAATATCTGAAAATGTGCACTGTTAATCTTACCTGCTATGTCAAATACTGTATAGTAAATGTAACTGTTAAACATACTGTCAAACGCATGTGCTGTTATGGTGTAAAAATTCTCGTATTAAGGAGAACTTGTACATATTCTGGCAGCTGAAATTCAACAAGGCCACTCGTTCGCCCCTTCTATGTCAACACAGTTGGTCAGCCCTGCTGGAGGGCAGGTCCTGCTCGATGCTGATTTTTTTTTTTTTTTTCCTTTCAAATGAGCCATGTGGATTTTATTTGCAAAACTATTTATTGACAGTTCATTACTTGTGAAGTTCTGCTTCTCTAAGGAAGGTACCACCTGAGCAACAGCCACGTGCTTCGAGTCGCTCACCGTCAGGAGTGACTTTAAACTCTAAAGTAGCTTTCCATCGTCATGGCTTTTGAGCTTACTGTTATGTTTTTAAGAGGTGCCAGGGGGACATTTTTGCACTGAAGACTAGTGTTTTAAAACACACACACACACTTCTCAGCAAAAGCAATCCTTTGTGTCATTACATTTATTTACCCATGTGTTTGTACATTTTTGTATTTGTTAATTTATGAATGATTTTTTTCAGTAAAAAAATACATATTCAAGAACAAAGATTGCAGTGGTTGTTCTTTTTTATAGGAGGCCAGGGTGCGCTTTTTTCACAGGAGGTGGGATCTGTAAGCTCAGTGGGGTAAGTGCTTATGAGAGCTGATGCGTGGAGAAGAGTGAGCCCTGGGTGCTGAAACCTGGTTAGAAATTTCTCATTTGAGCTGGACTTGCTGCCTGAAGTGAGCTGAGTGCAGGATGGGGATGCTCCCCAGGCTCCGAATATCCTAAAACCTTTCTTCCAAGCATCTGTTCCATTGCAGTACTGCCGGAGGGGCTGGCTGCCTTGAGGGAGGTAGGTTTAGGAAGAGATTTGACTGAAGGTGATGCAGCACTCAGAGGTGCTGGTGGGGAAAGTTGATAATTAGATTTTTCATCAACAAACCCAGACAGACAGACGAGCTTCCTTGCAGCAGCTTTAAAAATCTCTCCTCTGCTCTGCAGTGTACAGGCACGCTAGAATAAATAGCTGGCAGCCCTGGGTTATTCCAGGCCTTGCCTTTATTTAGCTCCCTGTCTTCTGGGAAGCTTCCTCCCACCCACGGCGCTCGGCTGGAGCCTGCAGGGTGGCAGGGTCCTCCCAGCCGCTGCCACCCGCCCGGGGACGGTGGCCTGGGCTCCCCCCGCGGGGGCAAGAGCCCGCCTGGCTCCTGGCCCCGTGCTGGTGCGAGTCCCTGGCTGCGGTTCGGGGGATCCCCAAGGTGTGTCCCTTCACAGGTACTGCAGGGGTTTCATTGCGTCCTGCCTGCGCAGCTGGGCAGGGGCTGCATGCACACGTAGAAATCGGGGGTTGCCCCTATAGCACGAAGGGTGGGGAAGCCTCCAGGGGTATGTGTGGTTCTCGCCGCCAGGGCCAGCTGTAAAATGAAGAGCTGGCAACAAACCCCCTTTTGCATGGGCTGTGCTGGGAGGGCACCGAAGAGAAGGAGCCCTGCAAGGGACGGCGTGGCAGCACAGCTCGGCACGGCCACCGCCAGCAGCCGCGGCGCCCGGCTTTCCGCCCGGCTTTCCTCCCGAGCAGCCCACGCCTGCCGGAGCGCGCTGCCTGCTCAGGCGAGGAAATAGCTCAGCCTTCTGCTGCAGAACCCTCCAGCTTTCATGCGGAGTACATTAAAAAGAAAAAAATTTTTAAAAATTAAAAAAAAAAAAAAAATCCCAGGCAAACAAACACACAAAAAATCCACTTAAAACCACAACCCCAAAACCAAAAAAATGCCACCAAAGCAGGATGTTTCCTCCTGATTCTTTCCCCACTTCATCTCTGTGTAGCGCAATAAATCTGCCTAGGATGGCCAGGGCTGGCTCGGGAGCGGCTGGGAAGGCTGAGCAGGAGCTTGGGGCAGGGGTTTCACATGCATTTTTATGGCAGCCCCCAGCCCCTGCGGGCTGGGATCTGTGAGCGTGGGCACCAACACGGGCTGGGGAGAGGCAGGGCCACGGATCCCTGTGCTGCCGTGACCACGAGGTGGAAGTGTGAGGCTAAAGATGCTTTGCATCTACTCCTTCCCCTTCGGAGCACCTGCTCTAGAAGTCAGGTTTTTTCTGAACGTCTGATAAATACCACAGAAAACATAATGACTTTTTCCCCACCGAAGGTTTGTGCAGTGTAACCTTTTCCTGCCAGAGACAGCTCTCTATAAGCACCAGACCAGGAGTGGCTTCCCCCATGTAACTAAAGACAAGGCTGCGAAGATGATGTGGCCTGCTGGCTGGGCAGATGGAGATGAGTTAGTCATGAATGTGAACAGGGCTGGGGAGTGCTGAGAGTGTCTGTCCTGGCGTGACAAGGCCAAGCTGTCTGTCCAGTGGCTGGCGGCACAGCCCTGCTGCTGGCATGTGGCATTGGCACGTCCCACGGTTTTAGCCGGGCTCCTTCACGAAGTTATAGCCCTGGTGAAATCTCAGTACGGCTTCAGAGGCTCCTCCAGTGCTAGTTAGCCATTTTTCTTAGCCAAAGTTTCTAGTTGCAGCCATTTTTCTTAGCCAAAGTTTCTAGTTGCAGCCATTTTTCTTAGCCAAAGTTTCTAGTTGCAGCATTTTTCTTCCCTTTTTGAATCACTGATTTCCTCCCGGGAGCGGGTGGGTTGGGAGGTAGCACTGTGAGTCACCGTCCAGCCCGCGGTTTTTGGGTTGGCCTTTTTCTCCCCCAGACGGAAAGGTGTTGCTCCCCCACCAGGCGCAGCAAGAGGGTCCTGCTGGCCCCTGGAGCCCCCAGGTTTGCTGCTCTGGGCACAACCCCTACGGGAAGGACAGGGTGTCCCCGGATATTTATTCTTCCCCTGCGTGAGCGATAGGACAATATTGACTGTTATTTAAGAAGGGCTCTTGGTAGTGAAGAGGCGAGAGGAGAATGAACAGGAACAGCGGGGTCACGGAGAGTTAACTCTGGTTCTCAGGCAGCTGCCCTTAGTAAATCCTGCTGGAGAGGACTTCCCAAGGAACCCGTTTCCTCCGAAAGACTCTCGCAAGTATGCAGCTGGGCCAAACAGGCAGGGCTGGTCAGCTGGGGAGAGCTACAGGATGCCTGGACACCCAGTTGAGAAATCAGCTCAAGCACCGTCTCGAGCCCCAGGGACAGCAGGGCAGTTTCTGAAGGCCACGTATGTGGTGACACGTTCGGCACTCTGTTGCACAACCACCCACAACACCGGGACTACCTGTTCACTGGTGCAGCGGGTTCCCGGTGAACAGGAATGCTTCCTCAGCCATAAAACCTCGCGATAAGTGCCTTGCTGCCGGGCCAATGTGAGCCGTGGCGGTGCCCTGTGACCTGTCGGTGGGACCAAGCAAATTCTGCTTTCCCTGCTCTGCCTGGGGAGGTGCCAGGGATGGGCAGCGCCTTCCCAGGAGCATCGGCGTAAATCCAACAGCCTCCGCACGGTCCGTGCGGCCACATCTCAGCGCTGCTGCGATTTGCATTAGCCTGTGAGACAGGCGGAGGATCAGGGATGGGGGTGATGCAGCCACTCTTGTGCTGCCAGGAATCGCGCCCAGGCACCCCAGCTCCTGCCGCCCCACTCTCATCCAAGTGCTGCTCCCTCTTTGATTGCATTAAAGCAGCTAATTGTGTTATCGGGCTGATGGCCTGGGATCCATCACAGGGTACGTGCATGCTGGGGCCTTTGTTATCAACAACAGTGTCTTTAGCCCATGGCTGAGACCTAATCCCTGAGCCTGAGCCGCGACCTTCACTTGATAAAGCAAATTCATTCATAATTCAGAGCTGCTTCTGTAGCTGGAAACTTTTCACAGGTGACTGAACGGCCTGAGGATGGCACAGCGTCAGGCAGCCAGCCCCCCCAGGGCAGAGGGGACACGGAATACGCTGTCTTTAACAGAGCTTATTTCTGTTGGGGTTTACAGCCCATGCAGAGGGGGGTGAAACAAGCCAGGACTGGGGTTTACAGCAGCTCAATGACCAGTAATTCTGTCTGGCACTAGGCGTGGGTGGATCTCGGAGCTATTTGCCTTGCAGGAGCGAGAGGGTTACTTGAACACAGGTCAGGCTTTCTGCCTCACTGAGAGCTGCTCTCTGCTTCACTGCTGGAGGCGTTTAATCCCAAGGAAAGCAACCACATGCTCTGCAGAAGGGGGCTGCACCCCCAGCTACCGTGTGTGCATGTGGTGGCTGGATCTGCTGCCCCCGGTCTCCTGGCCAAACCTCTGTTAGTCAGACCCTGGGAGGAGGTATTGATAAAAAGGAGAAACTGCAGAGATACAGCTCAGCCCCAAACCAACCTGCAGTGAAGGGGAGCAAAGCAGCCACCACCCCCAACTGCAACATGTATTTCAACAGGTTGTAAATAAAGCAGGTGCTTCAGTGCAACCCAAAATAAGTGCTGAGCAGTGGAGAGCAATTAGTGCTTCCACCTTGACGAGGAGCTGTGCCCCATGGGTCCCATCCTGCCCGGAGGGGAAGTGGGCGTTGGGGCAGAGCCCTGCAAAAGCCCGACCTTGCCCCCTTGCCTCGGGCCAGTGCTCTGGGGCAGGATGCGGATGGGGCTGAGGCCATCGCGGGGATGCAGGAGGGGGACCAGGGAGGCCCGGAGCTGCTCCGAGGTGGGCTCGGGAGATGTTCTGCCCACCGCTGAGCCCACCAGGCCCCTCCGGGGGTGTCCGGAGCCCACGGCCGAATTGCCAGGAGCGGGGCGAGCACGTCGGGCCCGGGGGGAGGGGAGGAGCGCGGCCCCTCCGCTCCGAGCGGCGGCGGCCGTGCCGCGGGGGCCGGGGATGCTCCGGAACGCGGTCCCCAAGCCCCATCTGGTGGCAGGAGCCAGCCCGGCCCCGGGACACCCTGCTCGTCACCGCTGCCTCTGCCGCTTCGGAGGGGTTTCTGCAGTGTGCTGGAAGTGACTGGGATCAAACCGTCCTGCCCCTTCCCAGGTGGGACGTGCTGTGCAGCACGGCCAGAGCCGAGCTGTGGCCCGGGGAGGACGAGGGAACCTCTCACCCCAGGCTCTGATGGGGACATGGCTCTCAGAGACCACTGTCTGTGGGACCGCTGTGGTTGAACACATGCAGATATTTTAAACATTAGCAGCTTTTCTAAGGCAGAGTGGTGTGCGGGTGAACTGGGAAGTCTTCCTTCTTCCTGCTGGTGGGAATTTGCCTGCTGCCTCGTCTCCCTCTCTGCCCAGAGCTGGCCCTCTGTGAAGGAGCCACGGGTGGCAATAGATGGCACAGCTAGGACGGGCTGGAGCCCCTGCCCTCCGTACTGTGGCCCCAAGGACACAGCTCTGCAGGGCCGAGGGCTGCGTCTGCTCCCGGTGTGCATGGCCACATTGGCCCAGGTTTGGTGTCTGAGCTGTAGGTACATAAATTGGGCAAATCTGGTGCAAAGTGGCTGCAGCAAGGCTTTGTGTTCCTAGCCAAATTTCTGCTGCAGCAAGACTTGTGTGTTAGGAGCTGAATTTCTGCTTCTGTTTCCATGCAGTGGAGAAAGAGGCTGCCAGCATCAAAGAGCATCTCTGGAAAGTTCTGTCTGTGAAAAGCCAGAGCAGCAAAGCAGCCGGGAGCTTCCCAGAGGATTCTGGGGCAAAGCGGTGATGCCACAACTCTGCTCCACGCAGGTAGATCTGCTCAGCTGGCCAGTGGTGGATGTGAGTCCTCTCTTGACGCTCAGTACACCAGGTTCAGGTGCAGCCTCTCTGAGCAGCCGCTGGTCGTCAGCACAGCATCTCTACTGCAGAACTCTCCTATGCTTTCACCTTGCTGGGTTACGGCCAGCAGGCTGTTTAAACCCAAACATTCCTTTAATTTTCATTGAAATACTGTAATTTCTGTGCTTTGAGACACACAAAACACATGGAAGAGACCCGCAGCTGCTGTGAGCTGGAGAAGCAGGTTGGGGCAGAACAGCCCAGCATCCAGACCGGTGCCTCGCAGCAGCCTGTGCGTGTCAATGACGGTTTCACAGTTCTCAGTTGGGCTCTCAAGACTCAGCAGCTTAGGGTAAAAATCCAGGGAATTCAAAATAATGTGTTGGGTGCTTTTGATTTACTTCCTGAGGGTGGCTAGCAGTAGAGTTTTATTTTGGGCTGAAATGTGTTTTGTGGAAGTTAGTGCTCACACCGGGGCTGATGTTCCCGCTGTGCTGCCCTCCCCAGGTCCAGACCCCACAAAGCAGCTGAGAAGCTCCTGTTGAGCCAGAGATCTGGGAAGGAGGCAGAGGGCTGTTGTCTGCAGTGCTGTTAGGAAGAAAGCAATTAAACCCTTTGAAATCCTCTGCACTCTGGTCATCCGCCTTCATAATATCCCTAATTGCCCTGGGAGAACCTGCTTTAAGACGGGCACTGAGGCAGATTGATTCTGCCTTGCATTGCCTCTCCAGCACTTTCTTGTTTTTTCCAGTTTGACCTCAGCAAACGCATCTTCCCCGATGACTCTGTGCTGCACGGGGGACAAAAACTCACTCTCATCACAAGACACACTTGCTGAGCTTATTCACAGCTCTGGCAGTTTGCTGGGTGTAATCTACAGAAAAATGAAAGCGGCTTTTTCCTTTCTAATGCACAACCAAGTCAGCTTGCTTCAAACACGAATAATTAAAGGCCCACGTGCATTTGTAAATGCCTCCATTTTAATTAAAAAGCAACACTCTCCTTGAAAATTTAGGCAGCTAAAGTGGCATTGTGCTTACCAAAAGAGAATGAATTATTTATTTGATATACGCTGCTCTTTAAATTACTTGGGTTTAATGTACTGCATAGACACTCTGTATTGATAACAGTGCTATTTTGCTTGCACTTAATCATCACGATTTTATTTATTTATTTATTAATAAGAACAAAAATAGCTAACACTGACCGATCTGATACTTCGCTGTGCTGCTGATGGGCTGCATTTCCTCTCAGTCTTATGTCACAATAATTGTGGTTTTGCTGTAAAGAGACTGTTTCACAGCCCGCCATAATATGTGGTGCTGTGCGTAAACCAGGACGGTGGCGTTTTTCACCATGGTGGCACTTGTCACCACGGTGGTGCTGACACTGATCTGTGTTTTGCTCTCTGTGCTTTATGGGGACTCTGTTGGTTCCAGTTCTTCTACTCACTGTTTTAATAACTCTGACTCCTCTCGGGTGTTTATTTTTAGGGCAATGTGGGCCCTGTGGTTTTTTTGGCTTCTCCTGTTTCTCCTGAAGTATTCTGCAGCTGTGGCAGCAGTTCAAGGTGAATTAGAAAAAGTCGCTAAAAGCAGAGGACAAGCTGCAAAGCTGATACGTGGATGTAGCCAGGGGCAACTGGATGACACGGCTGTTCTGGGCTGGTGCGCCTCTTCTGCATATTTTGGTTACCAATAACTCTGAGCTTTACTTTCCTAGAGTTGAATTTACCAGAAAAGAAAACTTTTGGACAACTTAGGAGACTGTGTTCAAGGGGGCTCGGTGCTGCCCTGTGCCCGTTGTTTGCAGCCATTGCACAGTGCGCAGTTGTGTCGCGGCACATGGAGCTGATGTGGGGTGCAAAGGTAAAGAGGTTTGTACAAGAGCTTTCAAGGAAAAAATTTCAAGGTAAGAGACAACCGTTGGAGCATCAGCTCTGTTTCCCTCTCAGTGGTTGCAGAGGTCTCCCTCTGGTGCAGCTTGCCTCGTTCCTGGCTTATCTAACCCATAAATTGACCTTTTTGGTACACAGCTATCTGCCTTCCCATTTGGAATTAGACTGCAAAGTTACCAAAGTTATTCCAGATAAGGTCAGTCACTACTTTCTTGTGATAATTTAAAAATGTTTCATAACAATTTTGATCCCCTCCTTCACTTTTTCTCTGTTTCAACTATTGATTGTTGCGGGTTTTATATTTGCAACACAAATCAATTGAGACTCAAGCTGCCCTGCTGCTCAGCAGCCTCCCCACTGGTTTTGCTGTGTCAGTGTTAATGTGGTACCACACCCCGTTAGTAATTGCACTCTGTTCAGACATGCAGGGATGCTGTGTGCAAACTCCTGCCTTCTTTTCCACAGTCTCTTGGTAAGCAAAGGAGTTTTGACTCTTGGTAAGATGCAATGAGCTGCTGTTAATTCTAGAACAGGCAAGACTCTTTAGCAGAAGCAGCTTAGAAAACCAGGCATTGACAGACTACAGGGAAAGTCTTATTGCATTACAGCCATTTTGAAGTGCTGGGTTGTGTTTGACAGATTAATAACAGGTTTTGCTATAATAATTTAAGGTAAAAGGACATCAGCTGGGAGGAAATGGAGCAGAGGGACCTGTGAATGCTGCTGCTGGGGACAAGGAGCTTCCAGGCTGGTCTGGCCATGAAAGGGTGAGACTAAAGTCACTGACTGTGCAAAGCGAGGTGGTTCCAGGGGTGACACTGAAAACCTTATCTGCCTTCTGAAATACCAGACCTAATTCCAGCCATTGCGATCAAGAAGACTCCAATTGTTGTAAATGGCTGCTGAGGCGTGTGTAAGGTCAGTGTGTAACTGTAATGCATATGTGAGGTTTTCATAGAAAAATCACAGCTGTATTTGGTAGGAAGGGACATGAAGACATACCTTAGTCCATCCTCCTGTACCAACCCAAGATCAATGTGTCTAGACCATCCCTGACAGATGCTTAAGCACCTTTTTCTTGGAAGTCTTCATCATGCCTCCACCCTCCAGTCTCCCTGTTCAGTCTACCCCAGGGCTTTACTGTATTTCTGCTTTGAAAGTTTTTCCCAACAGGCATCTAATTCTCACATCCTAGTATTTTTTATCTGATTCTCAGCAGATACGGAAAGCAAATAATTGCTTTCTTCTACAGGAACCTTTTGTGAACGGAAAACTCTTACCCCATCTCCGCTCTGCCTTCCGTTTTCATGACTTAATGGGCCCATTTCCCTCCATCTCTCCTTAGAGGCTGTTTTCTACATCTCTGGTCACTCCTATTGCTGTCCTCTGGGCTTTTGCCAGTTGGGGCCTCTTCTTCTTGATGAACAGTGACCAAACTTGGATGCAGGACTCCAGCTGAGGCTTTAGTAATGGGGAAGGGAAGGTTTACTTCATGTGTCTCACATACAGCTTCTCTGTTTATGAATTCCAGCATGATAGCTGCAAAAAAAAGCAAACAATGTCCGGTGGCCCTTGAGATTTGGGCACAGTGGAGATGAGGACCATATAAGTACATGGATGGATGGATGCATGGATGAAATGCAGACTTCCACCAGTTGGAAAAAAGAAACTGAGTTTGAGAAGTGGCACAGCGAGGGACAGGCTGCGAATGTGTGAGCCTCGGGTCTGCCCCGGTGAGGCCCAGCGGTGGGTGTGGAAGGACGGGCTCATTCCCACCCCACCAGGATGCACCTTGTGGACCCCTGGCCTGCATCAGGAGCCATGTGGTTGTCCCCACTGGGGACACACCAGGTGGGTTTTGTCATGCTGGTGGGCTCCCTGACCTGAGAGGGTCTGAGCCTTTTTGCCCTGAGACTCTGCTTTCGGTGCTTGTATCTGTAGGCATATTTATCTAAGCTGTTCTTCTCGTTTGATTTTCACTTTTTGGGGAAAAATGAAAAGATGAGTTGCATTTTTTCCCCCTCCCCTTCGGCCCAAGTGTTAGGCAGGAGGTTGGCAAGTGCTGCAGAGTTGGGCTCTGCAGAGGATGGCGGGGAGGCGTTCGGAGGAGCCCGCGGTGGTGGCTGGAATTCCTGTTGCCATAACAACCCAATGCAGGCCTTAAATATAGAACCAGTTTTATCCTATAGCCCCTCTCTGTCCTTTCTCCTGTAACACTAAAGCAATCAGGCTTTGCTTCCTCCTCACTGCAACCTGTTGGAGTCCAAAAGGTCAGAAATGGGTCCAGTTCTACAGCAACGTAAACCCTGGTGTGTGCAGTGTGTGAGGTCAAGAGACCCACTAGTAACAGGTTTGCTGGTCCTGCTCCATTCAGAGCTTCAGTGTGTGCGCTCTGCATACTTGTTTAGCTCAATGAAAATCCTCGGACAGGCTGGACTGAAAGAAAAAATCCCCTATCGAGAGTGGAAAATATTTAACTGCTGACACAGCCGCTTCCCTGCTGCAGCTTTGGCCGTGGTGGGAGGGAACTATCGCAGCTTGGGGCTGGAAAAGGGGCAGAGCTGGGACAGTGATGGGGACAAACCGAGGTAGAGCATCGCATCAAGCTTACTCTGCACAGGGACTGCTGCTTGTTTTCCAAAGGAAAGCTTCACTGTTTCTGTGATCTACCCTGTTTGGTTTTTTTTTTCCTTCCAAAGGGCTGTCCCCTGCGGGGTGACCCCTGCTGCTGTCCCGTTCCAAAGAGCATCAGGAGACAGCAAAGGCTCAGTGGCCATGCACTGTGTGCCAGGCAGGAGCCTGCTGCACCAGGCACAGACCAAATAGCAGCGATGGGGCATCGTTATCTTCCAGCAACTTAAACACAGCAGATTCCTCAAAGCAGACACCTCCAGGAAAGATTTCTAGAAGGGAGGAGAAAGGCTGAGCACTGCAGGGTGCCGTGGGGAGCAGGAGTGTGTTGGGCAGCCACGTACGGTTGGTACCAGGGTGCAGCGAGGCTGTGGAGCGCAGTTCTCCTTCCCGCACACTCCTGGGGATGGGGATGCTAACAAACCCAGCTGAAGTCCCTCACCTTGTGGAAAAAGGTCATCACATAGAAAATTCACTGCATGCTTTGGTATCTCCAGTGTATGATTACACAGCAAAACCATCTGTTAAATTTATGTTTATTCTTCAGTGAACTGCATAGATGTTTTCAGAAATTCATGCTCACCTTTTATTTAAATATTGGGTTTTATACCATAGAACAGGAAGAGTCCCACGCTGTGGAAATTATTTACTGGTGCAATATAGTGGGAGAGCTCCCAGGCTCCTGACTCCACTGTGGTGTTGGTTTTGTTCTGTTAGTGTAGTTGGTGTAATTTCACTCTTTGTTATATTAGAAGGATACTTGGATTGCAAAATCAAGCAACCGACTTATATGAAATGCTAACATTAAGGTTTTCTCATGAAATCCTAATTCCTCTCCCTTGTTAATCTTCAGAGAGGTGCAACCTGCAAATGTCAGCTGAAGCCCTTTTTTGTTATTCTCTAGTAACAAACTCATTCCAGTTAATGTTGTATACTTTTCCCCTGATCTGGTCATTGAAAATAGCTAATTTTCCTGAAGCAGTCTTTGATTCCTACTAGAGACCAATACCTGATGTAGAAAATTCCAACCTGAGCAGTTTTAATTTTGGCCAAGTTACAAGTAAATGAATACAGAATAACTTGGTTGGGTCAAGCAGGTATCTTTCAAATGCAGCAATAGAAGGCAGCTCTTCTGAATTGACTGTTTCATCATTTTAGATTTATTTTCTTCCTGTGGACCTCTTCTGAATTAGAGTTGAAAGACCCACAAATCCCAGGGTTTAACAAGGAAAGATGCTGCCTTGGGATGTTACAACCAGAAAAGAATGTCAGGGTTCAATATAAACTGAAAATTGAGTAAAAGAGCAAGGGCTTGCCTTCCATCAGCTGGTGATCTTCTTCCACTTCTCTGAATGTTTGTTGAGAATTGTTACTGTGCTGCTTTTTAACCCAACTAATGTATTGACTAGTCTCTTGGGATGAGGAACTGGTAGAAAAAATTGCACTCAGAAAATACCATTGCTGTACATCAGCTTTGTAGCTGTGAGACTGCAGCTTTGCTGCTGAGTGTCTGAGGGTGCTTGGGGGGGCTCCAGCATCCTGTGAAAGTCCTTTCAAGTAACTAAACACTAGATACACTCAAAGACAACTGCATCCTGAAGGCATATTTCAAGGGGAAAACATAACTGTCAGAATCTATAGGATGTAACTTGCAATTAAGTTTGCACATTCATCCGTTTTCTTGCAAATCCTTGGGTAGATGGGAACTAAATATAGCTAATGGACTCATGAGCTCAAGTACACACAACGCTGTGCTTTTATTTCTACAGAATGAACCTCAGGGTCTGGGCAGAGGGTTGATGGTTCTTGATGGCAACATAACGAGTGAGAACTAGAGGGAAGATGCTCTGGAGTGACTCAGCATCACGACTGTAACTATAAAGTGCATTGGTGCAATATTTAGCTGGTGGAAAAAAAAAAGTCTTGTTGGAGTTTAGGGTCCCAACCCAAACAGTGGTGGCCCAGTAGACCTGCACACCGCCCAGCTGGGCAGGAGATGCTCAGGTGGGCGTTTAGGGGATGCTGTGTTTGTACTGGTGTTCCCCAAGGGCCAGAGCTGCTCTGCACAACCTGCCTGGCTCAGAGCAGCCCTGGTGTCCTCTCACAGCACCAAGAGCTGCTACCCTGTGCAGCTTTTTCCCTGACGGACCAGTCACATTTGAAGCAGGGAAGAGGTGATGGCAGCTGCTTTGATGACCCTTTATTCCAGACCTGGGCAGACCTGTTTCTCTCTGAGAGCTAAGCAGGACTTTCCAGTGCCTTTGGTAAGCCTGGTGGTACCTGGCATGAAGGAACTGAATGACTAGGGCTTGCTTTGCTTGTGATTGCTGACATTTATATGTGCCCTCCTGCAGGGCACTGGCTGGAGAGTGCATCTCCTCCCAGGCTGCAGCTTTGCAGCTGCTCAGTGCAGAAACAGCCCCTGCTCTTTTTTGGAGGTGCTCCTTCAGTGTCTGGAAAGACTGTGTGTAAACCTGAACACTGTGAGCAGGCCAGTGGATTTGCTTGTATCTACAAAGTCATTCCTCCTCAAAATGTGCTTTAGTCCATGTTAGGGCTGGAGCATCACATTTCTCCTGATCAAGCAAATGGTTGGGAGATTTGGTCTCAGATTGCACTGCAAAGACTTGTAAAGCAAACCACTGAAGTTCCTGGGATGGTTCCCCAGACATTGCTGCTTGTTTGTGCTTGTTCCTATCCTAATTAATCCTTTTCCACAGGGAAACCCTTGTTTTAGTCAATTTCTTGCAAAATTGAATTGGTCTTTCTTGGTTTACTAAATTAAAATCTGTAAGGATGGATGTTTTAAGAATAGACGCTTTGAGACCTGCAGTTCACATTGTTGATTCTGACTTTACAGCAAGAAGACAGGAGCACGTCCTCTCCGCGCACCCATCAGTACAAGACAAAGGCAGGCTCTTCAGCAGGCGAGAAAGAGACACCGAGGGACAGTGTTTCCAATGTCCCACGCTCAGTGGTCTGGAACTTCCAGGGTGAGTTGTACCTGTGCAACATTACTTCAGCGCTTTGCATGGCTGCAGTAGGACACGCTCCTTAACTTAAAGGACACGCTCCTTAACTTAATGGACACACTGAATTCTTCTAGAAGGACCTGCTGGTGGCCAATGTCATCTCAGCAGCCGTGGAGAAGAGGTCAAAAGCTGCCAGGACCCAGCACTGGGGAAGCTGAACAGCTGAGCTATCCTCAAGTTATTGTTACAGAAGCTTCAAGCAAATCTAGTTTTTATTACAGAATAAAATACTTACATTTGTTACCCAGAAGGAACTACACAAGCTCAAAAATTGTGCTTTTTACAATGCATCTTCATTGAATTCCCTCATCTGCAGTGTTCCTGGGGGCTATTAGCTGCTTTAACTGGAAAAGTAGCTGCTGGGACCCTGGGTATTTGCTCTCAGAGGCGTCATGTTCCCTGCAGCCTCCAGCCCCTGGGATTCACTCAGCCCACATCAGCCTCCAAACCGCTGCTCCCCATCTCCTTGCCTCCTTTCCTGTGTGAGCCGGGCTCAGGAGAGCAAAGACCAGGGCAGGAAGGGATCGTGGAGCCACACGTGGCACCTCAAAAGTCAAATCACATTTTACCAGGACATTTTCTGATGAGAGGAGAAAAAAAAACCCGTGCAGGACAAATAGCTTTGGGCTAGGAACAAATTGTAGCTGCTTTATGGAGCTTAAGATCTATTGAAATGATACTTGTGTAGCCCTTTGTAATCAGAAAAGTTGAATTGCCGCTTGGTGTCCCTGAGCCCCCTCTGTGAATCAAAGGGACTGGTCTGGGCAAGGCAGGCAAAGATCACTCGCACACACACTGAGCTTGAGGAGGAGGTTTTAATGTGTTGCTGAGCAGAGGTATTTAATTAACCTCCTCTATTGATTTTGATGGAGAATCACCTTCACTTTTTATGTGCAAGAGAAAAAGAACCTGTCTGAAGAGCAGCCATCTGTAAGACAGCCAAATGAGTGCTGGGATGGGCTCGGTTCACTCACCTCTGGTTTTCCAGTGCAAGGCTGTGGCTGACCTTTGTGAACGTGCCAGAAAATAGAGACAGGGTGAGGGAGTTGAGTAACACTGGAGAGAACATCTCCATATGCCTTATGTCCCCCCAGCACGCAGGGTGGTACAGGAGGTGTGGAGAAACTCCCCTCTCCTTCCAGCAAGGGAGCAAGAATGTCCAGGCAGAGACAGCCCATGGGGAGGACCTGCTCTGCACTGGGATAGAAGGGAAGGCGGATATCCCTTAGCATCAGCGCCCAGGGCAGAGGATGCCAGTGTTTCCATCTGTGGTATATGGGCTAATGTGAACTTGAAAGGCCATCAAAGGGTTTTAGAGAACAATTGTGAAATATTGAAATGGCTGCTTGCTCTTCAAACATGACAGTGGGTGAGAAATTTTGGAGTTTGCTGGGATTTCCTGATTTACTGGGACGTAACTGCTTGTATTGAGGGCCTTTTAAATTTTGCATTACGTTGGCTGGGTAGTTAACATTTAATGTATGGAAAAATACAAAGGTAGGTAGCTGACAACACTCTTAAAAGTCTCTATTATGATCCTGAGGAATCTTTGCTCTTTTTTTTTATTATTTTTTTTTTTACTTCAGTTACTGGAAAGGCAGAACACAAACGCTAGGAGCAGGGGGGGAAACCTCATTGTATCAGGGACCATGTGAAAGGGGAGGGTCAGAAGCTTGCAATCTGAAAGATGGGGAGGACATAAGGACAGGAGCTGGCCCCCAGTTAGTGAAGCCTGTGACTATGTCAAGTCCTTGCGTCTCATCACTGCACTTAAACCAGCCCTATGTGCTGGGACTCGCTGGGCTGAGGACTTGGAGCCCTGGGCTGGGTGCTGCCCATGGGTGTGACATCTCTACAGGGCACCTGTGACACCCCCTCCTCTGCACAGGGCAGGAAAACTTCCCCAGTCTGGGGCCATGCTGCTGCTTTTCAACCTGGGGCCTTTTCTCCCTGTCCCTTCAGACCCCTGTTCTTCCCAGCCCCCAGGACTTGCCACCTGCAGAGCCACAGGAGCTTAGCCAGATCGTGTCTTTTCGTCTGCTTGAAAACAGGTGACAATCATTTCTGTCTTCCACAGCGCGCCTGAGTTCTGCGGAATCCCCCTCCGGAGCTGGCAGGAGCGCAGACAGGAGATTTCAAAGGCTTCCCTCCAGATTCTCTGCCCTTTCCGCAGAAGCAGCCTGATGTACTTTACAGAAAACCTGCATTGCAACTGGTTTTGCAGAAAACAAAGCATTCACCAGAATTCTTAATTCTGTGTTCTCATGAAGAGTTTGGACAGCAAAATGCCTTTTAGGGCACTCCAATGCTAGGAGTTCAGTGATGATAGCAAATTTACTTCAAAAAAAAGTAAAGCCCTTTTTGGATGTTTAGTCACTCTGGAAATTGAGTCTCAACAGGACAGGGATGGTTGGGTCAGACACTGAAGTGAAAGTTTTGCTGCAAGGCTGTTGGGAATTTTGGTGCCTGAATCTAAAGTGGTTGGGGATGGGGTGGGTTTGAGCCTCTTTGTGCTGAAGGACTTAGGCAAGGGTTTCTGCCCTCTGGACAAGTGCTTGGTGCTGGGGTATTAAAAAAAAAAAAAAATCTGCTTTTCACCCACCTTTTCCAGCTGCATCTTTGACAAAGTGACCAGTAAGCAATGCACTGAAAGATGCAGCACACAAAATTGTTTTTAGGAGGGTCGTCAGACTGAAAATTCCTGGAGGAAGGAGAAATGTCCCTGGCATACTCAGAGAGGGGCCATCCAAGCATCCAAAAATGGGATCTTAAGATGGCTTCATCCTCAGATTTTCCTCCTGGTAAGCTCCAGATTACTCTTTGCTCCATTGCTGGTTCTTCCCAATCCTGCTCTGCTGCCCCGTGTTCCCCATGGGCACTGTGCAGTAACCTGGTGTCGAAATCTGGACCTGCAGCACCCTCTGACCCGGGTATTGCAGCAATTGCTGCTCTGCTCTCAGCATCCTCCGCTCCTGCCGAGATGAAGGAAGCAGAGCTGCACTTTCAGTAGGTTATTGCAGTGTTTTCATTTTGTACTATTACATCCAATTTGTTCTTTTTGGTTAGCTAGTGCTGGGTATTACTCCCCTGCAGAACTCATATATACAGCAAAAAGGGCATGTTTAGAAGAGCGTACTAAAATTCATGGAGAGTGGTGCTGTCCCATGTGAAGAAGTTTAATCCGAGACGGCCTTCAAGAATGGCTTATTGCAGCCTTCTGCATCATTCACAAACACTTTGGGGAAAAACAGAGAAGGAGAACAGAGTGTTAGAAAAGCTGCTTTAAAACGGTCTTCATAATCCTGCAAATTTAAATGTATTTTATTAAAGGCAAGTTACACATGGAGAATAACCAAGAAAGGCTGGAAGTGACCCTTCTGAGAGGTAATTGATGCTATTCCTGCAGCTGTGACTGGATGTCACTGAAATCAAAGCTCTCCCCTCTCCAAGGAGCCTGCCCCATTGGTGGCACAAGCCACCCAGCCTTTCCTGCAGGAGCTGCCCCCAGGGGAGCCAGACACCTTGGTACTAGAGATAACATTAAATAGTTGCTTGAAATTACATTTTATCCCTCCTCGTGTCACTTTGCAGCCATTGGCATGAGGCTTTCTGACCCCAAAGCAGTTCCAGCTGTTGTTGAATGGCACAAAGGAGGAGAGAAGGAAGAACGCGTTTACTCAAGGCTTAGGGCAACTGAGATCAGGGAATGGCCCAGAAGGGGTGGATTCATGCCAGTTTTTCAGATCCTGACTGTTTTCTGCCAGTTCCTCATAAAAGATGAGCAACAAAAAGCTGAAGCTGTTGGGTACCCCTGTCAGCCTTATTCTCACTGAGACATGCAACTCCTGTAAAAGCTTCTGCCAGGGATGGCAGGAGCCTCTGAGAAACGTGTCCGCCACTAACTGCAATAGTGGGGACAAGGCAAACAATCTTGGTTGGAATCACTGAAGGATATCTCCTAAGATTTAAAGTACATTTAGCTGCTCATTCATCCCTCACCACACGCAGCTTTTGGCAGGTCACTTTAATCCTTCTCAGCCTCTGTTTCCCTCTATCTGAAAGGGGATATTGTGGTACTTTCCTCCCAGCAACCACCTGAAATTGTTCTCTGACTGCAGAGTCCTTTTAGGATTCACATATGCAAGAACAGAGCGATTCTTACTCTTATTATTCTGAGAAAACTCGCCAAGATTCAGGCCATTCAAGTGATGGCATTTTTCCAGGATTAGACCTCGAAGTAGATTTTATCTGTTGGCTGAGATATGTGTTTGCTTTGCCTCTACGGCTGAGCTCTCAGCCTGTGTTTATTAAAGAGGAGCTGGGCAAGAGAAACCAGGGATGGAAATCGAGTGGTTATGGGGCAGGAGCAAATCCTAGCAGGAGCGCGGTTCAGGTCAGCTACCTGTTGTCACCTCCCCACATTAAGGAACCATGTCTCCAAGCTCAAGTGGAAGTTGTTTAGGGAGGGAACCTGACTTTTCATCTCCTGCTCCAAGGGTGCTGTGAGGAGCCGCATCCTGGAGTGCCCTTTAGAGACCCAGCTCCTCTGCAAGATCACAAGGGATTGCTGGAGAGAGTCCAGTGGAGGGACACAAAGATGATGAGGGGTCTGCAGCATGTTTTTTATGAGGAAAGGCTGAGAGAGCTGGGTCTGGTTAGCCTGGAGAAGGTAAGCTGAGAGGGGATGTTATTTATGCTGATAAATATCTCAAGGGTGGGTGTCAGGAGGAAACGACCAGACTCTTCAGTGGTGCCCAATGACAGGATGAGGGGCAACAGGCACAGACTGAAGCACAGGAGGTTCCATCTGCATATGAGGAGAAACTTCTTTGAGGGTGGCAGAGCCCTGGAACTGGCTGCCCAGAGAGGTTGTGGAGTCTCCTTCTCTGGAGACATTCAAACTCACCTGGACACCTTCCTGTGCAGTCTGCTCTGGTGAATCTGATCTCCAGAGGCCCCTTCTAACCCCAACCACTCTGTGATTCTGTGGACCCTGGCTCTCCCCAAAGTCTGCCCAGTCTACCTGCAGTCAGCATTTGGCTGGTGTGCCGCAGACCCTGGAGGCTGTGAATGGCCATTTGCAGTTCTCAGCAGCTGGGTGGAAAGCAGCCTGCATGGATGGGCACTTGGTCAGCCCTGTGAGACAGAGGTCACATCTCCACTGCTGCAAAGGCTGGCTGGCCCCACCAGCTCTGCTGCCCTCCTGACCGATGCCGAGGTGGCTAACACGAGCCTCCAGCCCTTCAGGGGCTGCTAAATCTGCAGTTGCTGAATAACACAGCAAGGCCAATTGCTTTACAAAGCTTGGTGCTTAAAGCAAAATGTTAGATAACGTATTGTAAGTGGATGTTTTGACAGGTGCCAGCCCTGCCTGAACGACACAAGCTGGGAGGATGAAATGTCTCCCTGGACCGTTCATAGGGTGCAGGGGCTGGTGGGATCCTGCTGCCACTGGTCCCTCCTGGGTGGGACAGGGACCTGGGGCCACAAGGATTTGGCCTATAGTGTTGATAGGTAGGAGAAAATTAGTTTGTCAGGTCATCTTGCAAATTCCCTAGCAGGGGGGTGACAGGGACAAATTGGCACATTGGGGGCTTTTTATTCCTCAACCATCAGAAAATTTTGTATTTTTCCTTGCTGAAGTAATTGGCCTCAAACTTGATGAGAATAAGACAGACATGGCCAGGAGGTGATGTTTTACACACCTGGATACCTTAGGGAATAGGCTGGTGCTTCTGCAGCTTTAAGTCGGTCCCCCAGACTCACCCTCATCAAGATAAGAGGGAAGGTGAGTCTGATGGAGCCAGTCATGGGAAGAGAAGCTGTGGAGCGTGCGTTTGTGGTCAGTGAGCGCAGAGAGGAAACTTAGTAGATGCGAGGGAGGAAATGCACATCCTGGGAAAGGCAGAAAGCTGGAGCCAAGAGCGATGGTTCCGAATGCGCCTTGTGGGAACCTGAACCAGAAGCTTCTCTGATAACCAATTTGCACTGGCGTGTTTCCTGCCCTCTTCCTGAAGGTCAAAGGAGCCCAAAAGCCGACTAAGCTCCAAGAGCTTGCAGAGCGGTGCCAGGCCAGTGGGATGCAGCTCTGGTCTGCCCTTCCTCGAGGAAGCAGGAGGAAGGGAAGCATCCTGCAACGGGGGCACTTTGGGCACTCCTGGGACTTCAAAATGCATCTTAAAAGTTTAGGTAAGATGAAAAATTCAACTTTTTACAGCACGGGGTCCCCATGCGGCTACTGTCCTCCCAAACATGAGAGAGGGCTGCCCTCACCTGTCTTTTCTCTTCCATAGCTGAGAGAGTATTCAGAGACCTTGCTGCCTGCCAAGGGGCTCTCTGGTCCCTGCTGAGACCTCTCCGCTCTTCCTCCCTCCATCTCCTGCTTTTGCAGATATCCAGTCCAGCAACTCAGCCCTCCCAGATCCTTTGGTGCTTCTCTGAGGACCCAGAGAGCACAGCAGGGGTCAGGGCCTGCTTTCTGGACCGAGCTGTTGTGGACTTATAAATTCACATAAACAGTCTGGGGAAGGCTTTCTTTTACCATGGTGAGAGGAGGAGCTGGTAGAGGGCAAAAGTGAATGGTGGAGCATGCTGGGGGGACAGGCCAGGGGCCAGGAAGTTCGTGGCCACCAAGGCTTCCCCCCTGCCTGCAGAACCTGCTCCCCTGCGGCACCGCAGGTTGGCAGCTACAGCTGAACTCCTCCAAAAGGGGCTTTCAGTGAGGGAGAATGTGATGATGGAGCCCAGCTGCTGCTGACGCTGCCATCCGAGCTCTGCCTGTGTTTTTCAAGGAAAGCCTTGTCTCTTTAAGGTTCATTTTTGGACTGTATTTCACTGTCTGTGCCCAGCATTTTTCCCTGGTGTTCCAGTATTTCCATGCTTCTGGGCTCTTGGTAGCTGAAACCACTCCACACTATGGATCTCAGTCCTTTTTGCACTTTCCGACACTTGTTACAGACCTCTGCCAAGAAATCTGATTTTTTTTTCCCATTTAAGGGAAAGAATTTTGGAGTATAAAAGAAAATCTCCATTGTACCTAAAGTGTTTCTAGGCTGGGAAGAAAATCCCTGGAAACTCAGGGAATCCTTAAAGGGACATAATACGAAACACTCTGTAACAGAGACAGTTTATTGTGTGTGACCAGATTTCCTACTCACAAGTACAAGGCCCTTGGGCTGCAAGAACAATACAAGTTATTGTTACATCTATAACTCATTTTAGAATATGAAACCCAGCATCCCCTCAGCATCAGGAACCAGCCAAAACTCCCTGGACCACCAAAGCTGCTGCGTCCATCTCTGCTGGAAACCCATTGTTCCACATACCATTGCTGTGATGGGGCTGAGCACTTGTTTACGGATGAAGAGCCTTTTCTCACAGTCCTTTGTTTTTTCTGTGACCAATAAAATGATATAAATCAGCCTCTGTTCTTGCTTCGCAGGATGGACAGGAAGATGCCAGACTGTTGTATAGGCGTGGGTGTTTGTGAAGATGTGATACTTTTCCATATGCAGGCAGAGGAGTCACTGCAGATCAGCAGAGGGATATTTCCACGTTTAGATTCAGCCTATTTCCCTGTTGTGTTGTTGCACAGCAAACATGGTCTTCCAGACCTTTTCTGCCTGGCAGGTGAGATCCAACGTATATACCACTGACTGTAAGCCCAGGAGAACACATATTTTCCCTGCTCTGCACATTTCCTTTAAAGTACTTGTGGTTTAAGGTGTTTTCTTGTCAACAACTGCTGTAACACCTGGAAAGGAACACGGTTTGCCATGGACTTCATTCAAGCATTTGCCTGCTTCCATAGGCTGTGGAAATAACAAACCATATATTAAGTTTGCAGAAGCTCAGCATACAAAAATATCAGCTGAAAGGAATATCCAAAACAAGAGTGGGTTAGATAACCTTGGAGAAGAGCAAGCAGGCTGCACATTTCTGCATCCTTAGGCCTGCACTGCCCCTTGCTGACAAACTCTCCACCATGGGACAATAAATGCTGCAGGCAACAGACACCCTGGGGTTGGAATCGTCCTCTCCTCTCCCCAGACTCTTGCATCACCTCAGGCACGGCCAGCTGGAGGGTCTGCCCTGGACAGGGCTCCCTCTCTCATCTTCTACCTGAGAGTCCAGTATGATTTTTCAGCATTGGCAAGAAGATGTGTGTGAAAGGGTGAGCACACAGCAGTGGAGGAGTCTGTGCTTCCACACTGACCCTTTGGGTGCCCCCCTCCACAGCTGGTTCTCTGGCCTCTCAGCAGTACACATGAATTACATCGGCAGGGTAGGAAGAGTGATGCAGGAAGATATAAATGTCCTGCTAATAAACCTGAGCTGCCTTTCTCCCAGTGATTTAACTGCACTGAATCTGATGCATCTCCTGCATTAGGCTACTTGTCATTCTCCCTCCCAGCATCCTCTTCCCGCAGCAGAGCAGCCTGCATTTGTCACAGGGGGAGATAATATGCTCTGGATGCCAGTGCTAACAAATAACTTGCTCTCCTACAGCACCTGCCAGCTGGAAGTTTCAAAGCACTTTGTAATCATTAACAGATTTAGCTTCCTAGCCCTGGTCAGGGGTTTTCACCTCTGCTGTAAGAGGAGTGAAATAGGGTCGGGAGGTGAAACGATAAGAAAGTATGAGGAGAACTGAAGTGTTCTGGATGCTGTTTGTAGGTTTTCACGCGGTAGGGGGAGCTACTTCAGTGCAGGGGCACTGGGCTGGGATCAAGCTGGTCAGCAGGTTTTATTTGTAATCCTTCCCTCCACCTCCCTCCTGGGTGATCTTGCTTTTCTATATCTTAATTTCCTCATCTACAAAAGGAAGGTAGTGACCCACTTCTCCTTCTAAGAAATTTTGAAATATACAAATGATATATAATTGTAGGAGGTACTGGAGAAAAAAAAAACCAACCAACCAAACACTGTTTAGGATTTCAGAAAGCTGTTTCTAACAAAGATGTGGACATTCAAACACCAGATATAATAGCATAACATTGACATTGTGTACACTGGGCAATGGGAGCCAGGTTGGGGCTGGAGAGAGAAGCATAGGAAATGTGAAAAAGCAAGACTAAGAGTCTTTTTCTGTAGTTAATCACATAAAATCAGACACTGGGCTCATATTTTAGAAACCTAGTAGTAGGAACTGTCATTATAGTTCAAGAGCCATGGCCAATCAATGCGAGAGGAGAAAAGGCTAACGAGCACTGCTGTGTGCCTCTGGTACATCAGCCTAAGCAGGTGAACTGCATTGAGTGATGATAATTTAGCCATTAAATGGTGCTAATGGAGCTCCTGGCGAGGTCCATTTGCCCTGCTGGGGGTGAAGGAGGAAGGCAAGAAGGACAGAATGGCAGAATGATCATTGGAATGCTGTGCTGTTGCCTGGAAAGTCACCCTTTTCTACATTTTTGCTGTGTTTTTAGGTTAGTAAATGTTCCCTTAATTATATTTATAGTCTTAACTAGCAGTGGAAATCCGCTGCTATTCTTCCTATCTGTATCTGCAAATATGCACAACCATCCTGGGAACAGGCTCTTTTATTTGATGAGGGGCTGTTGGAGTGAGAACAAGGGTCTTGTTCACTCCTTGCAGACAAGGTGATGTGCAGCCTTACTGAGCTCCGCGGGTTCTGGCTCAGCAAGCAGGCCCTGGAAAGCAGTAGGGCCCTGCTGGGCTTATCAGTGCTCTCTGCTCATCGTTTTCCTTCTGGCACAAATTCTTGCTCCTGTTTTCATGGGTGAAACTACCGGGAGCTGGAGGACGGTGGAAATAGACCTATCTTCCTGAGGAGGGGTGCTGCGGCCCTCCACCCAGTGCACGTCTGTTCCATGCGCCGCCCCCACTGTAAAGCAGCCCTGGGGCGGTGGGGCCCGGCCAGGAAAGTGTTAACCTTCCCTGCAATGCTGAATCCCAGCTCACGGTGGAGCTGCCTTCCTCTCTTCAACCCCCAACTTCCAATTCACTCCAAACAACTCCGGGACAGAATTGCAGGGAAAAGCTGAAGGTTCAGACTAGACTTGTTGATCTCCGTTCCCAGGCAGCAGAAGGAAGTACCGGAGCTTTCCTTTGTGCCTGCACGGAGAGAGAGCTGGGGAGGGGGCGGGGGAAGATGCGGCTTCAGCGTTGACAGTAGGCAGGAGTGAAGAGCCGCAGCCGAGGGAAGGCCTTGGAAAGCTTCCTGCCGAGGGATCCGATTTACCTCGTTTCCCTTCCCCCTCCCCCCGAGCTCCGTGGACAGCCGGGAGCGCGGCCGCCATCCCTCCGCCTTGAGGCTGCCCGCGGGGGGATGCGAGCGGGGCCGCCCCTGCTGCCCGCCCCGCCGCAGGATGTAGCTGCCCTCGGCCCCGCACAGCCCCGCACCCCCTCGCTGGGAGCGCGCAGGAGGAGGTAGGTGCGGGTCGGGTTCGGGCCAAGGGAGAGGAGCCGTTCCCCGTGTGTGGCGGCGGCGGCCGGGGAGCAGCCCCGGCGGCGGTCTGGAGGCAGCGGTGTATTTCGTTTTGGGGACTGGGGGGGACCTGGATCGGCGGGGAGAGGGGCCGAGACCCCAGAGCTGTGCCGGCTGGGCATGGAGGAGCCGTTTCTTTCTGCGGCAGGGTTTCTCTTCGTGCCATCTTGTGTAAGCAACAGTGCTCAGGGCTGTCATAGCCACTCGGTTTTGCAAGGAAGGCTCAGGGTTTTACCTTATTCCGATTTTTCCCTGATTTCCCTGTGATGCAGAGGTCGGCGTGGGGTGTGTGGGGAGGCGTCCCTGGGCAGCCCGGAGAGGTAGAGTGCGTCGTTAGAGTGGCTGGAAATACCCCCTTTTCCCAACCCCAGCTCTTTCCTCGGGGAAATTTGCAAGGCTGGAGTTATAAAAAGCCTCCGCATCTCCCTTCCGTCTCTATGGCTGGGCAGGGCTGGGGGCATCGCCGGGTCCGAGGAGAAGGACTGCCCCGGGTGGGTCGTGGGGGGTACCCGGGATTTGGAGTCCGCGGTCCGGCAGGGCCCTTGTGCGGGCGGGAGCGGCGGCGGGGCCGGGCGGCAGCAGCGGGGCCCGAGTACTAGGGAGACGGCGGTGGCGGAGCCGGTCCGCTCCGGGTCGGCCAGTGCGGGATGGGGGACAACGTGCCAGCGCACCCCTGGCTAGCCGCCCGGCGGCTTTGGGGGCGCATTGCTGAGCGGTGCTCGGGGAAGCTCTGGGCCCTCCCCTATCAGTCGGCAGCTCCCAGCCTTTTGCTAGCAGAGGCTCCCGGGGCCGTACTCAGCCTCCACAGCTTCCCCGGACGGGCTGTGCAGGCGACCCTCCCGGACAGAGGCGGGGAGGCGGGGGGGACAGCCGGCCGCCGCCCGGGGGAGCTCGGCGGCAGCGCCCGGGCCGACACGTGGGAGCGGGCGGCCTCCAGCACCGCGGACAGCGCCCGCCGCGGAGCGCGGTTCAGCACCGCGGGCGCGGACAGCGCCGCCGCTGAGCGGATTAGCGGCTCAGGCCGCGCCGAGGCGGCGGGCGCGACCCGTGGTTGTTGTGTCTTGCAGCTCTGGGGCATGGAGGGGAAGGAGAGGTGAGGAGAGCCGGCCCCCAGCGCCCTGCCCCACGCCGCACCTTGGAGCGTCCAGCCTGAGGGGGACCAGCGATGCCTCTGGGGATGAATAAGCATGGATCTCGCTCTACTACCTCTTTGCCTCCGGACCCCACGGAGATTGTCAGGAGCAAGGCCTGCTCCCGAAGGGTCAAGCTTAACGTGGGGGGGCTGGCCCACGAGGTTCTTTGGCGGACCTTGGACAGGTTGCCGCGGACCAGACTGGGTAAGCTCAGAGACTGCAACACGCACGACTCCCTCATGGAGATCTGTGATGACTACAACCTGGAGGAGAACGAGTACTTCTTTGACAGGCATCCCGGGGCATTCACCTCAATCTTGAACTTCTACCGTACTGGCAAACTGCACATGATGGAGGAAATGTGCGCCTTGTCCTTCAGTCAGGAGCTGGACTACTGGGGGGTGGATGAGATCTACCTGGAGTCCTGCTGCCAGGCCCGCTACCACCAGAAGAAGGAGCAGATGAATGAGGAGCTGAAGAGAGAAGCTGAGACACTGAGGGAAAGGGAAGGGGAGGAATTTGATAACACTTGCTGTGCTGAGAAAAGGAAAAAGCTCTGGGACCTCCTGGAGAAGCCCAACTCCTCTGTAGCGGCCAAGGTAAGATCTACTCATTTCTTCTCAAGCCTTGTGTGTATTGACTCATGCCTCTGATGCTTGCTTTAGCATCTGGGCACTTGTGGCTGGGTGGATTCTGTGAATGAAGGGGAGAAAGGCCTCCCAGATGCAAACAAGATTTAATGTTTCGTTTTTGAGTAGCTTGGAAGGGATCTGGTTTGAGCTTCCCTGGGGCAGTCTGGGCTGCTCAGTGTGGGAGAAGCTCCACTGACCCCTGGGTCAGCATACACTCATTGCTGTGATTGGAGGTTAGTAGACTTGTTATACAGTGGCCTGTCTTGGTGCATTTTGTAATAAGTGATTTATTTGGGCCTCAAACATGTGGGTCTCCTACTGCTTAACCAAACTGGCTTTTAAGAAGTGGAAATATACTTGAACTCTTAGACCTGGGTCCAGTCAAGAAGTAATGCCTTCCTTTCTAGGCCTTGATTTAAAATTCTATGGTAAAATCTTCTAGTTACTTGTATCATGCACTCCTAGGCTGTGAGTCTACTAAAACCAGCATTTGGATTTCATTCTTTACCTGACTCCAGCCTATTTTAAGTCTCCTTTGCAATACTGCTGCAGCTCTGTCTCTGTCAATAGTTGAAGTGCTGCTTACTTTGAAGTTGGTGCCAGTGCAACGATCTGTTTGAAGGTCTTTAGAAGATAAGATCCATGTTACGAGAAACCAATATCAGAGTTGGCTCTGATAATTTAGCTGTCTCATGTTAGTCACATTCTTTAGTGAGGAAAATATCTGCGAACACAATGATTCAGTAACCATGGGGACAAAAGTGAAGGGGGAGAGGTTGAAAACTGTGGGATGAATAATTGAAAAGCATGAGAGACTGAGCAGTAGGGACCTAAACTTGAATTTTCTGTGTATCAGTGTTCTCACAGTATGGCAGAGAAGTAGAAAGAGGCCTGAGCTACCTCTTTAATGTCACCTCTCTGCTGTATGTACATTTGCGAGTGCAAAGCTTGGCTCTATCCCATAGGAAGTCTGGCTTTGGGCTGCTTATGAAAACACATGGCTTATTTACCTCTTCTCTCTTATCAAAATGTTGCACATTATGAACCAAGGACAGGTACAAAAGCTTGGGAAGAGATTTTATTAAGTGTGGAGCTAAATGGCTCATTCTGGCATGGGAATGGAGATGCACGATCAGTTGCTGAACAGATTATCGCTTTTTTTTTTTTAAGACAAACAGAGCCCCAGAATGTCTCTTTCTCTCCAATGGCATAGATGACACTGTGCTGAATGCATTAATCATTTATAAGGTTCCTTTGGCACAGTCCTGGAATCCTGAAACACGGGCCCTGGGCTTTGCTGTCTGTGGCACTGACTCAAGATCCATTAGAGATTGTTGATGCTCATGATTTATTGTATATGAGCAGGGGTCATTCTTGCCAAATAAGTGTCTTTTGTGATTTATAAATGAAATACACTCTAGCTTCATTTTCTGAGAAACTTCTCAGAGTAAGTGCATTCGGCATTGCAGGCACTGGATTAATTGAGAGTGAATGGTAATGCATTATTATCCTTCCCATTTAAAGCTACTGTTCTTTAACTTTGTTACTGTAATGAAAA
The DNA here is from genome assembly GCF_036013445.1 of Caloenas nicobarica. Taxonomy (NCBI): domain Eukaryota; kingdom Metazoa; phylum Chordata; class Aves; order Columbiformes; family Columbidae; genus Caloenas; species Caloenas nicobarica. Next base: position 16,506,182 of record NC_088259.1, read on the forward strand.
TGGTGCTGCATGTTCTCAGAACTCAGATATTCCAGCAATTCCCAAATGCAGATTTCTACTCATTTGGAGTGCAGCAAGGAAAATGGGCATGATGAACAATTAGCTTACCAGGCAGGGACAGAAGAGCTGCTAAGCCTCTTCTTTATCCGATTTGCTCCCTGCTGGTGGATAGCTTTTCTCTCATGCCAGAGTATGCCCTTTGCTTTGATCACCTTCATGAGAATTCATTCCACATATTGAATAGGCTGGACCCAGTCTTCAACTTCTGATGGAAGGATGTGGGGAGAGAGACTTGGCAGCCTGACCCGTTGTCTGACCCAGCCAGCTGTGCTCAGGCTCTGTTTCAGGCTGCAATTTCTAAATCTGAGCCTCTGCCTGATAGCTCCTGGCCAGCTTTCCTCAGCTGTCTGCTGGGTGAAGCACTTTTCCCGAGGCCACAGGCCTCCAGGAACTTCGGTCACCTTTCCTTCCTAGAGCCAGACTCCAGCTGCTTTGCCAGGTCTGAGAGCTCAAACTCTTCCTATAGAACAGGAGCAAAGCAAATGATTCTGAGGTTTAACGACCATCACTGAAGGACCTAAAATCACTGTTGGGAAGATCTGTACTTCTCTTGCTTACTCTTTTTCTTTAGATTTGTGACACTCAATGCAAAGCTTTTTTCCATTTAAATATAACAAATAAAGAGAACATGAGCAGAACCTGTAAGTCTAGAAAATGACTACAAATGCAGGTTCTCCCCCAAACCAAACACAATCCCTCTTTAAGCCATGCCCTGTTGTCTAACCCCTGCTCCAGCAAGGTGGGTTTTCTTGCTGGCTATCAGTCTTGTTTGTGTGTTAACACTTTCTGCACAGCACCTAACCTGACTCCTCCATAACAGCTTACTGCAGAATTTCTCATGGTTGTACTGGGACCAGTTAAATACTGAGAGTGAGTTGTTTTCTATTTGTGTGTGTTTTGTTGTTTTGGGTTTTTTTTTGGTTGGTTTTGTTTTTCTTTTTTTTTTTTTTTTTAAAGAATTGTATGTGATGTATATCAGGGTGGAAGACACTCAAATAAGAGAAGCATCCCCCCAGACCTTTATTTTTGTTGCTCGTTTATCCACTGGGCATTCAACCATATCTTTTGACTAATCTGTCTGGCTTTTAAACTAACCACCTCACAGCAAGCAATGTCTTATTTACATTGGATGCTTCACCCTGTGACTGGAAAGAACACTCTTCTAGATTTTAACTCTTTGAGAGCCTCCAGATTTCTATGCTGAGACATCAGACAGCTGTTGAAGCCCCAGGCTTGCTGCCTCATTACCACCCAGTGCTGGCAGAGGGGGGTTTGCTCCTTTCCTATGATGCTGCAGTAACTGAAGCAACTCTGTCCTTGTGTAAGGTGTTGTGGGGCAGAACTCCAGCCCTTCCCCAGGGTCAGACTGTGCAACAGGCCCCTGGAGCGTTTCACCCACCAGTCTCTTTAACTGGGAGGCACTTGCTGCACTCGTCTCCCCTGTGCTCACCTTCCCCAACGGGAAAATTCCTGCGCACAAAAATTGAGCACTGAGGGACTCTCTTACCAAATAAAATATTTTCAGCAGGCATTTAATTAATAAAACTCTTCATTTCTATCTAGTCTTACAAGATGGTTTAAATGAGCAGTTTCTCCTGCTTTCTGTGGCTCTATTTGCCTCTATATCCCTGCAAAATACTCACTGCAGTCTTTGTGGATGCTTTGTCTTCTTCCTGCAATCACTGTTTTTGCATGTTCCTACTTATTTTTATCATTCTCCTAGTCTCCCATAATAGTTTGGTGCATTTTTGTTGCATTTTAAATAGCATTTTTCCTGTACTTTGGTATACTCATGACATGATTTTTAACTATAGAGGTCTTTCTGGTGCTTGCTTCTGTCTGGATTTACCATAGATTAAGACGAGGTGCAGCTATTTTTCTGAAGTAGCTATTACAGTTTGTTGTAGGTAGTTTTCCTTTCCTCAGGAAAGAAAAGCAGTTCTCCAGGAGCCAAACTGAACTCCTGCTTTTTATTGGGACTTAGTGTCCGTGTCAGTGTAGTAGTGGCTACCAGTTCTCCAGCACTCTGGTTTGGGCTTTTAATCATAAGTACTCTTTCCCTGGCCAAGGCTAAGCCTGGGCAGCTGGTTTCTGTCACCTGCAACCCAGCTAGCAGCCCTGGGTTTCTAAAGCAGAAGTTTCTCCTGTAGCTGTTGGAGGTTTTGTACTAACCAAGCTAGTTGGGATCTGCGGGTCTACCTGCCTGGTGAGACATTTGTGCCCCTTGGCAGAGCCAGCTCAGCTGTAGTTCTGACTAGGCTTCATGGCATCCTGAAAAATCAGACTGCAGTTGTCCCATGATTTCTATTATAAACAAATAACACATTAGATGAACTCAACACCTTAATTAGCTAACTTATATGGTCTTGGAAATTCTCTCATCACCTGGACCTTTGCAGCAACTCTGCAAGAACATTGCCCTTTTTGACTCTTAGGAGGAAAAGAAATCCTTCCTTTTAGACCTTACAAATTATTTCCCCAATCAATATTCAAGCAATTAGTGTTGCACAAAGTGGGGGAGGGGGTGCGGGCAAAAGTCTGCTTGTCTTACAGACTCCTCTGCATGTGCTGGTTTCATCTATTTTTCCTTTGCTGTCCTGAAGGCTGAGAAAAACAGGATGACATCATCCATTTTGCAAAAACCTTCTCTGCATATCTGCATGTCAAGTAGGATGTGCACTTCCTCTCCTCGCTGCCTTTGCTTCCCACTTGTCCCTGCCCTGTTGGGAGCTCAGCTGTGGCAATCCCTCCGTTCTGGCAGGTTATTTCTTACCCTTTCCTCTGTTCCTACTGTGTCTTTGCCAATGCAATAATATCACGTTTATCCTTGAAAACATGCAAGTCCAATTCTGTAATCTTATTATGTGTGCCTCTACATTTGTTGAACAGCTTTTCTCGAGCTGCCCACTGCTCTCTGCTGCTAATCTCTGGATGTGGTGTTCAGGGATTGGGGAGGTTGCTCTGTAAGCTCTTTTCTTATTATTGTTGATAGTAGTGACAAAATAAGAATGATAAAGCCTCTTGGAGATACATTTGCTACATTTAAGGCATTCTTCCCCCACATGGGCTTTCTATTCCTGGCCCTCCCTTATGGCATGCAGTTTTCATTCATCTCTAAACCTGTCTGAATTTAGCATTCAGCAGAGGAAACCCCTCTCTCTAATTGCAGGGGCCACATCTTAGCCATGTCATGTGTCTCTGAGCCTCCCATCACAAGGCAGATGTTGACTTTGTTAAAGCCAGGTTGCCCATATTTTGCTTGCATCTGTGACTTTAATTTTTCTGATGCAGCTACTAGCTTGCCTCTTCTGCTATAAATAGGAGAGCTTTTCCCTTCATCCAGAGTAAACTCTTCAGAGATTCTCAAAAGCAGAGCCTCATTCCAAAGCCTTTCCCCCTGGGTTCAGGGATTTGCCCCTTTGATCTATAGCTTATCACTGGCTTTCTAACACAGCCCTATCCTGTGGAAACACACAAATGATTGCTGTTCTGCACCAATCTCTTTTCATCCTGCAGCTCCTTTCTGGGTCCTTGTCCTTCCACTTAACTTCTTATATCTTTTGTCTGGGGAGCCCTAATTCCTCTGTTCAGTTCCCTGCAAGGTGTCCTCTGCTTCAGTCTCATCAGTGACCTTCCCACAATGTATCGCTGTGCTGCCAGTTCCCAGAACTCCTCTGCATTCCAGCCTTCCTAAACTTGCAGTTTAAGGTAAAGCGAAACAAAAACCAAACAAATCCACCAAAACCCACCCCAACAACTAGTATTATTGCTAGCCTGGTAATTATGTTCTGCAATTCTTTTCCTGGTTCCAGATAATCTTGCTGGGAGTCCTTGTAACATAGGAGATGCACTGACCATTGGCTTGTTAGCCTCCCACATCCCTAATGCAACATCCCATGTTGTTTCCTGCATGGGATGCGTCTGCGAACAAGAAGCTTGTTCTAAGCTCTCCAAGGGGATCCTTGCCCTTCCAAGGTGATCTGTTCTCCAAAACTGTTACTGCAGCCCTTGGCTCCAGGCAGGCAGCTGCCTGGCATTTTCTGCCTGGAAATGGTTTGGGTTCCACAGTTTATAATACAAACCTGCAGATCTGCAGTCTCTAAAGAATTTTATAAAAGGAAAGCTTAAACTTATTATGCCCAGTAGTTCTTTTGATGTACTTGCCGTAGAGTCCATGAAGTATAGTATGCATAAACATATGTAGGCATTCTCCTAGATTTTTAACCTATCTGTAACTTTCTGCTAGGAGAGCCTGGAGCAGGTTTGTGGTCATCCCTGAGTCTAAGCATCCACATCTGTGTGAGACTGCCTGCCTCGGGAGAGAAGTGACAAGCTTATTGCTCGGGTTGAATTCCTTGGAGGATGTGTGCTATAGAAGTATAGTCGATGCTATTTTTAAAGCACAAGCTCTCATTTGTACCTTTGAAAAATCTCTAAGAAATTAAATCCCCTTGCTTCTTATCATTCTTCCATCCTGCTCAGCCTATGAGCAGATGTGGTTTTAGATGCCAACATCATCTGTTGAATGTAGGAAATATTGCAGGAATGGAAAGTCCCTGTTTTATTCAGCTGTAACTGCAGACACTTAGTAATAATGGGACTCAGAAGAAAAGTGCTGGGCCTGTTCCCCTCAGGAAACGCCAGTGTGGTGTGACATGTGCAGGTGCCACTTTGGCCAGTACCCATGCAAAGCTCTTGCAGCCCAGCCGAGTCGAGCAGCCGTCCCTGATGTGTGCGCTGATGGCAGCCCTGTTCAGAGCACACCAGAGCTGTGTGGAAAAATCAATTCTTTTCATTTTTTAAAACAATTTATTCACTTAACTGTTCTTACACAGTGGAATAAATATCATTTCCCTTGTGTCCTTCCTTTTACCTGTTCCTCTTGATCCTGAAGATCAGTTTCCTTCTGATTTCCCTTGATGTGAGTGCCCCCATGGAGAGGAATAATCCAATGTTACTTTTACAATGCGAGTGTTGCTATTTGTCATTGCTGATGGCAAAATATTTATGTCAAAGAAAGTTCACAGCTGATCACTTAGTTCTTGTAATAAACACAGTCAATATGATTTAGTCCATGGAGATATCTGGCAGCGATGGAAGAGGCACAATGGGGTCTGTGAACGTCAGCAAAACATGAATATTGGCCTTCTCTAAAGAAGCTATACATAGAAGCTATATGTTGTTACTGCTTCTAGTATGTTAAGGCAGATAAGAATCAGACCCTTACTGTTACGAGAGCTGCCCAGTTTGTTTCCTAGATATGGAGCCTCAGCTCCATCATGGGCGAAGACTGGGAGCACTGGCACTGCGGTGATAGCCAAGCTCGGCTTGGAGGTCACTGTCCTTATGGGACCAAACTGCTTCAAGGGCTGAGTGGGTAAATCAGTTCTGTGGTGCTCTGTGCCACAGACCTAGGAGCTGGCAACAGCTCAGGGATCCCTGCTCCATGCCCTGCTGTTTAACTCTCATGCCTGAGCTGCTTTAGCTTTGGCGCTCTTTATCCTTAAGATGACCTTGCCCTAAGTTTGGTCCCTGGGGCAATAGCCACACATTCTCCTTCCGGCTTTCTCAGTTACTCAGTACAGCAAAAGTAAACCTTGTAGTAAGCTTTGTCCCCTGAGTTCAGCTGGTCTTTAGTTTTTCTCCAATGTCCTAGCTTTTTTTTGGCTTCCCCTGTCTCTTTTAGAGTCTGACACTAGCTGCACATGTTTACCAGCAGGGCTTAGTGAGGTCTCTTTCTGGTTTTTAATGAAAAAATTCTTCTCTCTATTCTAGAGCAAGTCTGAAAGAGTGCTGAACATCCCTACACAAGCACTGTATTTGTGTACTTGCTATAGCCCCTCCCAAAATGCTGGCATTTAAATATCCCAAACACATTCATTTTCTAGGTCGCTCAATAACACCAGCAGCCCCAGCCCTGCTTCTGTGGATGGTAAAACTCCCATTGAATGTAATAGGAGCAGATGAGTATTATAATGTCTGTACTCATCAAGCAAAGCTCTCAAAGTGCTTTGAAAAGATGGATTACTCAAGGCCAGGACAAACCTGTGATATATGTATTATCCCCATCTTAAAGGGAAGAGGTGATCATTGCCCAAGGTCAGTGAGGAAAGCCAGGGCAGAGCTGGGGAGATCCTGGCTTCCCCTGTCCCAACTCACCAGTACACTCTTATGGTATAGGTGAGCTTCTGGTGTCCTTTACCCACTCCCTTTTCTCTTGCTCAATTTTGAACAAAATGGACCTGTAAACCTCATTTGCAGTGCATAAACAACATAAACACCAGAAATTTTCTGATTGGTACTGATGAACAAAATGTTTCTAAAACATGATTATACTTAGCAAATTTTATTTTAGACTTAAGATTGAGTATTTTTTAAGAGAGACCCAAAAGCATTTTGCTAAAACAGTAAGTTGAAGATGCGAGCAAAGAGGTCTGTCTCAGTTTTGCTACTTAAAATCTTTTGTAGAGTCAGGAACTCTAGTAAACACACTTCCATGACATGAAAAATCTCTTCCATGTGCCAGGTATGCTTTTCTTGGCTGGTTTCAATGGCATCTGATGGTAGCATAAACCGGGAATAGAAATGTGTTGTGGCACAAAGCACCAGGAGCAGCTCCTTGGCTCCCTGAGGAGCCCTTTATATGACTATGTCCGGTCGTATCCTACTCTGGAGTGATTCAGCATCTGTCAGTCCTTAAATTTCTCTACCTTGGCATCTGAGTGCATTGTAAAGTGTTTGTTCTCACAGTTCTCTTGTGAAGGAGGGCAGCATGGTTATCCTGGTGTATTTGAAGAGGGGGCAGAGGGACTACCTGGCTGCTTGGGGTCTGTGATGGACCAAAGAACAGCATCATAATCCACCCTTAATCCCTGGACCACTTTTTTCTCTGGTGCAGCTGGATTGCAGCCATAAGCATTCAAGAGGCAGCCATAATACCAAAGTGTTTAAAGCTTCCATGAAACTGCCTAGGAATGAATCGCAGATTTAATTTTTTCATATTTCTGGGAGTCTTGTTTGTATCTGGTACATTCTCAGATCTGAAAAACTTCATTCACAGGGCTGTAATTTTTCTGTTGGCTTCAAAATGTCCATCTGTTGCTCCGCACACTTAATTTTCTTTTGCATCACCTGCTTTTAACTGTAGTGATCACACATTCGACAAACTCTCTTTACTTCTCATAATTGGTGCATTTGACCACTTTGACTATTAGTAATTACTGTAACATCCTTCTACTTCTCCATATCTGGCCATTCTCAAAAACTGTGTTCATCAAGTGTCTGGATAGAAAAGGAGTATAACTCACTTTCTGAGGCAATGTTTGCTGTCTGCTATCAGAAGAACCCAGACTCTGACTTGGAATAGGGACCTTTTGTTCCTTGTTTACTTATTTGTGAATTTTTGGTAAATTGGTACTTCATAGCATAGAAGTTAAACCTTTTTAGAAAAGTGAAAAAAGAAAGTGTTGTCTGCTTTCTTGTCAATGTGCCAGAAGTTTATTAATAATACATAATAATTATACATTGCATTTCTTAGCTCCTTTCATCTGAGGATCTTAAAGTGCTTCACAAACATTAATTAATTCTCATGACTGCCTGGTGCAGTGACTATTATCAATCTACACTTCAATATGACAATGCAGAAGAAATAGTAAATAGGAAAATCTCCCAGATACAGGCAAGAAGAAAAGCTGGTCTATAAAGGTAGAGCAAACTGGAGCAGATATCAGCTTTTTGTAGCTGTGTTTTGTGTAGGCAAATCCACCACTCTGCCTGTCAGTGTATGGGAGCTGTTACATCTGAAGTTGACTGGTGTAGGACAGAGGCTGAAGACAGCAGTTAGGAGCTTTTTCTGGACCTACACAGCATTATCCTGCCAGGCTGGGCTGCAGAGCTCACTCTAGTGCTTTCCTCTCAGCCCTTGGACTAAGAGTTGTGTGAGCATCTGTGCCTGATTATCTTGACTGCTGTCACTTAGGAACAGGCTCGTTCTCAGAAAGAATAGCTTTTGTTGGGATAGAGGTGAAAAATGAACAAATACCGATATTCTGGCAGCAAATGCCCCCTCACTTTACAGTTGTACTACACGCTTGTTGCCAGTGAGCTGAAATAAGCTCAGGTTAGTCAACACACAATTATTCTTAGCTTCTAGTCTTCCCCAGGTAAGAGTCTGATCTTAGCAGGTTTGCAGCATTTAGCTGAGAAGAGCCATGTCTTTTAAGTGCGATACCTGTTACTACAAGGAAGGCAGGCTCACACAGCGGCAGGTTTGGTTTTCAGTGTAACGTACCTGCCAGTTTTTGCAAAGTATTGAGATAGATTGTGTCAGTGTTGGGAGGGACTACAAGGAGGTTGTGTGGATCCAGTTTCCCAGGAGAGCTGAAGACCTGGTACTAGGAGAGCTCTCAGATACGTCAACCCTAGTTTTGTCTTCTGGAGGAGATGCTAAATGGCATGACTGGCGTTTACTTTTTTTTTTTCTGGACAATGTTGTGGGCTTTGTAGCTGACTCTGGGTACATTGGGTCCTACTTGTTGTTATTTTGATCCTTCAAGGTAAATTTGAAGCAGATGAGATGTAGTGTGTGAATTCTGATTAATTCTCACTGATTCAGGGCCTACTAGCCCTGCAGATGTTATCGAAGGCAGCTTTCCAGGAATAAGAACCTCGCAGTCCCTTTATGTCACCCCAGGTACCGACAGACCCAACACTCGCTGTGTGTGTTCGACCCCTTCCTGACTCCCAGTTCCTCTATGTGGCTCAGCATGATGGGACATGCTGTCCTGTAAGGAGATATTTCCATCAAACGTGATCGCATCAGATATCAGGGTTTGTTTTGCTAATTGACGTGTTCATGTTCTCTCTGTCTGTGTTTACACACAATGTTATCCTATAGGAGTCACTTTAGACTTGCAGCAATCCCAGGGAACGGTCTCATTTAACACCTGTAGCCTTGGCCAAAGCCAGCTTTAGCACATGCAATCTACCTGCTGAAATATGAGACCTCATGTCAGGTAAATTCGTCGGGTTCCACTAAGGTGATGTATGGCCTCTCTTTTTTCTCTGCTGAATACCTGTGTGGGTATAATTCCACTATTTTTGCATGTCCGTTAAGCTAAAGAACAAATTTGATAAAGTTTCTGGCTATGAATGAATGGCCATGAATGAAACCCACTTGACTTAGTAGTTATTTTAAAAGATGCTGTTAAGAGCTTCTTGTAAAGTGGCTGTAAAATGCTTCTTAGTTTGCACTGTCTTCTGGAAAACTTGCTTCATGGTGCAGGAAACCTGGGCATGGTGATGTCGTTTCCAGGAGTAATAGATGTAACTTAATTTATAAACTCTTTGTATGAAGTTCTATCTTTTTGTTCCGTGTTTATATACTACTAAGTGCAACACTGTCCTGACTCACAGCTTGTGTATGCTACCCCAAAACAAGTCATAAATATGTTTTACAGAGTAAACAAAAACTGCTGTAGAAAGGTAGGGGCTTTAGTTTCCATAACTATTAATCCCATAACCAAACTGTCCTGTTTCTGGAGGAGTGGCAGAAGAATGGTCTGTGTCTGCTCCTCATCTGTGCTGCTCGCCTCACCCACTTGCTCGCTTAAACTGGGATCCCAGTTTGCCACAGGGCTCTGAGCTGTGCAAAGCACTGAGGGATTAAAGGACCTGTTTGGTCGTCCTCTCGCACAGAGGCAGTGATCTCCAAACCAGTGTGTGGGGCAGAGATGGAGAGAAAGTTATTGCTTTGGCTGGGCCTGCTTAATTCACCGAAGCTGGTTGCATCACAGGTTTTGCTGCTATAAACTAATCCTAAAGCAACTGGGAAGCATTCCACCACACACTCCATGCTGATTTTGGCACATGAGTGCATTACTGATACTTTCCACATGGACATAATCTGGGGTCTTGATTTGAGCAGATCTAAGCAGGCCTGCATGCAGAGGAAGGGTGGAGAGCTGGGTTGTACACACAGTTGCTGTGATTTAGCATGCAAATCAAGTAGTTGGAATATGCAAGTGTATCTTGCAGTTTATACAAGCTATTATTTAATCTGTGTGTGGAAAAACAGGATAATTGTGTGCAAAATAAAAGGTATCATTGCGTACAGTACAGTTGTGTGTTTAAACGGTCAGCAAATGAGATTCTTTCTATCAGTAATTAAACACTTTATATCCTAAGGAAGACTAACTACTGAGTCTCTTCCTAATTCTTTTTTCCTTTTCTACCAAGTCTTTAAACAGTTCAAATCTCAGCTGTCATTTCATCCCTTGTTCCCTACATTATCACCTACCTGCTGGAGTATTTATTTTACTTAGCATTTTTGGGGGGAGAATAAGCCATAGCACTGGTAATGGGCTCCCTTTTCCTGCCCACAGAATGATCTTTTGCATCAAAATTACACTGCAACTCCCTCTTTAAAAGCCTATTTCTTTCAGTAGAAGTTCTTCACCATTGACCTCCTTGCTGTGGTCTTTCCCAAAGTGTTTCTGAAGAGTCAAAATTTAGCTCGATGTTTTTGAGTTCAACCTCCTGGCATTTTGCTGCTCTGATATGTCCTCCCTCCATGCAGGAGGGATGAAACCCCCAACTGAGAGAGGTCAATGGTCTGTTGGGCAGAGATGTGGCTGATAGTGGCAGATCAGGGGTCATGGCTTTGCTGTGAGTTTTCTGCACTAACTCAAAAAGGTGACTTTTTTTCCTCTCCTGCTCCTCTGACCAACATCTGCGAAAGACAGAAAGTCTGTCTTTGCTTTTCCCATGCTTGTTTTGGTAGAATGTAAATCCTTTGGGTGCTACTTCTTTGTCCGGTACTTGCACATCCGAGCCCTAATTCAAGGGGAAAAACAAACACAGTCTGCCTTTTTACTGCCCTGCTGGTACAGCATCATCTCTGCTTGTGTTCTTCAGAAGGAATACAGATAAAGCTTAGTTTGGCCAGCTGTCACCTTTTTGATTTAGTGTCATAGGTGGTCAATACCTAATGATTAATCTTAAATGTCACCTCTTTTCCTTTCAGACTGACTCCTTAAACTGCTGGGATGTTTCAGTACACTTAAAGTAATGACACCCTGTGCCAAAGAACAGAGAGCAAAATATGGCAAAGCTTCAGCCTTTGCACCTGTTCTGGTTTGCTTTTTGTGTGAAGTGCTTTATAATTGTCTTCATTAGCAGCCTGCTGAATTCTGGTGTGTGAGGGATTAAGAACTCTAATGAATATGAATTATTTCATATATTTTCCTCTGGGATCCAGTAGAGTGCAGATTTTTGGAGCTCTATGTTCATACAATAACAAGGAATGGAATATGCCTTCCCCCGCCCTTTTAAAAAGTTATGTCTTAAGACTGAGTATCAAAACAGACAGCTGACCCTCCCGCTCTGCCTAGGGTGTAAATGATGCTCAGATCCAGCTGATCCTCTGGCTGGATCTTACTAGAGGTGAAAAGAAAGCCTTGCGAAGAACAGAGAACTTCAGTACGTGCATAACTTTCTGCATGTGAGTAGTCTCCTTGAAGTCAACAAGTCTTAAGCATTTGTTTAACATGAAGCATGTAGGAAAGGGGGAGCGAATTATGATGCAATTAAAGGACCCATCTCACTGAGGAAGCCAGGAGTGTGTGCTGGTTAAGCTTCTATGAAAACAGGGACATTCCCTTTCTTGAATTAAAATTCTACAGTGCATACGGTTAATGTGTCATCTGCAGCATCCAAGAGGCCTGGAGAGATTGTTTCTGTGGAACAGATGTTCAACAATCTGCATTGGTTTTTTGGTCAGTTTGGATACTTTCTTGCTTCTACTTGCAGAAGTCACATCCTCTGGATCGACACAGCAGGCTGCTCTCTGCTCGGTCTGTGCAGTGTTCCTGCTGGGGGGATCACGGAGTGCTCTGCAGGAGTCTGCCTAAGCCCATTTTGCAGGCAGGGAAACTGAGGCACACTGAAACACTAGAGCTTTCCCAGCTCCCAGGTCAGGTTTGAGCCACAGACAAGTGTTTCCCACACCAAGTCAGCCATGCAGGCATTGCCAAACCACCCAGCTGAGCTGGTGCCTAGTGTCCTGTTGCACAGGGCTTGCTGCAAGAACACCAACAGTAACCTCTGCAGCTGGAACACTGGGCTGGTAAACCACAGTGAAGCAACTCATGGACCTGAGCCCTAGCATCCTGTGTGGCCATTAAAGTCTCGTCTGCTTTTTGTAGCTATAATTATGGCAGTGCTGGACCCAGGAGATGTGAAGTATGGCTGAAACATGGAAGGGAATCTGACTTTTTCCCTAATTCAGCCATCTCTCTCCCATTGCATGGGAGGGTTAAACGTTTCTGTTATTCTGAAGCTTTTTGCTGGGGAAAACAAAGGGATGAAATTTTTATAGACACTTAAGCAGCTCCTGAGCAGGGGTTCTTCAGCAGCCGAGCGGTTCCCCCGGCCCCAGGAACGCGACAGCAGTACAGGCAGATGCTCTCTGGCCTGCAGAGAATATCGAAGTCTTTTTTGCCAGATAATACATCTCGGTCCTTAACTGGCTGTGCAGGGATACTATTCCTCTCCAGGTGAAGAATCACATGGCCGTAAAATCTTGTAATATAAACAAGGCAGATGTGGTCAGAATCCTATTTGGACAGATTTATAGCTCAACTATGGAACAGCAAACTTGCCTGGGCTTTATGCCACAGGTAATTAATATGCATCCTGGGCTCTGTTTTCCTTCTGGACAGTGTACTTTTGCATGCTTGTGTTTTAGACTGTAAGCGTGTAAGTCTGCTCTCTTCTGAGGAAGAGACTCTCCTGGGGAGGCTGTGCTGGGACGCTGTCGCCCTGCAGATTACGTGGAAGTGAAAGGGAATGGCCAGACCTGGGAGAGCAGCACTTCCACAGCACAATTAAGGCCTCCGGGCAGCTGGCACTGAGTCTGTGCAGTGATTATCATAGGGAGATCTGATGTTTGCAATAGTTTCTGCCTACACTGAGACGAAGAGGTTGCTGGATAAGTGATATTTTCTCTGTTGGTATTGGAAAGTGGCCTCCAACTCTCTGCCCTGTCTGTGGGATATTTATGGGAAACAAGAGTAGTGTCTAGGTTCAAGTACCTACATCCAATATTTGAATGCAATTTCTCTGCCATTCATTTATTCCAGTTTAATTCAGCAAAGCATGTACACACAGGCTCCACTTCCACGTATGCTTTCATAATGTGCATGTGTCCCACTAGAGCTGACCAAGGGTGTGCTCGTGTTCTCCTGGAGTGGATCAGTGCCATGGAGGAGTCAGATGTCTATTCAGGCAACCTGGAGTGCTCTGGTCACACAGGGAGGCAAGGATGGCAAGGAGAGATTTATCACCAGCAAAACCTCTTAGCAACAGGGGTGGCAGCAGGGTCCCTTTTGGCCTCTGAAGAGGCAGGGGACCAGATGAGGACAGAGCATGTTGCCTCAATATTTACCTCCTGTCCTCAAATGCTGGGTGAAACCACCATTTTATTTTCTCCGCTCGATCGTTTTCTTGGAGTGATGACAGTGTCCTTTGCCCTCCTCTTCCGGGTGTTCACACCCACAGGTGACTGCAGGAGTTATCACCCCTTCGAGCTCCTCAGACTTGTCCGTTTTCATCATTCACACTTAGGTTATCTCTTAGGCATTCCCCTGCAACTCTGCACTTCAAAAACTATTTGTGATTAATAATGAAGGAATTAAATAAAAAGGGAGGGAGGGGAGAAGAACTTATCCCATATTACTCCAGGGGTCATGATCCCACCACTGGATTTGGGCATAGATTTTAAACTCGGACAGTCCCCCACATATGAAATCCCTGCTCAGCATCATCCAGCTCTGTAGCCAGAAACTGCTCACAATAATATAATTTCTCTTGGTCAGGGTACAGTATAAAAGATGTATCCAATTAATGACCAGTGACCTAGTGCCATTTGAAACTGTCCATCATCAAGTAGGAGGAAAGATGCCAAGCACATTAAAATCTGTTACCTTTAGGATTTCAATAGGAAACCAGCACTGTTGCTTTGCTGGGTTATTTGTTTTATTGTTAATGGGATTTCTCTGCGCTTTTCTGTCTCTGTACGGTTTGGAAAACACATCTTGGTAAGCCAGCAATCCTAGAAACATAGGCCTTAACAACAAAATCAATATGGTTTCATTAGACTTAGTGCTTGATGTGCAATTATGTTATTTTCTCAACAGCGAGTTGCTGTATGAGCTCGGGCAGGGAGAAGGGCTTAGCCGGCAGCTTGCTGAGCCCTGCCTGGCTCTGCGCGCTGGGCTGCTGGAAGCCAGGGCTTGGGTTTACCGTACACCAGCTTGGCACTAACTCCCCACGGGGAGGTTTTTGTGTACGCTACATGTAAGACAGTTTACTCCTCAATTGTGTATTTGAAGCCATGGAGACTGTGGACAGCAAAGGCTACCTTGTGTTTATGATGGAGTTGGTCACTGAGGGGTGGATAAAAGCGTTCTGCAACAAATGATTCCATCACAGGTGCTCTGTGACCCTACCACACATTATCCCAAAATAACTCAATCACGTGGCAGTTTTACAGCATATGTATGGGGCAAATGACTTTTTTTTTTTTTTTTTTAAAAAAAGTAGATTAGGTAAAAAGACCTGTTTTTCTGATTAATGACTTGAGCTGTATTGATCTACTGACAATGTCTGGAAGGCTGGTTGCCATGGGATTGTCTGATACCTCCAAAATAAAGAGTTTCTCTGGGTTCAGAAGTTGATGGTATACCACCATTAAGGCTGGGCTGTGTGTGATTTGGTCTTATTTATATTTCCCCTGCCATTTACAGAGCTCTCTGGTGGTTTATGAGATTTCATATGAGACAGTAAGAGGCAAGTGTGCATTGGGATTCTCCAGAGTGCTGGGCTGATGAGTCGCATTTTATGTGCTGGCAAAGGCCTGAGGAAACTCTGGGCTGATGGCCGCTTTCATATCGTCATCCCCACAGAGCCCGACATACAGCACTGACAGTGTTTCTGGCAGCATTTGATCAAAGTCTTTTAATTCAAGCTCTGTTAAAGGAGAAGCAACGAGAGCGACCTCCGGCAGAAGGCACGAGCTGCTGCTGTCCGAGCTGAGCCCACAGCTGGGTGTCCGCACCAGGCTTTTCAAAGCAGTAGAGATTCATTTTGTGGTACCACAGAGGCAACCAGACTGTATGTGTGTTTTTATGTCCTTGGGAAGGTGCATAAAGTGTGGGTGGAATGGCAGGTTATTTGTTATTTGAGGTGAACAACAGACACTACATTCAAAATGACCGAACTGGTCTAATTATGGAGCTGACAGCTGTGTTATGATTGAGATTTCCAAGTGAATGCTTCCCCCACTGCTGGGGGAAGGGTGTGAAAGTGCATAAAGCATCCAGTTTTCTCCTTTTAGATTTGTTTAATGATACAAAAAGATTTGTATAGAGCGAGGTGCCTGCACAAGAAGGGCGAAGGTCACAGGTAACCTGGAGGTGTTACCTACGGGATCCCTCTTTAATGTAGACCAGCAAACTTCAAAATCTCTTCCCACTGCCCTTGTGTCCATTTCCCATTATTAACATCCAGGGAAGCTCCATGGAAAGGAGCATTCTTAAAATTTCCTGCTTTTATATAGGTGCAAATCATTCCTGGGGCTCGCACCATTAAAGAGATATTTGCAGTCATTGAGATGACGGATGGTAAAGGCTCCAGAGCTTTTCTGAGAAGAGCTACTCATTGACTGCAGAATGAGAGGGAGTTCAGAAGGATTAGCACTTGATAAATCCATCACAGGAGTACAAAGATATTATCACTTGGATTTGAAATATCCCAAAATAGCTCAACACCCTGGCCATTTTGCATCATTTATATACTCCCAGCTGGGTAATATGACTTTCTAGAAATGAATTGGATAAATCGAGCTGTTTTTAAGAGAGCCTGTCTCTATTATTCATATATTTCTTAGCTTTCCATTCCAGCAGAAATAATAATTTTCTCCAGGGGGATGATTCCTTCATATGTTCGAAACACAGCCCCAAATGCAAACACCAGTAAAACTCAACATTTTCTTAATTAACAGTCTCAGAAAGCACCACATCAGGCAGGTAGACACTATCACCACTTTAGAACAAAGTACACTTAGAACCAGGTGCAGCTATTTACCAAAAGCTTCCAGAAGCCCAGCTGTAAAACTGTTTGTTTTTCCAGCATATGTCGTACACTCACTGATATTTCTCTAGGTGGAGGGAACAATTTATAAGACGGGAAAATAAACACCTTAGGCCAACAGGGCTTTCAAATGATGCTAAATAAACAGTAACGCAAGGAAATCCTCCTAGTTTGTAGCTGTATCTTGTGTGAGGCAGCAAAGGTTGCAGGGCAGGACCTTCCTGCAGGGGTGCGTGGGGCAGGGTCGCACAGGCAGCTGGGTGCTTCTCCCAGCAGAGGGGACTCCAGTTTGCAGGCCAGGTGGGAGGATGCTGAGCTCCTCATGGAAGCTCTTTGCAGGTTGGGGGCAATGAAATCTGTCCTTTGAGATGAACTCAGCTTTCAAGGGAACCAGTGGGGAAATTCAGTTTGGATTTTCCCTTCTGCACTAATGTGCAGTGCAGAACAGAGAGCTTGAAATAAAGAGAAAGAGATGTTTGAGCGCAGGAAAAACTCTTTACCTTGGGATGGTGTTGGTGGCCAATGCCATCAAAAGACAGAGGAAGCACTGGGCTGAAAGCGAGTGACTGGTGGGGCAATCAGGTGGAATGAGTTGTGTTCAGGGCAGGCTGCAGAGAGGATGGGAGGCATAAACCATATTGACTGGGGAGCTGGATGGGGAAGGTCTCATGGGTTGTCACCTGCAGAATTTAGGTACAAGAGTGACATGGTCTGTCATGATGTACAAAACTGCAACTACAAAGCGGACTTGAAGTAGTATTTGCTGGTTCAGATCCAGGGACAATGGAAAAAAGTCACTTTTCCTAAAATAATGGGCATGTCAAAACTTAGATTTTATTTATTGACTTTTCCAAAACTCCATAAAAAGCCTTTTGCAGAAGTACCTGCTGCCTCACGCTTGGCTGTGGAGGCTTGGGAAGCGTGTGGGACCCAGCACGGCCGCTGCTGGTGTCACTGGGAGCCAGGCATGAGATCTGGGCCGCCGAGTGTGCTCTCGTATGTAATTAACTGGCGTGCTTTTTAAAATGACGTTTGCTCTGTCTTATGTCAGCTGCACACTTCTGACTGCTGAACTGCTTACTCTTTTGCTTAAGCTCTGCCTGTGTTCTGACAAAGTATTTCTAGTAGTTTATTTTTGATTACTCACAGCCTGGTAGAAAGTTATGGACACAGATATTATTCCCCTGGTAATGCTAAATTCCACAGTGGTGGGTTATTTTTTTCATCCTGTTCACCAGACAGATAAAACAGGCTCCTTTTTTCTCCACTGTCAGGTTTCTCAAGGGCTCTTTCAAAGCAGGTGTGTAAATTGTAACAAAACTGAAGTCAGAGGAAAACTCTTAAGTCTGCACCCTACTGAGAGGGATTATAGGGAGTGGAAAGTATGAGTCACGACGTGGCTACTTCTTTTGAACAGAATTAATATGGCTCTGGGCAGAGCAGGGGAGAGTGCTCTGGAGGGGCAGCCTGTTCTTTTCTCTTTAAAACACATTTCACCTCCTGCAAATCTGATTAGAGTTAAAAAAAAAAAAAAAAAAAAAAAAAAGGTCAGCGAGACTTGCTTATCCTTTGATCTTTCCCTAAAGTCTAATTTCTTGGCTTGATTTCCAAGAATGTCAGTACTAGGAACGTGGTGGTGTTTAACTCTATTTTGGCAGCTCAGCCACAGTGCCCAGGAATTTATCCTGGCTGCCCTTTTTCTCTGCAGACACACTTGCACATGGAACCTGAATTAAATGCCAGGGTTAAAACTTTGCCTCCGATTCTTGTGGCTTCTGTGTTATATCGGGTGCCCTATTGCAGCTGGGGAGTTGGCCAGTGCCTGGCTGGGAGTCAGATCTGCTCTTGTGGACCCCCTTCTGGACTTCTGCTTAATACTTCTCCCCTTGCACAGCACTGCACAAGGTATCAAGCTTTATAAATGTTAACTGAAGGAACTGTGAGGCTGGAAGTCAGCTCCCGTAAAGCTGGGGCTGCACTTGTCTCCCTTAGCCAAGGGAAGTGCAAGGGATGTCTGGCACAGCGTGCACAGGCACACACACACGCTGGACAGTGCAAATCTGAAGCTTTCGCTGTGAAATTGGCCTCTTTCTGTTCTGCTCGCCTGCAACCCTGCTCTTCGGTCTTTTGTCAGTCAATGGGCTGTTTTCCCACCGGGAACTTGTGGGATAGCAGCATGCAAAGCCTTGGATTTCATAGCTCAGTGGGAAAGAGATAAAGCTGGAAGGGGTACCTTAACTCTGGCCTTCAGCAAGAGTATTAGAGTTGGGGCCAACCTTGTATTATCCTCATTAAGAAATTCAGGATCTGCAACCCAAGTGCGTTGGTCACTGCATGCTAAGTGAACCTCAGGTGAGGGGGACTTGTGGCACTGCCAGCTTGCTGGCAACTGTCTGGACCTTTCATCCCTCCCAAAAGAGCTCTTTGAAGAGGGAGAGAATAAAAAAAAAAAAACCCACACAGTCTGTACTTCTGAAAATTTCTAAGGGAGCAAAGTTAACAAGGGCTGTCTTTAGTCTCAACTTCCACAAAGGCAGATTACATGGAAATAAGAAAACAGGGCTTGTAGGGATCGTATTTTTCCCCAGGCAAACACAGGAGATGGTTTTAACTGAGGAATGCCTTGTTCTTCAGTTTAGTCTCAAAATGTAACACATAACCAGAGGGGTATAATTTTTCTGTTAAGTTTATGACGCTATCTTTGTTGGAGTCATTCCTGATGCTTCACTTGTCACAATAAGAACCTCAGCCGAGAAACAAACTGCTGTGGCTCCTCGGCCGCTCCCGGCTCTACAGCAGAAGTTTGTGCTGGCGGCTGCAACCTCCAGCGTAACCCGGGCAAACGCTCCCGGGACGCGTGCGGGGCGGGTGCCCCTGCCACCCGCAGCCCCCCGGACTCCTCGCCGTGAAGGTGACCCGCTGCGGATCGCTGTGTGCGCACACCTGGTTGCAGCTGTGCAGCGAGCAGTGAGAACGCTCAGCCTGACGCTGTTTTCCGTCCCCTCCAACGCCTGATCCAGTGCGTGGCTGCTGACGGCAGCCAGGGGTAGTTGACTTGGAGCAGAGGGGCTCTCTGTGCAGCAACAGCTGCTTTGGCCTGACACAAGTAGAAGATTGAAGTGTCAGTTACCCAAAACCCAGAGGGTTTAAGGCATTAAATTATGTGATAGCGTGTGATTACAGTTACGGTATTTCTCTTGTATTTGCACTGACAGCTCCTCTGTCTGTGCTCTCTCGTGTTTATTTTTCCTTTTGTCTCCATCCTCCCACACCTGCATCTCCTTTATTTCAGCCTGGCCAAGCCCAGGTCACTCCCCCATCCCCACGGTGAGGGGTTTGTGCTGAGCAGGGCTGCTCACTCCCTGCTCACACCTTGGATCCTCTCACTTGACCACATTAACCCGTTTGGTCCCATCTGCTTTCAGTACTGCCCTCATGGGGCTCTTCAAAAAGGTGTTGCTACAATTGTGCTGTGTTTCCCCTATACATACTCGTAGAACCCCATCTTCCTTTCCTATTTATATACAAATTTTCTGTTATTATATTTCTTTCCTTTCTTTGTTGCTGTGTAAAATGTAGGTAATGCAAATGTTCATAGAGGTTTCCTCCCCTTTTCCAGTTGTGAGTCCTGGTAAGGGGGAGTCCTACTGCCTTGTGCTGACCTGCTTGGGGGTTTGGGGATATTCTTTTCAGGACATAAATATAGCTGGATTGTGTTCAAGGTTGAGGTGGATCAATGTAAGGTGAGAAATGTCTGAACAAAATCCTTCGTACTGCTTAGGCTGCAAGGCAAGAGTTGTTTCTGTTTCTTGCTGCGAGTTGAGCTTTTTGTCCTGGTTTTAATTTCTCGCCATAGCTGCTCCTCTCTCCTCAAAGGCTGAGATGCCCCATCACCAGCAGTGCTGGCCCCCGACACTGCCCATCCATGGGGAACCCTGGGCTGAAGTAGCCTCCAGGAATAACAGAACCTGAACGTCCCTCATGCAGGGGTGGTTTTCCCTGTGTCACTAAGGATACATCTTCCTTTGGTTTTACAAGAGCAAAGAACCCAGTGAGACTTCAATACTTTTGACTTAAGGCAATAAGGAGATACATGTTAAGAAATATAAAGACTGTTGTACTAGAGACCAAGAGATATTTCTGATATTGGCTAGGAGCAGATGTTTTGAAGAAAGCTGCCCTGCAAACACCTACACCATCCTAAACATCTGCTGTCTAAACATGGTAGCAGGAGGGAGGGCTGGCAGGGTTTGTGAAGAGGCAAGACCCTTCCTTACTTTTTCTTTAACCGAGTTCAGGTAGCTGCCAAGGTCGTGATGGCCGGCCTAGGCTTTGATGGATGAAGGGTTTTGGAGAGGGATGTGCAGCCGAGCTGGCTCATATGCCTATGGGGCAGCTGCTGCCCTGGGGCTGGTGTTCCTGGGACAGACAGACCCAGCCTGGCCAGAGGTGATGATACGGGCAAATGCAGCTGGGGAAGAGATCTGGAGAAAGCAGAGCAGTGTGGTCACTGACAGGGAATCAGGGGAGCTGATTTTTAAAATTTGAGGGGCCCTGGCCCAAAGAGCCCGGGCAAACCTTTCCCCAGCCCTCCACCTCCACCGAGGCTTTAGTATAAAAGTGCAGCACAGACCTGCCCCAGGGCGATGCAGCAGGAAAAACTGGTGAGAGATGGTACTTTTGCAGCAGCAAGAGGCTTACGTGGACAGATGTGGTGTCCACCCAGGCTGTCGCTCCAGCCCCCTCAGCACACCTCAGGCTGTCACAGCATCTTCTCTCTGTGCAGCGCCCACGGCCCAGGGACCGGTCCCCAGCGCAACAACCCCACACTGCCCCGCAGGTCGGGAGGATGGGCTCACATCAGCAGAGCTACTCTCTCTAGGTTTAATTTTCCCTTTCTGTAGGTTCTTGCCTTACAAATATTTTATGGTTTTCAACAGCCTCACTAATGGGCCTTGCTGACAAATTCACAAACATTGGCATGATACACTTGTAATTAATATTTCCATTGCCTTAGGGACAGGCTTCGAGAGAGGGATTGCAGGCAGGGCTGCAGCAGGTCGTTAGGCAGGCAGCTGTACGGGCAGAGCTCAGCCCCATCGTTACCCTCTGCACCCCGAATCACCCCGGTACTGCCAAGATGGGCAGGGGGAGTGGGTGAGGAGACTCCGCTTGTACACATGGTGGCAGAACCTCAGCTCCTGTGCTGTGACCCTGCACCAGCCATCACAGCTGGTGGCCTGGAGATCGCTGTCTTCATGTGTTCACGTTACAGCTGTTAACAGCAGTATGTAACATGCTATCCACAACTTTAATCTAAAACGATAGGCTAATGCAAAGGAAGATTACTACTTCATCATTTATTCTAATTCTGGTCTGTGAGGTGCTAGAGATATTAACATTTAAACCCACTTTTCGTTATTTACCTGTCGTGCAGCTTCTCAGCTTGTGTAAGTGATTCCAGCCCTGTTGCGTGCAATGGATTTATGCTGATCGATGCCAGCTCAGGACCTGGCACTGCCTGCCGACACTTAGGTAGCTAGAAAAAAAATGTTCTTTGGTGTAATTTTCAATGAGAAGGTCAAACAGTTCAAGATTATGATGAAAATAATTTTTCTGCCAACACTTAGATCAGCTGTACTGAATTCACACATCAGAGCAACTGTGATGATTTCCTTCATGCTGACTAATACAATCATGAAGACTGTGGCTGGTTCCACCTCTTCAGGGCTTTGTTCAGAGGATCAGTTGCCAAATTCAACGTTAGACTTCATGAATCATATTTATTTATATTGCAGTAGCGTTTGGGAGGTCTGGTCCTGGGCCGGGAGCCCTCTGCACTGGGTGCTGTGCAGGCACCCTGGCCCAAAGGCTTCGCTCTTGCTTTTAAGAGAAAAGAGAAGGGAAGGCAGGGGCCACCCCATGAAGACTGGAGAACACTGCTTGTCTTCTTGCCAGGTCTGCACAGGAGATGCTGGGAATGAAAGATTTTACTTTCTTAGATAGAGGAGGAAACTGCACCAGTCTGCTGTGGAGAAAAAAAGTATTTTCTAGGCCAGCGCTAAAACCATTTATTACTATAGGATGGGCACAAAAGTTTGTTTTTTATTGGCTTAGAGTGAAGTTTTCATAGCAAAACTTCTTTTTGAGGAAAAGATAAATGTTCTCATCATTGGCAAATTAATGCATTATCCCTTAGATTAATTACTGTAAAGTGAAATAAGGTGCTCATTATTTATTCAAAGCTTCACTAGAAATCCTTGGTGGATACTGAGCTCGGAGGCCTGGCTTGATGACTCTGTCATTTCCTCTGTATGAAGGTGGCGTGCAAACACTCACACTTGCCTCTGCGCTAGTGAGGAGCTGGAGGGAGAGGGAACCGAGCGGCTTCCCCGCACGGAGAGCAGGTTGGCCGCGGGATGGATCCGCACCCACAGTGTGGGAAGAGCCCATTCTCACAGGGAATCACCGTGCTTTCCTCTACTGACACCGTTTTTCACACGTCATTTCACTGGCATCTCCACAGAGTTCTCTCTGCTTGCAGGCTGGTCCCGTTTTTCACCTTAGTAGCAGCAAAAATTTACTTTTAAACCAGCTAGCTGGCCAGATCACCAGTGACCTGGCAGCTGTGCTACACCAACACACTCCAAGGCTGTCCAGCGGTGCTGGATAGCCAAGCTTTTTACATGCAAAACCATGCAGAGAAGCCCAAACTCGTCACACGTATAAAGCTGCTGAGTTCAGCAGCGCCATGGCAGGGATGAGCTGGGCCTCAGGCAGTTACCTCTGCAGCTCCCCCCGTCTTGTGCAAAAAAAATCAGCTGGATAATTGACAGGTTTGGGTGTCTGCCGCTGCCTTGTTTGTTTTTGCCTTCCGTGCGGGATCATGGCTTTGAAATGCTAATTGCAAACTTTATGTGGTCTGTCAAAGGGAGTTTTGAGTTATTTTGATGTATTTTTGATGCGTTCTGGAGCTTCACAATCAGACTTTGAGGTTTATTTAGGAAGGTAAGAACCGCTCCCCGTCAAAGATGACAGCCAGAGGCAGAGCAGGAGAGGGGCTGAGAGAATTTGCTGTAAGGGCTGAAAGCTGAAGCGTCTGCACATGGAGCTTCGGGGCTCGCCGAGGGGGTTCAGGCGTTAGAGTGCGGAGGCTGGGGAGGGGTCACACCAGCAACCCCCTTCTCTGCTGCTGTTTGCGTGGGGGTAGCTGGAGCTGGGGTCCTCCGGGGGGAACTGGGTTTTATTCCTCCCCCGCTGCATTAGGGCATCGCTCCTTTTGCTCCGTCCCCCACTGCACACTGGGCTATTTAAACCTCGGGCTGCTGTGGGCAGCGCCGGCCCCACGTGCGGTGGGCAGCCCAGAGCCAGCCCTCGGGCTCTGGGGAGTATTTTAGGCACTGGTGTAAGATAAATGAGAAGTGCCGTTCCTTCAGGGGGCTCCAGAAACTGGGTTGTATTGAAAAGAAATGTTATATAAGGGGCTAAAATTAGCAGGATGGAAAAAGAAGTCTGCTAAATACTCCCGTCTCTCTGTTGACACAAGCAGACTTCCAGCAGAAGGGGAGGGCTCCTTAATTATACTTTTCTGACGTGTTCCGGAAATTAGGGATTGAGGGAGCCCATGAGCTCAGGTTGCCACCCCAGTGGGTCACTTGTGGGGGCTGACCTGACCAGCCCTGGCCTGTTGTCCCCCCTCCACACAGGGTCTGGCATGCCGTGCCGCAACCTGATGGGGTAGGAGTGGGTCTTGCCCCATCTGCCGTGGGAAGGAACCCCTGACACTGGTACAGTGGCATTGAACAGACAAATGGAGCCGGCGTCAGCGGAGGCTGGATTTACGGAGGGAGCAGGTTGGAGCCATTAACTGCCCTCCCCAGACAGGTTAATAGGGATGAGCATCCCTGCAGGAGGGAATGGTGGCCTGTTTCCCCCAACTAGGCGCCTCATCAAACTGATTGATTTTTTTTTTTAGGAACTTCCTGTGGAATTTGAGCCTATTTTGCAGTGCAGCTGAGGTTTGTTCTCCCTGCTTTTGGCTCTGCCCACTCTACCAACAGACTGGCTTATTTGCTTTTCGAGATTTATCCCTTAAGCTGTAACCTTAGAGACCTTCCTTGCCCTGTAAATACCAGTTGTCTTTTGCTCTTTATCCAGAGAAATGGTACAGGGATATGGGGTGGGCCCAGGTGGGTGCTGGTGAGATATTGCTATTTACACCCGGGGCCGGGGAGCTGCGGGCTGTGTACACAGCTATTGCTCTGGCCCTGCCAAAGAGCCTTGCAGGGCACAGCGTGAATTTGGGCATTTCACTGAGCTGTGAACACAGCTTTGGCATCTCTGGGGGAAGGAGGGGATTAGAGCAGTGAAAGGACAGTGGAAAGCAAATCCTCTCCCCAAAGATGCCCCTGTCCGCACGGGCGGCTCGTGCCTTGCCGGCGCTGCCACGCTGCGGGAAGCAGACGCTCACCCCGGTACTGCCATCCCCGACTGAAAACATCCATTTCTCTGACGCCCACACGCTCGGCATCGCAGGAAACCGGAGGCTTTATATAGAGGTGGGAACCACACTCCCGAGCCCCCCCGGCGCGGAGGGGTTGCCTCGCATGTGCTCGCAGCACCTTCCGAGGGAGGAGGAGGAGGAGGAGGAATGCCGGGCTCCTTGCTCGGGCTCACAGAGAGCCCGGCCATATGCCCCCTTGGCAGGGCTGCTTCCCTGAGCCCAAAGGCGAGCAGGACCCGCGTACGGGAGCTTCTCACCATGCCGAAGGGGCCTTTTGCCTGCAGCTCCCTCCCGCTGGCAGCAGATCAGCTCCTCCTCCCTTCCAGCACTGTCCTTTCCCAGGGCCCTGGAAGCATCACTGTTACAGCTACAGCTGCTGGAAAAAATTTACAGCAAAGCTGTTTTCTAACTGAAAACTGCATTTCGTCAAGATGTAGGGGTTTTTTGCTGGGAGTGGGTTGGTTTGGGTGTTTTCCCCCTATAGACTATTTAGATGTTTTCATCAAAAAACTGAAATGATTTGGAAATGCTTTTGCAGGGATTCATAGGAGTTGCAGTCCAGTGCCTCATATCCCAGTTCTTCCCTCTCCTCTGGCCTCTGAGGACAGAATACACTTTCTATGATGCACCACATAGGTTTATGAAGGGAGGAAAACATGCAGTAAGTGAAGTTTGTTCTGTGGTCCAGAAATGAAGGTTAAATTAAGAGGTATTTGCACCAAACTCAGCAGGAGCTGGGGTTAGATGCCACAGCCTGGGAGAACAACAATCCAAGAGCTAAGGCTGTAAGTTATTATAACTTGAACAAAAAATCATTCATGTTTCTGGAGGTGGTCTGTGGTAGAGCCTTGTATGGTGCATGGAAGGTCCCGCGGTGTTTGCAGTGCCCTGCCAGAGCAGAGCTGGATGTAATGTCAAGGTACCTAAGTATTTGCAAGTGTTTACCAGTAGCCATTGACTTTGATTCCTCTTTCATCCACTGCTTTGCTGGGATGCTGCTAAGAGCAAAATGGGAGATTCACTGATGAGAATAGGCTGAGCTATTTTTAGCAGAGTCTCATAAATCACCTAATATCTAAAGTTTTTGGTTTGAACTTTAAATGCAGACAATGGAAAATAGGGCTCCCAGATCAAATAAACATTCTCTTTCTCTTGATGGAAAAATAAACATGTGCTTCTTAAATGTCTGCAGAGCATAATTTATTAATCACATGAGGATGGAAAACGCAAGCCCACTGTGATCTCAAGAAAAGTATGAGTCTCGGGAGTGCACGAGAGGCTGGGAGAGGTCAAGGCTGCTAGAGCTGGAAAATGAAGCAGTTGTGGTTTCTAGGCTAGGACGTGACATGTACAAGTTTTTAATGTCTCTAGGCAGCACTGGATAGGACAGAGCGGGGGGGATGCAAGCCACATCCATGCCCTCTGCAAGATTTCCAGATTCCCATTCATGCACCAAAGCGGACGGTTGTAGCTGAGACTCAGTTTTTGTAGCATTGAGCTGTGCAGGGAGGCAGCGCTGGGCTGGGTTTTTCCAAAGCTAGAAGAAGTGACCATGAAATTCTCCGGCTGTCTCCAAGGTTTGCTCTTGCTGGGAGGGAGGGCTGACCTTCCCACGCTGCCCAGATCTGTACTCTTTCACAGAGAGCTTCTGCTTTTCTTCAGACTCCAGCATCTTCCCCAGTCCTCCTTTGCCCTCCCACTATCAGCGGGAGCCACATGTACATACCATCCTGATTCATCTTTTGAGCAACTTCAGACACAGAATTTTGAGGGGGAAAAAAAATTAGTTTGCTCAAGCTGGACATCTCTGTGACCTTGAGTTAGTTTAAATAAACAACGGTCTTTTAAGGTCTTATCAACAGTGAAAACTTATCTTTCTGTCTGCCAACGCAATTCTTATTACTGCTGGTTTCACTTCCAAAGGTCGACAAGCAGAAAAACAACCGCCCTTCTCCCTCCCTACTCTTTCCCCTCCATCGGTTCAGGCGGTTGCAGGATGGCTGAATTCCCCCTGCAGCTGCTTCCAGCGTGAGGGGAGCAGAGGCAACATGGAATATTATTGGAAATACTGATTTTAGAGACACCAAGATCCTCAGAGGAGCTGGGAACGATCCGTGTGTGTGCAAGGCAGCGCATGCTGCCCGCCTGGACCATCCCTGCCCTGGTGCGGCTGGCTGGGCATGAAAGTGGGTCGTTTCTTTACAAAGTCTGTGATTTCCATCCGAAACAAAGCCAAATTTTCTTGAAGGCTTTGTCATGCCCTCATTTTCAAAATGGGAGAATGCAATTCAAAGTGAAGAAGTGACTCACCCCAGACTGCGCTCGTGGGAGCTGTGGGGTCAGGAGGAGCTGACCCTTTGGTCTTCTGCCTCGAAAATATGCTCCTCTTCTCCTGTACACATCTGCTCACTGTGTCTGGTATGGCTTGGGGAAAGGCCCTCCATGCAGCAGTTTGAATTTCTGTCAATTTGGGCAAAAAGAGAATAAAAGCTGGAGAAACAGAGTGAGGAAAGGGAAGAAATCAAGAGGAGGATCCTAGGGGGGTTATCCCAGAAAAGTTTAAAAGGAGCAGTTAAGGGGATTAAATCTTGGCTGATGCATGCCTGGAGCTATGCGGATGGAAACTTCAATGCTGTTTCTTTTCAGGGAACCAGGGCTGTTCATTCTACATAAATAAGTAGGGTTTCACCAGCGAAATGTCTAAGTGTTTTGTCAATTTTTCCTATTAATGGGGCCCCAAACTTTGATCCAGCTTAGACAGGGATAAGTCTGGCTATCAGAAGCATGAGCCAGTTTCAAAGGAACAAGGTGTGAGCTGGTATCACTGCTGAATCTGATGGAGCAAATAACCCAGCCACGCACAGAACCCAGGATCTTAGGACAAAAGACTTTAAATTAATGCTTTAAACAAGAGGTGGAGGTCTTGCAAAAGGAATTAGTTGATCTAAAGCAGCTAAAGGGTTTGCTAAAGGAATTGAGTTTGCAAAAGGAATTAAGATTAGAGCAGATTCTAATATAGCGCCATAGGCTTCAAAAAATGGAGTTAAAGGAGCATCTGGAAGTTTCCCAGAGAGGCTGAGAGATGTCTTGCTGGCAGAGATGAAGCTTGTGCTGGGGAGGGGAGCACAAAGCATCCCGGCAGGCGGCCGAGCACGGATGTGATTGTGCCACCTGGGGAACTGGAACGTTTTGTGTGCAAGAGAGGAGTCAGGAGACCTTTGGCCATTGTGGAGCTTGGTAACCAAGAGGAGATACAGTAAGAAGTGAAGGAGCTGAAAAAGCACCTACAGAAGAGAAAGAAAATAGGCAAACAGAAATTAATCCCTGGCTGAAACTGAGCCCAGAAGAGGTCTAACTCCAGGCCAGGAATTTGTTGCCATTTTCTTTACTGCCAATCCACAGAGGCCATGAGGAGAGGTCAAACTATCTCCATTCAAGTGGTCTTTGAGAGAAAAAAAAATCCTGAGGTGACTTATTTGCTTAGTTCACGATCATGGAGCACAGAGCTGGCTGGAAGGTGAACAGCGAGGCTGTTTCCAGCCGCGAGCCGCGGTGACCCAGCTCTGCTGGTGCTGCACAGCTGGACTGACGTCCAACTTGACATGAAGGTTTGAAGGTTAGAAAGAGGGAGAAAAGCGAGCCCACCTCAATTCCTGACTTTTCCAGGTGCTCAGAGGGCCTTCCCAAATGACTTGGTACTCGATCAGCCCAGAGGGTGTTTGCCTGGTTTGGGCTGCAAGTAACAAGGCCAGAGGGACCCAAGAGCAGGTGGGACCTGCAGCCGAGGAGGGACATCCCTCTGGTGACAGCCAGGACCTGCCCGCAGCCCCGGAGATGGGAGGGACGACACTGCTGCCTGAGCTCGGCTTTGCTTTAGTCCTGCTCAGAAAAACCTGCATGGGAAAGGACAGAAAGCTGCAGAAATGCACGAACATGCTCTGCTCTGAGGGACCGTCAGGAGCTCTTGGGCTGAGTGCTGGCTGTGGGAGGGAAGATGCTGCTAATTGCTTCTCTCAGGTACAGCATGGGAAATGTTTCCTCGTAGCTGATTTCCAGGATGTGTAAACTCAGACTGTGTTATAATAATGAAGTGAAATCCAGGGATTGTTGGGCCAAACCTGGGCACTAAGTCTTGGTTATTCTGTACATCAAATATATTATAATGTGTTTTGATAGAGTTATTAGCAATTTA
This sequence comes from Caloenas nicobarica, assembly GCF_036013445.1. Classification (NCBI taxonomy): domain Eukaryota; kingdom Metazoa; phylum Chordata; class Aves; order Columbiformes; family Columbidae; genus Caloenas; species Caloenas nicobarica. Next base: position 16,535,086 of record NC_088259.1, read on the forward strand.
TCTTTCTGGTAATTAGATGCTAATCTTATACCAGAAGGTCTTTCAGTATAGTGAAATTTCATGTTGTCTTGCAACAAGGGACCATCTCTGATTGACAGCACAAGAGGTTTGCAGCAACAAAAACTGGTAGGAGTTTGGTAATTGAAGCCCATAAATGGCATCTCCCTTGAATGCTAGGTAATTTGAAGTGATTAAAGACAGATTAGCCAAGAACAGCAAGTGAACAAAGCAATGGATGACAAGGGTGTACCCTGAGTTGCTGCACTGCTGTTGCAGGACTCTTGATGGTCAGGGGTGAACCGGTGTTTGAACACCAGGCTTTAGCCCTCCTGACGTGATGAGATGAAGGTAAATGGAGAAGACTGAGAGAGTCTGTGGCCCCATAGTTAAATAATAAAATCGAGATTGATCATCTCTCCTCAAGCAAATGAAATCTGTCCCTCTCCTCTCCCAGCCCTCTCAGCTTTGCCTGCAAAATGCTCTGGCAACACGTGTGGTGTTTGGTCAAAATAATTTCTAGCTGGCTTGTGAAATCCTCCCTCCTCTCATCAAGGAAGTGGGCAAGTCAGACGACCCAAATACCAAGCAGAAGAAACTTAGAGCTAAGCCATGCGGTGAACAACTTATAGAGTGGTTTTGTAGCCATTACTCCTTCCCCACCTCTGTCCCTTTTTCTGTCTGGGCATGTCTTGGACGTGGCAGACTCCCTTCTAGGTGAGACCCACTGCTCTGGAGACCTTGTTCCCAGGGGCTGGTACTGTTGCTTAATCTTTAAGCTGTCTGATGACTCTTATCACAAGAAATGCATTTAGTTGCTTATCAGTGTGTCAAAATTTCCCTTGATGGCTGTTTCAGTTAACTTGCACAGATCTAATCTGCTGTTCTTCCTTCATGCCCCTTCAAAACTTATTAAAACAACGAATAAGCTGTGAAATTCAGCTGACATGTCAGGGTGGCTGGTGTGAGAACATGGCTCTGACAGCAGGGATTCCATCAGGACGCTCTTCCAGGACTCAGGGATGGTTGGAGTGTTTACATTTCTGACTTCTATTCCCACACACTCCAAGGAGCAATTTTTGGTGCCTAGAACCAGGAGGTGGAGAGCCAGGGTGGCATCTCTGCTGTCAGCCCTGGGCCAAATCCTGAAAGGTTTCTGGGTACCAAAAAATATGCATTTAATGGTGGCTTTGCTTAGGACCTGGGTCAAATATCTGTTAGTTTTTCTTAAATAACATTTATGAGCCAGAAGATTTCAAGCTGTATCATTAAGACCTAAATTTTCAGCAAGCCTGGGTAAGCATGTGGGGTTTCTGTTGCATTCGTGTTTCAGGATGCTCACCAAACTCTTTCAAGCCCACGCTGTCACCAGCACCAAAGAAGCTTGAGGCTTTGAGGGTTCCTGCCTCCCACTGCCTTGGTGCAGCTCAGCATTTTCTCAGTGCAATCTCATGCCTCTATTTGCCCATCAGCCTCATTTAGCTGAACAACCTATGGCTTATTGACAGTGCTCGTGATGCCCTAATGAGAGAGAGAGATGTGGGCGGGAGATCATTTGAATCATGGTCTACCTGCAAGAGATGGAAATATTTCTTTCTTCCTTGCAAGTCTGATAGCGCCAGGGAATACCTTTGTGGCAGCAAATGTCATTGAAAGAAACTCGTTAGCCGAGGACAAGACTGAAATACAGTGGCGTATATCTGGATTTCTTTGAATTTCTGGCTTACGATCCTTTTGTGCCCAGCCTCATTGGCAGTAAATTTCCTTCACAACAGTTTTCCAAACCATTTATCTTAACGTTGCAGGTGCCCAGAGGATCCCACAAGGGATAGCAGGGGTAATTTCAGAGCTGCGTGTCTTGGGGAGGGAATGCTCCTCAGCTGTGTGTTAGGCAGCCACTGCTAGAAAAGGGCATTTGCAAGGTTTCCATGGCAGCTGATTCCCACTGCTGGAGCTGCAAGCTGCGACTGGGGAGACTTTAAAAGCACGAAAAGGAAAATCCAGACACCCTGCTCATTTGGAGCCCGCAGGGCAGCCACTGGACCCTATTTTATCCATGGCTATCTGCCGGTTCATCTTTCAGAGCTGCTGGCTGGGAAGGGCTGGGGACACAGGTGTGACACCAGCGATGCAGGGCCATCGCTCCCCTTGGAGAGAGGATGGGCTGGATCCCATGGCTGGGGAAAACCCAGTTTGCAGGGAGGTGGAAGGGAGCTGTGAGCATCCCTTCCCTCCAGTGTCACTGAATTATCCACTATTTATTGCACGGGCAGCACACATCATGTGCGCTTTGCTGGAAGGCGAAGCAGTTTGTCAGTGCCGCTGGCATCCAGCGTGAGCAGGGGTTGCGGTGAAAAAGGAAGCGCCGAGCATGAAACAGATTTACTGGGGTTGCTGGAGCCTTTTTATCCCCTCATTATTCATTGAACTGGGCCCTGCAGCAAATATTTTTCCACCCACAGTGAGTAAACTTTAGATTTTTCCCTCTTTGCAGTTTGACGGGCCCTTGACGGCTGGTTCAGGGGAAGCTCAGCACCTCGGCGGGGAGAGGAGACCCACAGCTCACCATGTGCTGGGGGGGAGGTGAAAATCCCTTTTGAGGCTTTTACAGAGACTGGGCCAGATGGTAATTACTGGAGCAACCTTTCCGGCAGATCCCACCTGTTCATGCCCCCCGTGCCCCGGACCAGGCAGGGTGAGTCCCTCGCAGCGAGCTGCAGCACCGAGCGCTTGTGCGAGCCCCGTGGTGTGCAGGGCTGGCGGCTGGACCGGGTTGTATTTACAAGCTGGTGTGAGTAGCAGCAAGGGAATGTATTTAGTAGCATTGCATAAGCATGGTATTTGCAGACGCAGGCGAGTTCTTGCGCTGATGTCAAAGAGCAAAGCTCAGCTGGAGTCAATGCAAATCTCCACCTACTAAGGATCAGCCTGTGGTGCCAAAACTCTGGAGTGTTTTGTTTTCAGGGCACCAGGAGAATATTTCAGCTTTTTTTTTTTTTTTTCTTGCAGTTGGAGAGCTGAAGTAAATACTGGCATAAAGCAGGTCTCTCAGGGCTAAGGACTCTGCTGGACAGGCTTTTTGTCAGCTAAGGAAATCCTGGGGTGTTTCAGAGGGTCAGGTTATTTCTCAATATGAGATATAGTTGCAGGCCAGTTTAAAGCCCCTTTTCATATATTCAGATTAAGACCTTTCTGATGCAAGACCAGGCCTGATACCACTGCAGGCTCCTGGAGGGTGTCTAACAGTGGGCACAGCCCTCAGGACTGAGGAACCCCAGCAGTGGGGAGGTGGATTTCTGCCAAAACCGCCCTCCGCCAAGGCTGCCAGGTCCCCCCATCCTGCTAGCCGGGGGGACAGAGTGCCTCCCCTGTTGTAAATACTTTCCTGAACCCTGCTCGTACATCAGCAGTTTTGCCCAGCCTGCAGTTTTCTTCCCTGTTAATGGATTGCCCTGTGCATGGTTTTGCTTTACAGGCATAGAGAGGTAGATGTGGGCAATGAATCTACTCTGACTTGCCCCAGGGATCTGTCTAACTGGGGAGTTCTTTTCCGTCCTTCTCCTCTACCACAGGAGATGCATATTTGGGATGGGTGGCTGGTCACAGTTTGGACATGCAGCTGTTCCCAGTGGGTTTGTAATGGGGTGGGGAGAAAGTGCAGGGGGCTGTCAGACCTGGGGAGATGACTGTCTGCAGGAGCCTAGAGGAGTTAGTGAGCAGAGAGGGAGGACCTGAACAAATTTAAGTGTGGTCCTTGACTGAGCAAGGACCAGCGCTGGTCCTTTTCCTTATCCGATAATGGCTGTTCCTGTCACCGAGTGGGGCTGTGTCCACCAAAGACGAGAACAGGCATCTCCACCTGAAAGCATGTCTCCTGCTTGCTTTTCTTCCTGTTCTTGTGGTTCCTCTGTTCAGCCTGGATGTGACAGGTCCCGGGTTAAGAATCAGTGCTATGTCAGATGCTGTTGCGTTCTGTCTCTGCAAGCAGCTGCTCTCATACCAAGTCAGTCTAGCTCGCAAGAGTAGAGATGTCACTGTGCATTTTGATACTGGCCACACATCGGGAATTTTTCAGAGCATGAATTGGTTTGGGGTTCGCGCTGTTGGAGAAGGCCGTGTAGGTCCTGGTCAGAACAAAGTCAGTCCCACTGAGACGCGCTGAAGGAAGGCAGAGTCAGACGTATCGCAATAAGCTGTCACCCCAACACTGTTACAAGTGATGAAATGCAGTGCTAGCACCTTGTTACCATCTTGTGTTGCTGCTGTGTGGTCAGGATGCTCTGGACGGAGAGCCCTGGGACATGGGGTCTTCATCATCTGTTGGCGTTTTCTGATGGGCACTGGGAGGTGTAAGGGGCCAAGAAGGGCCAAACTTAGAGGTTTTGAAGCTGTTCTGGGGAGGCTGTCAGAAACTTTGGAAGGGGAGAATATGTCTTGTGTAAGCTCAGAGCATGACAGCACTTTTGAATGCCACTTTGAGACTTGTCCCTGTAGCAATGCATATGAGAAATGGCTATTTCCCTAATAAGTGGGTCTCTACCTGTGATCTTTGACCTCTTGGTGGGCAGCAGCCGTGGATAAGCCAAAGATCAAATGGATGGCAGCATCCAGGTACATAACACATGCTGACTGGAGCAAGTGGAATTCGCTCTCTAAGGGCACCTTTCCAGCACAAATCCCCTTTGAGCAGCCGTGGTGAGAGGTGGCAGCCTGGGCAGAGTGCAGGAGATGCGCGAGCCGGGCAGCGGCTCCGGTCCTGCCCCGGGGGATGCTGCTCTGCTCTGGACCACCCACTCCTGGTCTTCACCTGGGGCTCTCTGAGGAGCTCCTTGCAATATTTACTATTAAAAACATGTCCTGTCTCAGGGCTGCCACCAGATGTCTGGTCTCGACTCCTTTGCTTCGCCCTTGGGTGAATAGTTGACAGCTTAGGGAAAACCCCCTGCGCCCGGGGGCGAGGGCAGAGGGGTGCTCTGCGTGCCCCCCAGCCCGGGGCTGCCCGTTCGTGTCCCTGCCCGCCGAGCACCGCGCTGCTGCCAGGAGCCAGCGCTCTGTCCTCTTGACCAAATTCGAAAAAGGAATTATTTATGTCTCCTGCATATTTCTGGGCTTGACTGCCAAAAATGGCAAGCAGCACTGGGGCACACTGATAGTGCGGAGGAGCAGCCCCGATTGGGGACAGACAAACAGACACCCACCAGCCCTCCCGCCCATCGAGTCCCTGCTGATGGTGGGAGGGGGAGTGAGGGGAAGGGGCTGGGGGGTGTTCAAGCAGCTCAGAAATTACTGAAGAATTCAGTGCAGAGTCTTTCACTCCCTGAAGTACTTCTTAAAAAAAAAAAAAAAAAAAAAAGGCTTTTTTTAGCTTTCTGTAATGGATAAAAATAGCTAATATGTTATAAGAGAGACAGAGGCGTGCCTGCCCGAAGAATCGCTGTCCTGGTTTGTGTCCCGCGATGTTTGATTGCAACAGCTCTGTCAGATGTCTGCTGAGGGGAGGAAGAGCTGGCTGTTGAAAGGAGGGTTTCAAAACACCGAAGCGATTAGCAACGACGGTCCCTTGGGAAAAGAGCAGAAAAGATTCCGGAAAGAAATTTGATTATGTTTACTTAAAAATGGTGGTTTGCCACATGTTTTCAAGCAAGCAGGAGGCTCCAGGGCAGCAAAACAGGAGCAGGGGCTGTGCTCCCATCAGCTGGGAACAGCCCTGGAGATGTTCAAACCTTGTCCGGGGTTTTGTTAGGGTAAGGCTCTGCCCCAGGAAAAATGGTTTTACCATTGAAGACACGTAACGTAGCTAAAAACTTTGGTTTTGCTCAAGAATCTGCTAGCAGAACCACAATATTTCAGTTATGTTCAGATTAAGACGCTTTGTGGGAATTTTGTCTAAATTCCCCACTGGAACAGCCTAAAGGAACTGATGGTCTTGTTTCGTTTAATTTTGTTATGTTGAATACAGATATTATATTTAACTATAATTTCCTTATTACGGTTAATATTCATATCATGTACATCAGTCTTGTTAAAAAGCAGCATTTCAGTGAGTCAACTTTTTCTTGAATTTCATTCTGTAGGAAATTTCAAGATTCGGGGCTTTTTTTTTTTTTTTCCTCCAAGGCAGAAAGGTTTTATTATCTAAACCTATAATAATCAGAGTTTCCTGCAGCTGGCAATTCTAGTTCCAGCCCACATGGCTCCATGGGTCCCCAGCTGTGTCCCTGTGGCTTTGCCGGGGCTGTTTCGGTGCCCGCGGTGCTGTGCTGGTGCTGCTAATTGGGGTGGGCAGGACCAGTCCTACTGTGCTGGGGGACGCGGGCTCTGCTGCAGAGGGACACAGACGGACACACAACCCTCGGAGCGGTCAGAGGTTTTGTCACTTGTGGCTTGGGGGGTTTGTGTCTAATCACACCGAGCTGTGTGCCAGCGTGCTGCATAAAGGGTATTTATTGCCAGATATAGGTACGTGCATGGTTCAGTCCCTCACCTCTGTGCATCCATTCCTGAATTAGGGACATACCTGTCGATAAAATCACGTCATCAGATGCCTGTGAAACTTTGGTTCAAGGAACACATGAAAAATGCTTGGAAGAATGTTTCCCTGCCCAAACCACAGGTTACGTTTCTGATTGTGAACTTTACCTTTTCCCTTTTGCTGTAAATGAGAGCAGAAATGCCATCCCCTGAAATACTGCTGAGCGTCAGGATGCAGCGCAAGGTACAGACCTACCAGTGGAATTACTAATAACCTCCTAATGAGGGAAAATGACATTAGGCAGTCTTTGGCTGGTGCTTCCTTTGATAATATAATCCAAGCGTGCAGGCTGTCAGCCTGCAGTCTGACCCTACCGCCACAAGCAGAGAGATTCATCGACTGTATTGGCATTTCTCTCATAATAAAATTTATCCACATCCAGAGATGGTAAGGGCTCATGCTGCAGTGAGTCCGTGCTGAAACCTGCCGTTGCAGGACCATTAAAGGACCATAAAGCCTCAGGAGGGTGCAGAGTGCAGCACTGATCCTGCACCGGGCAGGGCACAGTCCTGCCGGGGATGCTGGCTGGCTTTGCTCTGCTTCTGTTCAAAGATAAAAATTCCATTAATTTCCACAACTCCAGAGTGTGGGCAAAAGCGAATGCTTCTGAGGTGTCATATTTGCCAAGTTGACAATAATAATAATAAATAATAATAATAAAGTCATCCAAGGGGGTTAAAAAGCAAGCGTGGCCCCAGGAGACCTGCAGCAGGGGCAGGCAGGGCGAGGAGCTGGTTCCTCCATGCCTGGCCCCTGGCCATCAGCGTGGTTATTGCCCGCTGCCCGTGATGGAACTGGCTTATCTGCAGAAATGCCGTTATCCCACTTGGGCCCTCCCCCGCGCTTCCTCAGGGATGGTAAAGGAGTAATTTTTAAATGCAGATCAAAAATGTTTATAGGATAGTTTTCCATCTGACAGAATGGCTTGTTGGATTTGTTTTACTGAGACGTCAGTTAAACATGGTTTTTTGCACTTCTCTTTCTCCTTTATGTAAGGATGAGCCCTTTTTGCTGCATTTTCAGAGGTGAGTGGTGTGAAGGTGTAGGGTGCTTATTCCCCCGACTGCTTCAGCACAGTAAAACAAACTATTTGGGCATTGCTCTAACAAAACCTCTGTGTTTCTGTTCCATGGTAAACTTCAGAAATGTTGTTTCCTGCTTTCAATTTGCATCAGAAGTTCTATTTTTCCCAATTGGCTTTGTTGCTCTAATGGCGGATTACACATCTAATTCCAGGGAGCCCATCAGCGTGACATCTGGGCCTGAGACGGAGGCCTGTCTTAGATAACAGTGCACAGTTGTAATTATTCTTGACTGACACGAATGACCGAATGTACTTGCAGTGCTTCAGTACTATTGCAAGATCAAAATCCGAACATCAGTAAAGCCGTTCCCACCTGAAGGCAGCCGGGGAGATGAGCAGGACACGGCCGCTTTGCTGGGGCTCAGCCTTCCGTGCGCGAGATCTGAGCGGCGGCTCCGGCCTCAAAGCAGCCGTCTGCGTTCCCTCTGCTTTTGAGATGTGGAACGGGGAGATTTTAATCTCCAGAAGCAAAGGGAACATCCGATGAGCAGCCTCGTGGCAAGGCAAAAATCTGCTCTGCTCTGGGTAGAGGGAAGTAGAGCAACTCCCGCTGCGCCTCCACGGTCCAATCTGGGAGGTGCTGTCCCTCGTCCTGGGGACACGACGTGACGCCTTCCCTTCGGTCAAGGGCTGCCCATTGGGCTCCCTTGGAGGCTCTTTGCTGCTGGAGGTGTGTGCGAGCATCCCTGGCAGATCCTCAGCAATATGGTTGCTCTGAAGAAAGCAAAAGATCTCTAATCCATAAAAACATGTATGTAAACCCATGCTCTTGCACCTGTGAACGTGTCTGCACACAGACATTTGTACATGTGTGACTGTAGGTATACATGCCAACATATACAAACCCGATCCTTCACTTAGCAACTCTTTTGCAAGGCAATTTCTGTGTTTATTTTTGATATTCTATTTTAATAGTAGCGATTTATCTGATGATCAATTTTAGCTTGCAGTCTGTTACTTTGTATTGTGGATTTCTGCCACTTTCATTTATTGGGATTATGTCTTCTGTTAACATGTTATTGCAAACCATCTTTCACTGTCAGACTCAATGCTGTAGCTATTACCTTTAGAACAAAATTCTGCAGATTTATCCTTCCTTGCCAGAGTGACTGAAAACAACCCCATCTCTGTAAGTGACAGCGGAGGGGTAGAATTTATTTGGAAAGGGGATTTGTTTGTTTAACTCCAGAGAGCACGTATTTAAACATTACTTGAACTGTTCAATCTGGAACCTCTCCATCTGTGGCTCCTTTTGCTCTGTTCCCAGAGATGCATGCAGTTACATGGCCAGCATGCAGTGGAACGTGCTTGAATTCTTTCTTTCTCCTGTAAGCTGTTCAGAACGCTTTTACTTGAAAAATGAGATATGAATATACCAGTATTTGCTGCTCCCTGGTGAGGAGGAAGGCGCGGAATGGCTTTGATGGGATCCCGCTCCTGCAGCCGGGTCAGGAGCAAGTGCCACATGCTCAGGATGGGGCCTTTTGCGTTTTGATGGGGACTTCTGCTCAGAACCAAGGCTGGCACTGCAAAGGGGAGGCATGGCCAAGTCCCTGCATGTCCCCAGCATGAGCTGGGCACGACCAGCTGGAGCCGTTCACCAGCCTTTTGCTGGGATCCCAGGCAGACAGGACTGGCTGAGCTGGGGCACAGCTGGTTTTCAGGCTGTTTCCACATCAGCTGTAGCACAGAGATACTATCAAATCAGCCACATGGCTGGCAGGCAAGAAATAATTCTTGGTCTTTTGTGGTCTTGTGATTTGAAGGCCGAGGGATTCCTTGGTGTCAGTGAGAGACTTCCTCAATTGGTCCTTGCTTAGATACGTCTGCCCATGTCTTCTGCCTCTGTGGTGCCCAGGTGTCCACAGACACCTGGCTAAAACAAACCAAGGGGTTTAGCATCCTTCTAGGAGGTTATTTTCCTGTGCACTTCCCTGCTCATTCCCCACCACATCAGCGAAGACCAAGACGGGGGAATGCTGAGCACCACCATGCTCTTGGTACTGCTCATGGCCCAATGGAAAGTGGTCCCAGGTCTCCGCTCCGGCGGCTCCACGCGTGCCTTGTGGTGCCGTGGCCTGAGGAGGCTCCATCCAGCGGCTCCGCGAGACCTGAGCCCTTCCCGACACCGGGGCTCAGAGACTCAGCAAACGAGACGCAGATGTAAACTGGAAAGGCAGACAGAATTCCCATCAAAACATAACGGTGACAGACAAGCCAGGAGCAGCAATGAGGCTTTATTTACATGCTAATCAAATCAAGCCAGCTTTGTCAGCCACGTTATCTGGATTGAAAGAGGCTATAAATACACAGGGGCAGAAAGAAGCTCCAGAGAAGAACACGTCTAATTCTGGTGCGTTATTGCCATTAATAGAAGGACACACGCTCTACATAAGATCTGATGAAGAGGTTTTGCCCCTGTGATGCACAGACGGCTGTGCCTCCAAACCTCAGTCCAGACATCTGTAAAGTGTCTCTTGTTATTTTCTTTCCCCAGCTGCTTGATATAGCACTCTGGTGACAACCTGTGTCATCTTATGTCAGATACAACAGCTCGTGCTGTCTTGCTACTGCTTGTTGTGTGAGTGTATCCCTTGCTGTAACAGGGCCTGACTTGGTGCAGCAGCCCTAGTGCATGGGAGCCCGTGGCTCTGTGGAAATGGAAATGCATTTCTCTACTCTCCCTCCTTCCCCTTTATGCATTTGCATTGTCACTCAGAAAAAAAATGCAAAACTCCATTGCTTTAGTGAGAAAAGGGTTTTCTAGAAAGCTTTTATTATGAAAAAAAATCGAATAAAATTGTAGGCATGGGAGATAACCAGTTGGAACCATAAAACAGAGAGATTGGGGTTTTTTTCAGTGGGCAATGTTTGGATAAAATTTTAACTGCTTGGAGAATTTCAGTACTTGCAAATAGGTATTTCCCATCAGGGTATGTTTCTTGGCAGAAATGTTTCCTCTCCTATTTTATCTGCTTCAATTACATTGGTAGAGTACAAAGGATATAATACCAGACTTTGACTTTAATGGGATTAAGACTACAACTTGAATTTTGAGGAAAGCCAAGCTAAAAGGCAGCAGTGGATGCTGATGCATAACAGGACAATTTTAAGGTATTTGATGGAAGTTAATTTAGATTCTATATCTGCTTGAGTAACAGGAGAAAGGCAGGAAATTACTGCTTTCTTTGAGAACATATACTGTGAATCACTGCGTAGATGTCCTTTAGGGACAGAACAGTATGTAGTTGTTTAAGATCATAAAACTTAGAAACATGCATGGATGTCCCTGGCAGATAACTGCAGAACCTATTTCAGCTCGCATCTCTCTGCATAATTTCAGCAGCAAGTAGGTGGGTACTTTACAGCTAAGGAATAATCTATCAAACTATAGCAAAACAAACACATTACACTGTAGTGGCTGTGTACGACTGGACTAAGGACTTCAGTGCAAGTTGTCTGGTCTCTTGCTCGTGCTCTCTTTAAAACCTGAAGTGGGGAGGTGCGCTGGGTCACTGCCACAGGCACTCTCCTGCATGCTGCACGTAAACCATCCCTGGGGAGTCTGGGGACCAGCACGGGTCACCAGCATCAAGTTGTGTGTTTGCTTCACCAACAGCTTCCTGCCTTGTTCAGCCAATGGTTTTCATCACGTTTCCTACCAAGTGGCTCACGTTTGTTAAATTAGATCCTCGGGTACCCACCTTCTTTCTTCTGAGAGTGAAGGCTGGCTCCATCCCTGAGAGACAAGCTGACCATCCTTTTCCTTCTGTCTCTTCTTCTACACACTCAGCTTCCTCTAGCTCTAGTAGACATTTTCCAAGCCCCTCCTCCAGCTCATCTGCAGATATTTTTTTCTGCATGCACTAAATAAAAATAGGTCAGTTGTAAGTAATTTATCATGCGATGATTTACTATATTTTGCCAGACATAAAAATCATACGGTTGTAACAAATTCTAGTTTTGGACAAGTAATGGTTCTACTCCAGCTGTTACAGCTCTTCATACAAGATGGTCTTGAACATTTTTCAGAGATTTCAAATATTGTTCTTCCTGTAATGAATGAGCAAGTCAATGAAGTATCTCTTTTTCTTTAGAAGAAATGAAAAGACTGAGTATGACAAAAATATTAAGTGGTAGTAGCGATTTGCAACCTAAAACTGTCTTCCAACTAAAAACAAATCAAACCTCAAACTTCCATTTGAGTTAGGTGAACATCAGGGCTACCTCAAATCTTGTGTTTTAAGAGCAGCAGGTTTGAGACAGATAAATAGATAGATATATGTATGCCTTAAATACCAGATTTTCTGAGCACTGAGGCGTACAGCTGGACACTGAATGGTGTCTTGCCTGTGGCCTTCACTTGGGGTCTCCATCCTCAGCCTCCCTCGCTCCTCCAGCCAAGGACATTGGTCCTGCAGTGACAGCCTCTGCTTGGTGCTGGTTTGGGGATCAGATGCCCCAGGAGGTAAAGCCTCCTCCCCTCCCCGTGGACGGACATCACAGCCTCTGGCTGTCCAGGACCCAGCAGCCTGAGCCAGGCCAAAGGGTAAAGGATTGTGGTTACCCAGACTGCAAGAAGTCTGACTAAGCCTAGTTTTTGAGCCTGTGGGAAACCTAGGCAGTGCTCCTCTCCACCTTTATCCCCTGGACAGAAAGCAAGTGCAAACAAAACTGCCGTCAGATTTTTTTCTATTTCTCCCTATTAGCCTCTGAATTAAACAAAAAACAATAACAACAAAAAAAACCCCACCAAAAAACCAAAAAAAACCCACCCCAAAACAAAAAAACCCAAACAAACAAGCAACAACAACAACAAAACCACAAAACCAAACAAACAAAACCCAACAACTAACAGTCGATGCAACTTGGAAAGTCCCACAGGTTCCATTAGAAATAAGAATCTGAGTGAAAGTGCTTGTTCTTTTATCCGATGGCGTGACACGGTGGGACACGTTAGGTGGTGTTTCTGCTGTATCCCTCCGTATGAAGTTGGAGCACTGTCACTCCCAGGCTCCATTCTCTGTTCTGAGTACAAGTCGTGCACTCTGTGAATAGGATCAGAGTTTCCTTTCTGGACTGATTAATGAGCATAAGCAGATGAGAGAGACTCAAATCCAGCCCCGGAAACCAAAATCTGTCCATCTTTTCTCTTCTCATCTTTTGCTTCACTTGTATGAACCACCTCCGCAACCAGAAACATATTTGCAAAATCTATTTTCAGCCTCACAAGGCAACATGATACATATTCGCTCACTTTTGTCAACTGAAAAGATGTGGATTGGTTAAAAATTACAGACCAAACCTTACTGGAAGTAAACTGTGAGAGCTTTATAGCTATTCATTTATACCATCCACAGAGCTGACACTATTTTTACCACTAAATATTAAGATCTTTTTTAGTGCATAGACTATGCTAATGCTCATGTGCAATTACTGGGAATGCACAGGCAAAGGCTATTTTGTTAGTGCAGTAATTAAATGCACATAAATTAGATACATTTTTGTGAAACAGGAGTATTTGAAATGAAAGTTTTTCATCTCTTTATTAGTAAAAGCTCAGATTACTTACTAGGGTTGGACAACAGATGTGAGACAAATGCATTTTTACTGGAGGCTCTGGGGGGAGTGGAAAAATGATTTGTTTTGGTTCTGGAAAATTCTGTTGTCTTTCAGTGCTGCCGATCAATGTTAGAATTTAGTAACATGGTGAGGATCCCCTAATGGCTGTTCTGTCACCCCATGGCCATTGCATACATGAGGGATTGGAGGATGTCCTGGGTGGGAGGAGGAAGAGGAGGGAGCAGCACTCCTGTGCACCAGGGCGTTCTCAGCTGGGTAAGGACAGCGAGCGCAGCTGTCCGCAGCTCTGCCGTCCTACCCGCAGCCAGCAGCAGTGCAGAGCTGGTGTTTTGCAGAGAACGCGTCCCTTTTTACATGGAAAGTGAGTTTTCTCTCTCCTCAGACACTATATGTTCAAGCAGCAGATTGCCAGATTGTTATGTCTCGTTGTCAGGCTGGAATCTCTCATTTACATTGCTCAGCAAAGGTCATCGGCAAAAGAGGTTACAGTCTGTGGTGGTCCAGCAGTAAATTCTTTATTCTGCCTTAAACATTTTGTTGCCTGTTCCTGTCTCTGGAGGACTTGGATGCCTTCTGGATAGCTGTTTGCTCGCTGGAAAACAAAATTGCTCTTTTCATACAGAGGCAATAATGCTTCAGGGTGTAAATTATGGTCAATAAAAATGTGGCTGTGAAATATGCATCATGCTCACCCAGAGTCTGAGGAGTACTGGTGTGTACTTTATTGTTATGGACAATATTGCTAAAATTACAGCTGGCTTTTTATCTCATGCTCTTATCTTGTAACATACACTCTTGTAATATCATCTGATTTTAATGTAACGTTTTATGGGCAGTTGTAGTAGACAGTCCCACCGAGTTAAAATCTCTGGAGCACTAAAAATCAGCTTTGTTTTACTTGTTGTTTTGAATGTTATTTATTACTTATTCTTAATATAACGAATGGGGTCCTGAAGACAATATAGCAAATATACCCGCTGTCATTGAATAGGTCGTGCAGTACAAGCCAATAGTCCATCTGCTCCCTCACGTAAGACAGGCTGCCCAGCTGTCTGGGGACGCAGGCTGCCCATTGCTAGAGGAGGATGTATCAGACACCGTTTGGGTTTAATGGGAGGGTAATGGAGCAGGAGAAATTAAGGCTGCAGCGTCAAAGAGCCTTTACTTTGATGTGCTTCATGTCTGTTGGTTTGCGCATGGTGGTCTATCCCATCCAACACTGGCAGACGGAAAGTCAGAGGGTGCTTGTGTCCCCTCTCAGACCCTGCTGCTTTCGGCTGTCGGCAGCTCTTGGTTCCCTGGTGCTCTTCTGGCTGTTGGCAGCAATGGAAACAACTCCTGTCTGCGCTGGTTGTTAGATTACCTGTGTGAATATATAGAGGCTTCCTGATGCATTTCACTTGGTTGAATTAGTTTTTCGCCTTGCTCAAAGTTGCGTAAGCAATACTGGTGGAGATACTGTGCAAGCAGCAGAAAAGTCAGGGAAGGAGATGTTGTCAGCCAGGGCACTGATCTAAGAGACTTGAGATCAAGGCTTGATTCAAGAAACTTCTTATGTAATTCAACACAAAAATTTAATTGGCCTCTATGTCAGTTTGCCTTTGTAGAACTCAGATACTGGCACTGTTTTTGCCTAACCTGAAAGATTTCCACTCAGTCAGAGATTGGAACACATCCGTACATTATGCACAGCAAAAGGACGAGCAGAGGACTGGCCTGTTCCTCATGTTTCCCTTTCATTCCTCCTAGACCAGACCAAGGTATTTAAAGAAAAACAACCTTAAATGTGCATGTTTTAAAAAGGAAAAATAGAGCAGTAAAGCTGCTCAGACAGAGCCAAGTGTGCTTGGTACGTGCTGTATTTTGGGAAGGACAGCTGAGCTGTGCTCAGGAAGGCTGCTGAGCTACCAGTCAAGTTCAGGAAACTTTACTGCTATGGAATACTTTAGTTCTTCCCATGTAAAAACCTGAGAGGTGTGAATAGGCTCTTTCTCCCAGTTGTGTAGCACGGAAGAACTCTGCCACACCTTTCCATTGTGCCCTGGCAAGAGCCTGTGGGACTGTGCCTGCTCCAAAGAGAAGTTGCCCACTGAAATTCCTGGTTTTGTTTCCTCAGGGTGACACAGGCAAATGGCTGGGGTAATTTTTTGGAAAGTCTCTTGGGCAGCAGTTACTGTTAGAAGACTCTGAAAAAGAGGCAATTCTGGAGGAACGTAAAAGTGACGTTCACCTCCAAGAGATTTTGGGCTGCTAAGCAGGTTCTCTCTGCCAGTCTCTGAATCATTATGATAATAACATAGTAATAATAGTAATAAACTGTGACCATCTGCAAGGGAACATTAACCATTTGTCCACTATCTTTATTAGTTCTACAAATTCATCATCATGGCAAGAAAAATAAAAAATATTCTCAGGTCATTAATTTAGTGCTGAGATCGTGATTCACCACTTTATTTTCTTTAAGGCCAGCCATTTTTGCCCAAAGTAGTCTCATGTGTGTGTTTTCCCATGAATTTTCAAAGTTGTTGGTGCCCAGGGGATAAGGCAGTGATGTGGAAAACAGCCAGCCCCCATGTGATTTTATTCCCGTGATGATGCCGTGGGCTTTCTGGTTCATTAAGGATAAAACAAAATTTAAGTCCAGTTTCAAAAAGCTCTAAGGCTTCTAACTCCTGTGCAAATGCCTAACAACCCATATGTATCATTCAAACTAGGAATTAACTATCTAAATATTTGCTGTTTCTTGTCATACATATTTGACGGTGGCTCCCTACAGGGTAGAGCAGAGGATGGTGAGGAGGGACCAGGGTACCTTAATTCTGGGCAGACAGAAGATCACAAATAACCTTTTCTTTCTGTGGAAAACTTCATAATGCTCAGAAAGACTAAAACATATCAGGCAGGATCTGGCTGTCTGACCTCCGGTTCTTTCAGCTGCTGCCTGTGAGGATTAACCCCTGCACTTCACTTTGTGCTGAAGCTGCTGTGAAAAGCTGGAGCCTACTGAAGTCAGGAGCCGTTTAGAAAGAGGATGGTGCTGCTGAAATAAGGCATCTGAACGCCCCTCTGTCTCTGTGGTTTCCATCTCCTCTCCCCAGCCTTTTTTCTTCTGCAAGGAAGGAATGAGGTCAGCAGGACCCTGGATATTTTCATTTTTTAGAAGGCTGAGAGTTCATTGCCCTTTCCATGCAAAGAAGGTTATGGGAGTTGCTGGCACAGAGTTATTTTGTAAAGCTTTTGACTAGAAATAGAAAACTCGGATAGACCTTTTCTGACCCTGATCTTAGCTTACACACAGAATCACTCAGGTTTCCTTTTGTGGCCCAGAAGAAGACGATGGGCCTTTTCTTTTCTTTGTAAAAATGCCTCTAAGTCAGACTTTATCTAGAAACTCTGCAAAACAAAGTCGCTTTCCAGAGGTCAAGAAATTTCGGTTTGAGTTTGGCTGGAGGATAGATCGAGGAACTGAGTGTGTCTTCTGAGCAGATGCTTCTGAATGCAAGATCAGGGAACATGTAACTCCTTGGAATTTTAATGATATTTTCCCTTTGAGTGTTGTCTCATAGTCTTATTTCCAGTGTCATTGCTTAAAGAGGATGTGATGGCTCAGAGAAGACGTTCTTATAGCTGGGAAGACTTTGGAGAAAAGTTTTAGGGATTAAGTCCCATTCCTGTTGTTCTTAGTGCAACCTCGCGGCAGGGGCTTGTGGGGGCCCAGCGACATCGCGCTGACACCGCTTGGCGGCTGCGCTGCGGCTGTGCGTGCAGGGATGCAGCTCTCTCCGGTGCAGTCTGGAGATCCTGAATCTTCCAGAACAAACGGAAAGAAAAAACGCTTTGTTTAATGCAAGACAGAGAAGGAAACTTCTAGTCCATAATTGCTGCTCTATTTGTATTGTTTGCTTTAGACGTTTAAAGCTTGTTAAACTCCCAGGAGAGGAATGCGATCAGCGGCTTTGCCATCTTGCAATGTTCTGGCTGTCCCAAGAGCCACAAAAGCACTGAACTGCAAGCTAACAATGAGATCCCACTGAGCTTCCAGGCGATGCAATGTCCCCTTCTGCTGCCACAGCAGAGAGCACAGAGCTTTGGGAACAGCAAGCTGCTGTGTTCCTCTGCCCATGGCCTGGGTCTGAGCAGGAAAGCTTCCCTGTCCTAGGACTCCCAGGGCTCGTAACCATGTATGGTATAGATCTACTCTAACTGTATATTTCTGTGGCAGCTTGTATATATGGTTCATGGCATCTCAGGAACAAAACGGATTGTAGCTAGCCATGGATGTGGCAGAGGGAAGGAAGGATTTATCTTATCACTGCTCAGGGCACCTTTGTGTTGAGGGAGAAAGACTATGGGGCAATGGAGAAGGAAAATCTGCTACTTTCATTTTCAGAAGAGCAGGTTCAAGTGACCATATAGATCTCTGGCTCACGAGCGTGGCAGAAATTAAGACCACTGTCCTTGGGGAACCAGAGGTTCCAGACACAGACAATGCAATGCCTGGAGATGAAGCTCAGCTCTGCCAAGACGTCATTTTTACATGGGCGGAAATAGCAAAGACCTTCCAGTTCCAGCTCTACCAGTGTTGGTCCCTGCTGTTTCCAGTTCCCATCCTGGAGAACCTCCCGTAAGTGGCCAACGGGGCCAGCTGGGAAGCAGCAGGTTTCCCAGCAGCTCCAAGGCTGCTGCACACTTGCTGGTCCTGTCCATTGGTGAAGGCTGGGGCTTCCCAAGGGGGAAAGCATCTTCCTGGGGAGTCTAGAAGTGGCTTCCTACAAAACTGTGCTGGAGAGTCCTGTGGGCGCTGAGCTGCCGTAACGACCCTATGCAGGAGCAGTATGACCATGTGGCGACGTGTCTGGTTGTCCTGGAGGTGGCTGTGACCTCCTGGCTGCAGGATCTCGCTCTGCAGTGGCTGGTGGATCCTGGGTGGATCCCTGAGCTGCTTTTCTCTGTTCCCGTGAAACAGAGCCCAGCACCAAAACACTGGAAAGGGAGAAGGACTCTCAGTGCTGGAAGCAAGCTCAGGGCTGGGTCACAGCGGGAGGGAAGCTCTCATGGCATGGGTAGGGCTGCAAGTCCTCATGGAAATGCCAGTCTCGTTTTTCCTTTAAAAAAAAAAAGACCTTATGACCAAGAAAGACTTTGGGATTGTTAACCCGAAGTGTCCTATTTTGAGGTCTGTGAACAATCTGATGCTGTAGAAACGCCGTTTGGGAACTTCCTGGTGAAATGTGTCTGTTAGAAGATGACTATTGAAGCTGAAACTGCCTACAAGAAAGTGTCAGTTTTCAGGACTCTCTTCTTTGAAACAGGTTTAACCCAAGAGTTTAAGACAAGCTTTGAAATTGAATTTTCTGATGTTTAATTCAAAACAGCTTTTATAATGAAAATTCAAGTAATTTATGCTAAAATTAGCCTTTAGAAATGAACACATTTTTAAATTTAAAAAAATATTTTGAAATTATAGACATAGATAATTTAGATTATTCTTCTTACATGACATTTTTTAAAAGTGTTCTAATTTGGACATAAATTTTAATTTTCTACCACTCTCCAGTGCAAATTTAGTCTAGGATCTGGGTGGGGGGATACGGGGGCGGCCTCCACTTCCTACCAGCAGCACTCTGCAATTCATTGGTGGCTTTCATCTGCTCCAAAGAAAAAAGGATCTGAATTTTCTAAAGCCTCACTGTGCTTCTTGTAGTCTCTCACATGTGCCCCATAACTCTTGATATGTAGACAGTTTGGCACTGAGATTTGTGTTTGTTTTGTGCTGGGAGTTTCAGTAATTGCTTCAGCTGAGGATGTGGGTACAACCACCTTGTGTGTCTGCATGTCTGATGGGTGGACTTCAGAGACACCAAAAGACTGTCAAGGCCAAAGGCAGAACATTTTCTTCTCCTGAATACATCGCAGCAAGTCTGAGGGTGTCCTCAGGGAAATGATTCACTCCTGCTTGCAAACACTTTGTCATCCCAAATGCCAGCCCTGGAAATGCCACCACTGGCCTCCAAGTGCCGAGACCGAGGAGACAAAGTGTGACTTCACGTCTCTGAACGATCTCCTTGTGGCACGTTGTGGGATAAGCAGGGTAGGGACTTGCTGAAGACTCAGGCAAGTTTCCTCCTTTCCATCCCTTTTGGGAAAAGGGTGTAAAATCCCATACCAGCCCCAGGCTACACCCTCCTGGGTAAATGTCCTGCCTCTGTACATGTACCTGTCCTCTGCTCCTGGGGCTCCTAATGGGGACCATTTCCTCAGGACCTTTGGAGGAGAAAGGGTGTTCATATACCTTGATTAATAATCAACCAAAGCTCTTTGGACCTGTTTCCATGGGGACCGCAGCATGGTTTAGGCTTATCTTCAATGTAGTTAGTGGAGATAATAAAAGCAATGAAGATACTGCAGAGCAGACTCCCAACCTGTGTCTGCGTGGGTGGGTGCACCCTCTCGGGGCTGTTCCCCCTCCCTGCTGCTGTTGCTAATGCGAAAGGCAAGTCTGGAGCCGGAGAGGGATCCCTGGCAGCACGTTCTGAGGCTGCATTTCCAAAGCTACGGCAGGGCCAGCACAGTCACAAATGATGGAAGGGTCCTCATTTGAAGGATGTGATGAATAGGCAGTGATGACAAAAGTTCACTGTTTCATCTGCTGATGAACAAAAGTTTCATCTGCTGATGCTGTGCTGTGATAGTTTTCACAGCTAATCTGAACCAAGAGGCTCCAGGCTCTGTCTTAGCACTCCAGATGCACCAGCCTAGGTGTGTCAGGGCCGGCGTGGTTAGCCAGCTCGCAACAAAAATTTAGAAAAACAGGAAGATATTCAGGAAGTCTTGCTTAAATCTCTGCTAAGACCCTACTTACTGCTTGAAATTGTGTTCTCAGATGAAGAGCTCTGGTATAGTTGAAAAGCCATCAAATGATGAGAATTACTTTTGAATGGAGAAGAGATGAGCACAATTAACAGCCATTGCTACAGACACTCTTGGTCCTGGTGTTAGACCTGTGTATTCCAGGTGTGGCTTTGTACATGGAATGAAAAATTCTGTTTTCTACCATCTATATGTTAACTCCCATTCATTTCTAGGAACAATGTATGGTGTCGTGTCTGTTTTATGATCTTACAGTACATCTTCTAGTCAGAACACAGCTGACCTGAGATACTGAAGCATTAATCCCCTGGTTCCGTTCCCTGCTTGAAAAGATGAACTGATGTTGCAGAAAAAAAATTCCTTTCCTAGTCTGACTGATCTTTCTGCCCCATGATCTTCTGAATGTCCAGCTGATGTAGCACATTAACAATGTTGTGTATGTGCCTGGGGGACTACCTCCGGGCATTTTGAAGTGAGACAAATAGTTGAGAAAGCAAAAATTCTTGCATTTCAAGCACATAAGTGGTGATCTGCATGATGAACACATGTGGGAAGTGCAGTAAGCAGTAGTTGTGAGCGGCTGCTGAGGTTCTGCAAGGGAGCATCACTGCAGTAGAGAAAGAGGCAGTGAACTCAAAGGATGCCAGCATGTTCCTTTCCTTCTTTTGATGAATGTAGTATCTCATCACTCAGTGCAAAAGCTGCTGGAGCTCTGCGAGCCTCCTATACTAAACATGCTCTGGATGTAGCAGTGGGCAGTGTTGCGTGCTGACCAGTCACACAGCGTGGGCAAGCGACTGCCTGGCCAGCCTGGCACACCTCCCAGGGTTTGCTCAGGCACCACGCTCGCTCTCCATCCCTGTCCCAGCAGGGCTTCTCATGCCACTTCAGCAGGTCCGCTCTTCACAACAGTCACAACTGAGCGTCCGCACTGGCCATGTCGCCTGGGACATGAACAGATACCGTGGTCGCTTCTCAGAGAGACAGGCAGTGTTGCTGTCAGCGACAACCAGCCTGACTGAGTCCTGTCACGCAGCAGCGTGTTCAGTGAGGTCCCTCAATAAAAATGAAAATTTCGACAAAGAGATATAGTGCCATTCAATAGGTCTCCAAATCCTTCAAGAAACAAAGCCCTGTCTCATGTCTCCTCAGGGTGGAGGCACTCCAGGACTTCCCCAGCATTCCTCCAAAGCTGTTTCTTTCTCCCGCTCCAGCCTGTCTTCTTCTGAGCTCAGAGGCAGTTTTCATGCAGCAAGACTGAAGCTTAGCTCAGCTCATGGCTTCCAGTTTCTAATCCTGTTATCCAGGACCCTGTTGTTTTGTGAACGGTTGCCATGTGTGAAGAGCATGCAAAACTTGGCAAATGAAAAAAAATCTGTGGAACGGAGTTTGCATCGTAGAAGTCATGTGTTCTCTACATCTTATTTCCACATCGCTTTTGCAAGGTGCACAAAATATTTAGCTGTTGTAGACAATGTATATTGCACTGAAGACCTTTGGATACAACCCAAGTCTTCTAAAGAGGTAAATCTCATTGTCTCACCTTCTGTCTTGAGGGTGAGTTGATCATGCCAACAGCTAACAAGATAATAAAAAGCATCCTATTTCAGACAGCCTGGCTATTCATCATCTTTTCCAAGATCAGCTCATTCCTCAAGGTCTGAGTAGCACCATGCAATGTATTCATGCCCCTGGCTTCACAGGAGCATCCACGTAGCAGAATAAACCAGATAGAAAACAAAACACTTGTTTTGAGTAAGGATGCTGCAAGGATTACATGTTGTACAGCTCCCAGCACAACTGGAGCACATATGTGGTTGAGGGGCTAGGGGAGTTATGGAAACAGAGACAACATGACAGCAATAAATTCTTTTTCACATGCCCCAAGCTTACACCTCTAGAGCTCCACCAGCTTCAGAAGAGCTGTTCCTGCTTCCACCAATATACGGGAGGTGACCCAAAGCTGGAAGAAACAATTTGTTTCCTTTGAAAAGGGGTGCTAAGCAGCAAGAGCAGCTGGCTTTGGCAGTCTGAATAATAATGTTTGAGTGGTAGATTATTTACAGCATTTTGGCTCTGAAACAGTGATGAATATAATATGAACACTTAGGCGAGGCTCTGCTGAAGGACTGGCAGTGACTGCTGCTTGTTAGGAGAGGGGCATACACGTGCAACGAGTAAACAAGGAAAACCACTGTACTGCATAGGCTAAAATGTCCTCATCCCGCTCCAGGGATCCAAGCAGAATAAGTGTCTTTTTTTCTGCTTAGGATTAATGGTGTTATTTGGGCTAATTATTCTGGATATTTCCCTCTTCTTTTTTTAGCTTTCGCAAAGAAAGGAAAAGAATCTTTATCTGTGCAAAATGTTTTCATTTGAATCTTGGCTTTTTCAGATATTAATTTTCTACACCCACACCTCCATAGTTCATGTGTCTTTAAATGAAACAATGAAGCCAGCATGGCTTGTTACCTAATGATGGTTTAAGGCCTGACTCTGACCTCACTCTTACACCCACTTTGCTCTACCCTTGTTCTGTTGACTGCCGTACAGTTGGTTCCAATCCGTCTCACAGGAATTGTAAGAGAATCACTTCAGACCTTATTCCAACCTGGGCAATGAATTTGCTTTCAGCTACCTTGATGGCTTGGACCCAAGCCCTTAGCTGGTTCCAGCACTAACAGTTACTTTTAGAAAGCTGTCTAATAGATCACCACATTTTTGGTGAACTTGTCCAAAACAATCTCTTCAGATGGGGAACGTGATTTTTCCCACAAGGTTTCCAGTGTTCCATGTTTTTCAAAACTGGTTCTGAAAAGCTTTGAGAACAAATGTATTAACTATGGTGATTCAGCTCAGATCAAGCAGTTCTCAGGACAAAGAGATTTAAAAAATAACATTTGTCATCGTTGTCCCACTCCCTCCCCCCTGAACTTTTTCCAAACATCAGCATGCTTTTGATTTAGTTAGAAGGGACCAATTTATTGCCAAATAACTTGATCCATAGACAAGTAATATGAGACACTGCCAAAGGCCCTAGGATTCAAGTTGTGAAATTTGGGGTTTTTTTTCCTCTCTGTCCCTGTTACTGCGTAATTCCTGTGCTATATGAGGATAAAATTCTCTTTCTGTCAAGCTGGGATTTTGCTAGTCCTCTTTCTTTCTTCAGTGGCTTGGGATTAGAAATGAAAACTGCTAAATAAGTCATTAGTCATTGTCGAGCTAGGCGCACTACTGCAGCTTGTGCTTTGATTCTGATGGATACATTTTGAGGAGGAGACTGAGGACCCCACAGCTGCATCAGTCGGGGCTGTTAGTTCTGCACATGTGGCCCCCAGGGAATCCCATCAGGCTCTCAGAGAGGATGGCTATCCACACGTCGTATGGACACGAAAAAACGAATTCTCCTCTCCTGTAAGTGAACCGGCTGGAAGGGACATGGCAAATTACTTTTGGTTAGGCTGTTTCTGTAGCAGCCAGGTAGAGAAAGAGCCCCAGAGCAAGAGGGGAACTGTCTTGGGTTGCAAAGGTAGAGAAACAGCTTAATTGAGTCACGGATTATGTCTCTGTTTTGGTATTTAAATAGTTGGCTGGCGCAGATACTGCCCTGTGACTAGGTGGTAAACACACATTCTTTGAAGTCAAAACACAAAAATCAGGGTTTAAGACTTCTCTTCCATAGAATACAGAAGGGCAGACCTAGAAATACCAAGTGTTTTGGAATAAAATCACATACTAATTGACTGTTACAAGTAATTCCTCTTTTTATACCATCTGTACTGGAAAAGCTATGTGCTGAAAGTCTTCTAGTATATTCCACTTTGGGCTACATTATCTTGTTTTCTAATTTTATTAGGACATTCCTTGGGTACTAAATGAATCAGATAGAATATGAAGTTCTTAAGTCTCATAAAAACTCCTGTAGGATTTTACAAAGGATAATGTTATTTCTTAAACCAGAGTATAAGGTGACATAGATGAAGTATAATTCTCCGTTGAATCATATAACTCGCTGCATAAATTTCTGCATAAACTTCTTATTAATGCCTGCAGGTTATTAAGATAATGCCTGCATCAGTAGAACTGTTTGGTCCCTATGAGTTTCTGAGAGACTTTTGTAGAGGCGGAGATGGGGCAGAGCATCAGAGGAACTGGTTCAGGTGAAATGGGAAAGCACTGAGGCTCGTGCTCCTGTGTAATGGTTTTCCAAGGGCCGGTGCAGAGATGGCACCTGGGGAGGGAGCAGGAGGCTCCCCAAATCCTCCTCAAATTAGAAACGTTTCACAGAAGGGTGTCAGTATCAGCTGTGTTTCTTGGGAAATGTCAAATCATTTTGACTTTCTTGTTTAGTTTCAATAACATCAAAGGCGTTTCATTTTGCTAAGGTAAAAATGTTTCCCTTTGATTTGATCATTTCAATTTGTGTCATTTCGGCTTCTGAGTTAGATGAAAATACAAGCTTTAAAATGTGAATGTAGAAGAGTATAAGGTGCATATGCTGTTTAGTCTCTTATTGTGGATTATGACTTTGCAGTTTTAGCAGAAAACATCACAACTCACCTAACAATTCAACATTATCAAAGCACATTATCTCATAAAGAAGATGGCTCTCCAAACTCTCACAAGTTTCCACAAAATAGAGTTTTCTGACTAGCTTTGCTAAAGTAAAGATAAGTACAGCATTGTACCCATTGAGTTTGGAGAATTGAAAGCTCTTTGTTGTGCATAAAATCAAGGAATACCAGGATGAGAAATGTACAGAAATTCTCCATTGCTGTTTGTCCCCGCGTGCATTCGGGAGGAATACTGGTAGGGCTTATCAGCGTGTACCTGGTTTTTTGGTGGTGGTGTTGGCGTTGGGTTTTTTTTGGTTTTTTGTGGGTTTTGTTTTGTTGTTGTTTTTTTCCCTTTTACTGTGCTTAGAAAACCTGAATGATCTTGGAAATGTATTTTAAATTCTGCCATGGGCTGGCTCTTGGTTGAAGTTGTACTGCTATGTGCTATTATTTCCATGTCACACGCCTCTCAGTTGTCTCTGATAACTTTGGCCAGCTGCTCCACCTCTGCCCAGCTCCGCTGCCGTTGTGCGGGCTCCCAGCTCGCAGCTGGGTGCTCGGGGACAGCCCGCCTGGCGGGATGAAGGGCTGCTCACACCGTGGCTGCTCCATCTGACTTTATGTCTGCAGTGAAAAGAGAGCATAACAAACCCTGCACTGCCTCAAAGCAGTCCATAAAACACATTAAGAGGATGAGTGTGCAGCGACCTTATAACCATGTTGGCTATTCGAGACAAAAACAAGACGGAAAGTGCTGCAATTGGGGAAGAAAAGGGAGTATTTGTTTCCATGTCTGTCTTATTGCAGCTGGGGATGGCACAGCACCTGCCGTGCCGGGATGACTTTGCTCTCACAGCTTTCTCCACCGCCTGCCTTTCTCGCAGGGTCTGTCACGCGTATCCTGGGGAGGAAATAGAGTTTTCTCAGTCACGCTGTAGGAGCTTTCAAATGAGAATCACCATAAGTAATAAAACCAGTGGCCAATTTTTGTCTCGCACTACCAGGGTAGGACTCCAGCTTCAGTGAGTTTTCACCAGTTTGTGCCTCTCCGTGAGAGACCAGAGATCTCCAGGGCTTCACCCCTGAAAATGGGGGTTCCTGGAGGTTCCTGGCACATACAAACTTGAAGCTGGACCTGGGGGAACATTCAAGGCTGAGTGTAAATAGTGCTGCAGGGCTGTAGATCTTCATCTCTCAAACATGCAGAGCATTGTTAACGAAGGCAGAGTAAATTTACTTGTTCATATGATTAACAATTAATAATTAAATATTCCTCCCAGTTGCAGCTGTAATGCATGTGTGTTTACTACTTGATTTCAGCTCAGTGCTAACTGACAGTTCTCAGGTTAATTCTCCAGTGTGCCAACCTTATCTTCTCTCTGAAGGAAATTATTAATAAATTCTTGTCTATCTTGGGGAAGCCATTCTGGATCTGCATTTTTTTTAGAGTGTACATATTCTTTCATTCTCCTCTCAAGGCCTTTCTGTCTTATCTAAAGAAAACATCCCTGTTGTCATAAATTTGTGTTTGTGTATCTTTCTGATTTTCTACTTACTTTGTAACTCAATTCGTATCGCTTCAGAACATAAATTCCTGCAGAATAGGACAATGCTATCCTACCACCTATCAAAATGATTCATTTCATAGGTTTGTTGTCGAGGAAATGGATAATTCTCTAGCTGCCAGGCCTCGAGTGGTAGAAGAGTTTAGAAAAGTTGTGAGAGTTTTTACTTTTGGTGACAGGGAGGACCAGGGAGAGGTTGCCCAGGTTGTATTTCTCCAGAGCATCCTCAGGCTCTGGTCAGTCGTTCCCATCTGGTCCACAGGAGAAACTGTTTGCAAAGAACGGTTGCAAAAAACGTCTTAAAACCCACATAAGTGCATGCTCCTGCATACACAGTCCAGGAAACAAACAAAATCAGAGGGATTAAAAAAACCCAAACAAACAAACAAGTGAGTATTTGGGATTTAGCCATGACTGTCTTTTGCAGCCATCAATGCAAACCACTAAGGCAACACAGTACAAGGATATTGTTGAGCTTTTCTGTTGAATTATGTTACACACACTCTAATGGGAGGGCAGGGGTCCTCGGGGCTTGACCAGGCAGCTGAGAGTTGAGAGTATGAGGACTCTGCTCTTAGCCAAGGTGGAAATACAGATTTCAGGGTACCCAGAGGGAAGCAGGCAATTGGGAGTAATGGCTTCTTTATTAATAGAGCATTGATAAAGTCATTTAACCTCTGGAAGGTGCAGTGTCATCAATAGAACCGGGGAAATGATCAATTTATCTCTGCCACAGATTCGCTTTGATGATGCAAAATGCAAGTGCTGAAAAGTGAGACCTGGACATAGGGTATTAGTAGGGTGACAGCTTCCAGAGGAAAACTCACCTCTTGAAAAGTGTTATCAGAATGGCATATTCAGTTTGCTTATCAGTCTCCACTCTTTAGGGCTATGTATTTAGAAAAAGTATTTTTAATCTCCCCTCTGTGGCTTGCCTGCATACATGCTGTTCAATTCACCAGTGGCATGAATATGAAAAGAACACAACACTGAAAATAGCATTGCAGGTCTCAATCCTGCACTGTGATGGGCTTTGCTGAATCTCCTTAAAGTCAGTCAGATCTTATCTTATTGTTGATATCAACTGTACTAGCCAATCTCATGGGAAACTGAGGCCTCAGAAAATATAAATTTGTCTTCATCTCAAGAACTTGTCTCTGTTCATTCTACTGTATGTGGTAGAGATTCATTGATCTTATTCCTGTTATGGACATGAGTGTTGCCAGCAGCAGGATGCTACCTCTGCAAAAAAGAACTGCTGCTTTGGGGGGAGGACAGTGAAGTTTTATTTCTCCGTATCAGTTTATGTGTCCAGTCCTGCTTTATCCAGCAAGATTTATTTTTCCTTCAAATAAGTCTGTGAAATGGCTCTTGGAAGATGTGGGTTAAGAAAATGTGTCCTTTTGGACATGACTGGCATTGCACATTCACAGGGTGCTAACTACAGGCAGTGCTTTGCAGAGCCTGCTAATTAGAGTGATTTCAGTGTATCTGTTGGTCATTAGCATAACCAAGCCCAGCTGGCAGGCAAAGCCCAGCTTAGGCTACAATGAATAGACAATTTGGACCAGGACGGTCTTGTCTGAAGGCAGGATGTTGAGAGTCGGCATACCAGGGTCCTGACCCTGGCATTGCCACTTCACTTGAACCACATCTAGACTATGTCATATATAGCAGGGGAGCACTGCTGAAAAGGCAGAAATCCTGGATCTGCCATTATCCAAGCTGAGAGCATGGATAGAGCACCCCATAGCTCCCTTATGGCCTAAGGGGTTGAGTTTCCATTCTTCCGAAACCAGAATATACCTGCATTCATGTATATAAATGGCTTTTAGCCTTCCTCAAACGTGAGCTTTTGCAGCCACTCATATAATACAGTAATATGAAATATCGCAGTCAGCTGGCAGAGTCCAGCCCCAGGTTTTAGATATTAACAACCAAGCAAGCGTCATCCAGGTTAGCCTGGATATTTACATTCTCTCCCTTCTCTAGGCAGACACCGCTAGTCCAGGCGCTGCTGAAAACTAACCAGGAGCCATTCAGGGTATGAGCTGCCGTGGGCAGGCAGGCGGTCACGGGGGTAGATGGATCTGCACCTCCCAGTAAACCTCGGAATACCAGTTTCTGTCATTTCACATACTTCAGTTACAACCAGCCTCTCTGCGGTACCACGGGGTAGTCATCTCCGTACTCGTGGTGCAGCAGAAGTGCTAGCGACTGCCCTTGTGAAGAGTTTTATAATTCTGAGTACTTGTTCCCAGTCAGCCTTCCTCACCCAGCAGGTTCTGTCTCAGCACCAGGACTTGTACGTAACTTGCATCCTAGTCAGTGCCAACGCACGCTGCAAAACAATAAAAAACTATTGATTCACAATTAAGGTTGATCCAGCAGAAAATGAGGTTTTACTCACATTTGTTCCCTGAGGCTGTACTGTCTGGTCCTGGCCAAGACCGAGGCAGTGCTGCTGACAACGTGGATGGGCTCACGAGCTTTGGGGCAGTGTCAAGACACGATCCTTTTGGCTGGAAGTTAGTAGGAGGGTTAATATGATAGTGGATACATCCTTAAATTTACTTCCCCAAACTGGGTTTGGTGCTTTGTTTGGGATATACCCCAGCATCTTGGAAATTCTCCAAGTGGCAGAAGGACTGGTTCTCCTGAGCACTGCTTGTAGCCAACTGGCTCGTGTCCACTGGGTGGGAGAGGAGGTGGCCTCCAGGACAGGGGCTGGGCACGGCAGCCAGGCTGACCTAGCAGCACGTGGGATGGTGAAGTTCTAGAGAGGTGAAACATGGAGAAGTGGATAAACACTTGGTTCTAATTGTTTAGAAGACTGAAAAATCTTAGGTTGGCAGAATTGAAACTGTTTCTCTTCCTACCCCTTCCTTAGTCAATTTTCTCCCTCTCTTTTCTTCTCTATTCATCCTTTCCCCTTTGTTTTCTCCTTAGTTTTTGTGAGGAAATATAAGGGATTTGTTCAGTGAAATTAGAAAATGTATTGAGAGCTGCATATAATTGGATGTTATCATAAAGACATTGTTGTTGTGACAGAGTGCTGGAGAGATGAAAACAAGAGTGTCATTTCAGCATCTTCCATAGCATGAGTCAGAGAGATTGATAGTTATCCTCTCGCAATTAGAATTTTTATTAGCACTGGTGGTGGCCCTTGGCGTGCTGTTAATGGATGCCATTTTCTTGGAGTGTTGTCTTTCATAATGCTTTAGAGAAAATAAAGATGGGCTGGAGTCACTCACCACATAATACTGAGGGGAAAATCACGTTTTAAGCTGCCTCAGGCTGGGTTTTCAAGCTCCAAACACCAGGAATAAAACCCATCATGTATCCGCATGGAACAAAGCTCAGCAGAGCTCACGTGTCCCCAGGGCTCCGGGGCACCGGGAATGGCTGAGGCTCAGAAGCTGGGCTGAGCGCTCGGGAGGGACGGTCTGGCTCTGCTGCTCTCCACGTTCCTGAGCGTTCCTGATCTGAATTCACAGAGAGGCACCTCCAACTCAGCCTGTGATCTGCGTGGAAACAGCCATTTTTTTTCCCTAAGGGAACTTGTCCTTCAGTTTTTCTTTCCTTGAGGCAGACACAGACTCTAGGCTGACCCGATGAATGTTAAACAAGCCATGGCACTCCTTGGCAGGATGCTCTTTTTAGGCAGCTTCATGAAAACTCTGCTATCGTATAGAACAATTACATTTTTTCCCCTTTCTATAGCACTCATATAGCACTCAAACTAGGGAGAGTCTAACACCTGTGCTAGAGCCAAAGAGCAAACTGGAATATGTTTTCCCTTTGAGACTTTCTGGAATGCTTTATGGTCTTCAAAACTCAACTCCTCAGGCTGCTGGTACAACTTCACATTGCACAGGGAATTTCTGTCTTGCCCTGATGTTTCTGGGCAGCAAGGGCAGCGGTTTTGTGCCACCCACCTTCCTGGAGCTCACACCAGCCTGGGAACACGACAGGACATTCTCCAAGCCTGCCAAAAAATACATCCTGGGGATCAAGCCCCTGTGGTGATGCAAGTTCTCTTCCCAAATACTGCAGGCTCTGGAGCACTCCCTGGAAACAGGGCTCTGAGAACATCACAAGCATCTCAGCTGCTTTAACGACAGGCAGAAATTCTGCACCTATGGTAGGATCTGCATTGCCTTCATTCCTTGCCTTGGGGTGGGTTTAGGATCCGTTTGCCTGCTCGGCTGCCTATAGCCTTGTGACGACCTGCCCGCAGTGCTTACGCTTCTTTTGAGAGTGGGAGGCAGGCTGCTAAATCAAGCGCTCACTTCTGAGCGTTGCACCCCTGTTTTACATCCCTGTGCCCGTGTGCCTCCACAGCCAGTGGTGGCTGCAGGTCCCTGGGTCCAGCCCGTGGCTCTTGGCCATGTGCGTGATGAAGTGGGCACCACAGACAACGGAGCCCTCGGGCGTCTGCTCCCGCCCATGGGGATGGATGCTGCATGGAGATGAATTACCTCCCCAGGCAGTGACACCCGCTGAAGGTCTTGCAATAAGCCAACAAAACAAGCCTAAGTTGAGCATACAGACAAGCCACTTGTAATTCAAAACAAGCCTGATTTTTCCTCTAAAAACCCATAATGTGCAGGTTTATTTTCTGCAACTCTTCCAGGCCGGTTACTCCAACTGTTGGCAAACTGTGAGGATGGGGTTGCCATGGATACGCTCCACACTGATTCACATGAAATACATCATTGCATTATCCCCAGAGTGGTGAAAGCCTTTCACAGCTGATAATTTTTAAGAGAATGATTCATCGTTAAATATATCATGACAGCTCTGCATTGTTTGCTCTTCCTTGGAAGCAGAATTTGGAAATAGGCAGCTCTTGGGATGCTCCTGAAGTCGAGAGCGAGATCGTGAGCGAGATGTCTGCGGCAGAGCACAGTGGCACTTGGATCCATCCAGCCTGTGCTGAGAGCAGGAGAGGGTCTGGCACGGCATGGCTGTCCGCTCACTCGGGGACATGTTTTAGAGGGAAAAACACCTCACTCTGCATCGCGTCCCACTGAAACCCATGGGAATCACCTGGACGCCGGCTGGGATGGATGGGGGGATCACAGTACCATCACACGGCTGCGAGGACCCTGCTCTATAACAACCGCTATGATTTTTCACATTCACCTCTTGAAAGACTGTTCTGTAGAGTGAGGGGAAAAGCAAAATCTGCTGTAGACGTAGGTGTCTGCGAGGGGCCCATGCCTCTCCCCTGGGTGCTGTGCTGCAGTCAATCCTCCTTTCCGCTTGGTGCCAGCTGGGGAACCAGAGTGCCATCCGTCAGGAACAGAGCCGGGATGAGTAGCCTTTTTCAGGCTACTTAGCCCACTGTTTAAAAATTACTTAGGTGCCCAGGAGTGTTGGAGGATTCACAGTTGGGTTTTCAGGTGTACAGGGGTGGAACACAGCCCAGAATTGGGTTACACGTCCTCTGGAGTCATCCGAGACCTGTGAGGCAGCAGCCTTGGAGCTGGGGAAACAGGCGTTGCGCTGCCTGCTCCGGTTTTGAAATGGTGCATTGAGAAAATTTGCCAAGAACACAATAACTTTATTTTCTGTAGGAAATGGGCCCTTGTCAAACAGCTGCCTGCACTTAGAAAGTAACTCAAAACCAACTCAAATGAACAAAAACTGGGCTGTGTGTTCTTGACTTCAGGCCAAAATAATTCTCAGTTATTCCCAAGACAAAACTGTTTTCTCTGTCCCTAAAAGCCAAAGCCGTACTTTTCATGCATAATTAAAATGAGATTTTAGCATACATCAGAGCCTAGGGTTGTGTGAGGCACAAATGGGGCTTTCCAAACAAGGCTTTTGATTACCAGTCATTTTAAGTGCAGGAAATAATGGCACTTCTGAGTTCTTCAAGCCCTCAGAGAGGAATTTCTGCCACAACTGATAGCTCCCAGTATATTACGGATCCAGTCAGTACAGCAGCTTCCCCTGGATGGATGGAAACACTAGGGGGGACAGAAATTGCTGTTAAACCCCGGGACACGCCGTGCTGCCGCGGCTGCTGGCTCTGCCATTGCCCTCCCCGACCGCTCTCACCTCGCCTGTGGCAAGCCAACACGCACCATGAGTATTTTTGTAGCTCTAATACCCAGTGAGTTTTCAATCCTTTAATCCCCATTTCTATGCTTCTTTGAGAGCATCCACTCATGGGTGAGGGACGAGGATGACGGTTCCCAATTCTGCCCCGCTAGCACTGCTTTTAAACCTCCCTTCCTTGGGTCAGACATGGCATGGCTCTTCCTGGGAGACTTTGAAAGGCCTAGCTCTGCTCTCACCGAGATTAATAATAGTTACTTGTATGTGGCGGTAGGCAGAAAACTGACTCAGTTGTGCTGGGCACAAACCTCATCCCAGTGTCTTCTCCTGACACCCCTGGTAGGATGCATCCAGGGCTCAGGGATGTGTTTGGTCAGTGTGGCTGATACCCTGGGGGGTCTCCTCCGAACGTCCTATGTCCCTGCTCCCATCCGTGCAGTTTGTAAAGGAAACCCTTTGCGAGTGGAGGTGTCTTCCAGAACGCCCGTATTTCATGGGCTCTCCGGCAAAGTAGAGTACACCAAAGCGTCTTCTGGCTTTGCTGCCTTTGGAGAATAGACAGAGATACTGGAGACAGGACTTCATTTGATTAAAAAAAAAAAAAAAAGAAAAAAGAATTTGTGCCTTTTCCCCAAAAACCTTAGAAAAGCACAAGAACTCAAATATAGGAGGACCAGCACTGGGGGGAACTGAGGGTCCTAGTGAGGAGAGAAGGAAGGTGTCAGACAAGTGCTTCTACATCATATCCTTGTCTTTGGGGCTTGGGTTCGTTTGAATCCCCAAACCCATTTGCCCATGGTAATATTTGTCATTATTAGCCAAGTAAATTATCCAAACTTTTCTACACGGCTAAGAGATAGTGATTAGTGCTTTCTGTCCAGATGGATGCCCACTGGCAGTAGCAGCGTGCGCATGTGCGTGGTCCTCTGAACCAGAGCGCAATGGCCCATGTGTCGGCACTGCTGGGGGCCAGCTGAGCCCCCACTCCGTGCTCACCCCCTTCCTCACCAGCCCACCGCCTGCCACCGGCTTTTCACTGTATCACAGGTAACCCTCCTTTCTAACCAGGCTCATCCCAATCCCGATTAAGGGTTTGTTTCGGATAAGAGCATTGAGAAAACATGATCTCCTTTCCCCTTTCTTGCTTCCTCTCAATGACACCGTCCCCTTCCTGGCCAGAACGGGCTGCCTGTAAATCCAAATACTCTGCCTGTGCTGGGCTCTCGGTCCCCACACCCAGGTGTGGTGCTGACCCCATGCCACCTCTCCTTCCTCCCTGCCTAATCCTCTCTGCCCTGCAGCTGTGGCACAGACTGCTCACCCCCCCAGACCTCCAGCACCCCCAGCACCCCGGGGTGCAGTGAGGTGGGGTGACGCCTCATGGAGCCAGGCACAGTGGGGCTTTCAGGGGGGCAATGCAGAGAGGGGAAAGGGGAGCTGCTCCATAAATACACGGGTTTCTTCCAAGCCAGATGAAGCCAGGTACCCTTGACTTCACACAGGGCTGGGGCTCAAACAGGTACCCCAGGAGCCAGCCTGGGGAGACGAGAGGTAGGGCCAGCTGGTGGTGCTTGCATGCTGCTATGGGGTGAAGGCTGGAGGAGCTGCGGCTCCTGTCAGAGCTGCTCAATACAGAAGGGAGCTTGGCCCCTGTTTCTCAGCACATGGATGTCCTGCCAAGGAAGAAATGGGTCAGAAGAATCTGAGGCAAATGATGGTGTTGTAAGAAAGAAACATGTGGCTGGGAGATGGACAGTAAGGGAGAGCTGCGGCACCTTCACCTCCCTCAGTTTCTTCTCATTAAGAACCAAAGCCATGTGATTTTAGGTGGATCTCCACTTGACATATATCTGTATTATTAATGCTCCCACCTCTAATTCCCGCCTCAACTCAGTGAGATTGCAAAGGGCCGGTGTGTGTCAGGTCTAATCAGCCATGTATTAATAGTTGTTTTATGGAAGGCGATGTTGACATACACTATGCTTAGAATGAAGTCATCCTTGGGGCAGGGTGGAACAAGATAGGAAAAAAAAAAGGGTTTCCTCCTCCTGTGCGGTGCCATTTAGCATCCTGGATTTCAAAGGCCTTTCAAAAACTTCCATAAGATGGTAACAGAAAAAGTAGGTCACAATTAAGCTCTTGGTTTCAAAAGGAA
Source organism: Caloenas nicobarica (assembly GCF_036013445.1). Classification (NCBI taxonomy): domain Eukaryota; kingdom Metazoa; phylum Chordata; class Aves; order Columbiformes; family Columbidae; genus Caloenas; species Caloenas nicobarica. The sequence continues at coordinate 16,569,497 of NC_088259.1, forward strand.
TCTGCTTGGAATGATACCTGATGTGTGTAATTATACCAGAGATTGACTGAGCTGCAGAGCTATTCATTGGGAAAGACGCAGAGGGTCTGACGTGCTTTGCGCAGGCTGGATCTGCAGCTCGCGCCCAGCGCCCCGGGGCATCTTCCCTCGCCCCTTCTGCAGCAGCACTTCCAGATCCTGCTGGCAGGGGCTGAGCAGGGAGGTCAGACTGTCTGATCCACTCAGTCCTTGTTGTTTGGCAACATCTGCTCCCTGCAAAAACCGCAGGCTAATGGGAACCAGTTAGAGCAATCAGTAATAAGGGTTTGTGTGAAACAGGTTGCAAAGAAATCACATGGAGACCTCCCCTTCATCTCGCAGAAAATCCCATGACATTTTCTTGGAGGCAAAAATTCCTGCAGGCCATCACCATTTTGGAGAATCACCTAATCCGTGTCGTAGGTGCAGAACATGCTGGTGAACCGAGCTAAGGAGGGCTTTTCTCCATGGGGAGCGCAGCAGGCAAAGTCAATAGGAAATCAACATCTTAATGGCCAAATAAGACCTGGACTTGACCTAAAGTCTTCCCTTAGGACCGTAGTAGATCTTTGGCCATCTGCAGCTCATGTCTCAAGGGGTGTTTTGTCTCCTGTTTGTCAGGAAAATGAAACACTTTTGGAAGGGCAGCACTGTGTCAGATTGTTCTTCTGGGAGTCAAGAGAGAGCCGTCCCTCCCATGACAAACAGCAGAACCATTCTGAGTATCCCGCCAGCTTGCCCAAAAGCGTTTTCCCTGGCCGGGACTTTCTGTGCCTTGCAAGCTCATCTACCCTAGGGAATGGAGCAAATTCCAGAGCCAACAGCTCTACAGGGTTGCACAAGTTCTTCCCAGGGGCAGGTCAAGCCCTTTGTCAAAGACATCAGGTTAGCATGGGCAGGGGGAAAGCTTCTTACAGTGGTAGTGCTGAAGTGGCCTCCTCTGACATCACTTTGTCTCTTAATATGTTTCTGCATTTCTTTCTCTGGATTTTCGTCTCCTCCTGTGGACGGATAGCTTGTTCACTGCTCAGAGCATGGCAAGTGAGAAGCACAAACACGGGGCCCTGAAATGCTCCATCATGCTCCACTCCGTAAAGGAGGGATTTCCAGATGGGAGACATTTCGGGTTCCTGAACAGGAGGTGCAGCTTTGCCCACACCACGATCCGGGGTGCATTTTTAACTGGTTACGTATTGAGTAGGTATCACCTGGCTTGTAAATTAGGCTGTTCACTGAGTAGCTGTATTGTTCTTTACACCGGCACTGGTCTGGGTGTGGGTGAGCAGCAGATCTCAGGGGTCAGAACGGGTGTGTGGTAAACATTCGTTACAACCAAAACAGAATCTGTGGTTCTTCTACCTCAGTAAATGGACCTGAGGGAATTCCTTGATTAGGACAATTGCCGATACAGTTATAATACCTCAGGTTCTCCTTTTGCAATCTGCAACTTGACATCTGCAAGTGTTTACAAAACCAGACCATGGATTAGTTAGCTTTGCTTGAGCCTGAGGTGTTTTATGTATTGAATTCCTTAACGTTGTACAGTTTTTCCTTGGTGAATTCAGTAAATGGCATTTTGACCTGTTTGCTAATGCATTTTGCTGCAGACTGGAGATGTTACTGGGTGGTGTATGCATTAGCTTTGCAGTACTGTTAAACTGGCAGCATAATAGCCACTTGAGGAGCGGAGGTGAAAAGCAGCAGTGGCTCCACCTGTTTTGAGTGAAGGAGTTAAACAACTTCAGAAACCAGAGAGAAGGAGAACTAAGGAGAACCAGAGGCTGGAGAACTAATGTCAGCCTCTGCCCAGTCCTGCAGTGCTCATGTTAAAAGCAGGGTTTGCACTGTTTTTCTGAAATCTTGCAGTCTCGTGGTTTGGGAATTAGTCTGGGCTGATGTAGCTCACAAAGAAGCAGGTGTCAGGTCTGTGCACGGATGGAGCTGAGTGTGAGTCCACAGAGATGTGGCTCTGCACCCGGTGCCTCTCTGTGCACCGCAGCCAGCACGGCAGCTCCCGGGGTCCCCTCAGGTGGCATTACTGGGGACAAGGCGGGTTTGGCCACACTGACTCCTACCCGCCAGGGAATACACCCTTCTCTGTTGATGTTCAACATCTCAGAGCTGCCCAGGTAGTTTCCAGTGAAGCGCTTTGCCTCCGGAAGCTTTTCCATGGCATTTTGGCTCTGCAGTCGCAGAGCTGTGGGCTAGCTCAAATTGAGTCTGGCGAGCTCTGCTGGGAAACAGGGGCTTGCAAGAGAGGCCACCCGCACCGGGGCCTGCACCAGCACCGAGCTGCCTCCACGGTGAGATGTTTAACCTGCCTTTTCTAGAGTGGGGATTTCAGCAGAGATGTGTGTTGTGGAACAGGAAGGGAAATACTGTGATGAAGTTGGGATGGCACAACTTTGATTCAGTTTTGGAATTACTTTTCTTTCCAAGATGCATCGTATTTTCCGTCACGCATGGTAACACAGTGTTTCTTAAGGTCATGGTTGGAACAAGATTTTTCAGTATTCTCAAAATGTTTATCTGAAACATATTACATTTTCAGAAATGTTGTTGCGCAGTAAGTGTCAAAATATCCTTATTTCCTATGGGAAACAAAAAAATCTGCCTCTTAAGAAGCTCTAGTCTTAGTGTGGATTTGCTTGGTTAATGGCAAAGCCCTGAAGCCGCATACTGGAAACCTTCATCTCACTTCATTGCACACCAGAAAATTATATATAATTACATAGAACTATTGTATGGAATGACCCTTAGTCATATTGTCTAAGCTGCTTATCGCAACAGAAATAAGATGTATATAGTAATCTTCTTATACTTACTGAGAAACCTAAACAAGGCCAGTACTGTGGTGGGGTCACTTATCTGTGGCTATAATAAGGTTACTATACAAGGAGATATTAATGTTGGAAGAAGCATGCTGGAGATTTCACGTTTAAGTCAGTGTAATTATTTCGGTCTTAAATAGGTGAACGTAGAAGGTTTCCTTAGTAGTAGTTCGTGAGCGAGCATCCACCCCCAAGAAAGGAAAAGGAATGAGTAGGACATGCTCACGGGAGATGTAAGTTAGAGTTCCTTGTACAGTTCACTCTGTCTTCCCTAAACAAGTCTTGTAGAACCCATTGCTGTCTGGCAAAGACGTGTGTGTGGAGTATGTCTCAGTGGTGTTGAAGTAATAGTAAATGCTGATTTTCAGTAAAATTAAACACAAAGGTACAGGCTGGGAATCACAGACTGACATTACATCTGGATCCTCTTTCCATGCCAAAAATGGCCAAAAGGCCCACCAGAGGTCCCAGGATGCTCCTGCTCTCTCTCCAGGCTCCCTCTGGCACCTCAGGTGCACCTCCGCAGGCGGGAGGTGGGAGGCACAGCCACGGCACAGCTCTCCATGAAGGTGGTAACTGCAGTTCTGAATCCAGATGGTTTTTAGCCAAGGGGTAACTTTCTTCCAGCATCTGGGTTTTTAAGAGGCAGTTGAAAAAAATAAGAAGAGTCAAGGAAGAATTAACAGTTTAAAAGAAAGATTTACACCTTGTGCTTGAAACTTACGTAGTAAGGCATTTTTCTAGAAGGAGAAAAAATATTTTAGTAAAAAGCCTATTTTTTCCCTGGGGAAAATATATCCTAGTTATACTAGTAATTCCCAAAGGCAGATCTACGGAGTGTGTATGGAAAATTTTTGGAGTTGTTCCTTGAAGGTCAGAAGCAAGGGAAATTTTCTCTTACAGCACACTGCACAGAAATATTGGAGTCATTAGTTCACATAAGAGAGGTCACTGTCGGGGCTCAGCTTACGTGTAGGCTCCTCTCCAGCAAAGGCTTTTTTGGGGCACAGCAGGGCCGGCGAAAGGAGCGCAGGAAGGGGTTGGGGCAGACCAGGGGCAGGAATGACCTGTTGGCCTCTCTCCTCCATCTGGCAACTGCAAAGGTTTGCATTGGCACCGGTGATCATGCAGTGCAAAACGTTTTTTAAAAATAAATTTGGAAGCAGGCACTGGCCCAGTTCACCAGTGCTGGACATGATGGTCATGGAAACAGTCACGGGAATAGAGAGCAGGGGCGCGGGGAAGGCATGTCACAGAGATCCCGTTGATACAGAAATCCTTCTCCAGAAGCACAAACCTGAGATTGTGCAATACATTCTTGGGATAAAACCAAAGCCATTAATCTTACTTGTACTGAGTACTTGGAGTCCTATTCAAAAAAATGCTTTGGAGAAAAAGTCCCTGAAACAAGGCTTAAAAGATGAGGGGGAGCTTCTGGTGTGCTTTTGTCCTTGCTCGCTTGCGTATTATGTGTGAGAGATTTTTCCCAGGTTTTGGCTGATACCAGACCTATTGCTGCTGGCGTGGAATAGCGGATCAGCTCTCCTGAGGTAATCACCTGGGACGTTAAGCTTATTAGGCGTGTGTCTGGAGGCAGGGGCTGTGTGAAGGAGGCAAGGGAAACCTGACCCCAGAGAGGCTGGGTTGCTGAATTGTCACCTGAGACTGCAGAGGACCTCTGCTTGCTGGAAACACCTAATCCTAAATTGTTGCTCATTAGACTTTAAAAACACAGGATCACCAAGGCAAAGAAAGCATCCAGAGCTTGGGATTCAGCAAGGCTGTGGACCACGCAGAGCAGTATTTCTGAGCTCTGCTGGTCTGGTTTGATTTTTGGAGGTGTAGGGTTTGATAAAGACACACACGTACACACAAAACCTAGCCACAGCTTCCACCTTGAAATCCTTGTATCTCTTAAAGCGGAATACGATGCAAAAGGCCAGTTCCCCACCACAAAATGTTGGTGAGCTCCTGTCCTCTGACAGCACTCCCTTTCTCTCTTTCCATGGGATCTTGAAAAGCAAAATGCAGCCAACTGCAAACACAAGGGAGAAATTGAGAGGCCTCATATGTTCCCATCTTTTCTTGGTTGCTCTGAGAGATAATGATGAATGGGATCGCTGGGATGATCCATTGCGTGGCCCATTTCTGTTGGCATGTGCCAAACCTGACCCTCCCCATGTTCGTGCTTACAGTTTGGCTCTGCCTGCAGTGGGTGAGTCACTGTTCATTCATGAGAGTCAAAAGTGGCACTTGGGAAATGTGCCACATATTTTAGGAATATTAGCTCCTCGATTACTGACCAGTTTTACAGCAGATTTGGGGACAGGACGGCCATACGACACACACTGCGGTGAGCTGCAGACAGCCGGGAGCTGTGATGGATGAGCTGGTGCCGCATCTGCTCTGTCGCTGGTGTGTGCGCGCTCTGCAGCGGAGCCTGCGCCTCCGAGGCTGGACTCTTTCCAAACGCATGGTGGTGAAATATCTATTGTGTTCAGAAATCTCTTCAAAAAGGAGAACACACCTGTCCAGCCCTTGGCTCTTTGACAGATGACTTGAGCTCTTCTTCACCTGGTTAACCCAGGGTATTTATTTTGTGAGCAGGGCATCAGTTCTCATTTACCTAAAAGCTCCCGATACTCTTAGTGCTTGCAGATACTGCTGCTGTCATGGCAACAAGGTTATTTATACATAATAGATACCTACTTTTCTTTTTTTTTTTCCAGTGTTGCTAAGTGGAGATAGGGTCAGAGGGACCATAAAAGGGAGTGGGAAACTCCCAGCCCCATACGCATGTTAATAAGCCCTCCAGACCTCCTTCCTCTTCTCTGGCACCTGCCTGACCTGGTTCAAGTCTCTGTGACTGCCCTCAGTCCAGCCCTTCACCTGGCAGCGACAGCAGGAAGGAATGTGGAGATAAAACTAGAAGATGCCAACGTCCCTTTCAGCGCAGGCTGGGACGTGCTGGTCTCCACGCAGAGCAGCCCTGTCATGAATCCAAGTGCCGTTTACCAGGCTGCTTTCATTCACCTGACCCTTTACTTAACTCGATTTGTAATGTATGCTTTATCAATACTGCTGTTCAATTATTTAATAGCCAGGCCACCAGGGAAACATCAACATCCCTATTGTCAGACCCAGGCTGATGAACAAGGTTCTAGGGCTACAATTTCAATTTAGTTAAGTTCTCCTTTAAATTCTTTCTGGGTTTCATCTGTCCATTTTCCATGGCAACCAGGAAGGACCAGAGGTCACAGAGGGAAGGAGAGGGAGTAATTTCATTTAAATTAGATGAAGTTCGGTTAGCCACTGGAGCGCTTCGCATGTAAAGGATTTTCTATGAAAAGGGCCCCTTGCTTGAGGAGAGAGGTAGCGTTTGTTCTGGCGAAAGTCCTTCTGCAGAGCTTTGTTGTTTTCCTTCACTGAGGACCTTCTTCTCAGGACATAAATCAATTCTATTTACATATAATATTGAGTCTAAAGAGTGGAAAAACCCTCCACAGAAAGAGGAGAGTAAGTGGCTGCCCAGAATTCATTGTCAGATAATAATCCAATCTCCAGACAAATAAAAAGCTTCTCCTCACAGCTCACGCTCTCTGCTTCACTTGGCCTCACAGGCGCCTACAGCCGCCAGCCTGCGATAAAACCCTCGTCTTGCTGGGGTTCAGACACCCCGGGTGTGATGCTGAGGGTGGTGCTGGGCAGTGGTGACAGCAGTGGCCCCATCGCCCATGCGTGGGTCCCCCTGGCCCCAGCACCATGCACGTTTGCTGGGAGCTCTGGCGCTGGGCGCGGGTCTGGGGGATCCCCGGCACCCACGGATGCTGGGTGCCTTTGCCAGCTCTGGGTGCTGTTTGCAGCCCATCTGCAGCACCGTGTCCTCGGTGCGCGGCTGAGCATCGCGACACTTGGCTGCCGCCGCTGCCCGGGGCTGGAGTCACACACCTCCGCGAGCACCATTCACTTAAAATCAGCGTACAGAGCGGCTGGGCGCTGCCCAGAGCGCGGCGTGTTGGGGCGCTGGAGCAGGGGAGCACCAGGAATTTCCCTGTCCTGGGCATCCTGGCGAGAGCGGGCAAACACAGAGGGAGAGCAGTGCTCTGAAACGGAGCGAATCCTCCTACCCCGTCAGCATCGGAGCCCGTTCCCGCAGCTCAGATCCCCTCCCCGAGCCCTGCCAAACAGAAGAAGTTAAAATAGCTGCCTACACCTGCAGTCGCTGAGCAAGCGGGAGCGAGGAGCCCCGTCCTGGGGAAAAGGAGGGCACGTGAAGCAATAACAATACTCTCCTCTTATGTAACTCTTGCCTAAAATACTTCAAAGTGGGCTCATAGATAAATAATTGAAGATAATGCAGAATTAGCTGTCATTTTGTATGTCAGAAAGTAGAATTCTCCATCGCTTCTGTGCTGGTTAGGTATTGAAATCACCCTGTGGGCTGAAAAGAGGCCATGGGGCTTCGGAAGCTGACCAGGAGAGCACAAAGCGTGCTCACGTATATTGCATCTACTCAATGTGCAGGGCAAAAATTCTTTACTGAGGAAAAAATCCCAAGTAATTCTGAATAATGAATAATTGAGAAATTTCTAATTCACCCACAGGCAGTTTGGAAGGATGGGGAGCAGGGAGAGAGGAAGCAACATTTGTCAGAAAAATTATTTGTGAATTAATCATTCTGATGCTCTCAGAAGTCGATGGGGTACTTGCATAAATAAGACTATTCACAGAGAAGACCAAGTCTTTAATGGTGCTCTGAGAATCGTAAATTCATTAGCTGAAAGCACAGATTATGAATCAAAAGAACAGGGAGGGGAGAAAATCAAGTCATAATTAGTCACTTAAATTGTATCAAGTAGCAAGCAACTGATTTTAAACAAGTCCAAACAAAGGGGAAATGATTCGTTCTGATTAAGTCAGTCTCTCTTGCCCTTTTAAAGATTTATGAAGTAATGTCAATAAATTATGGCTCTTGGGACTCAACCTATAAAAACTGCATAGAAACGCAATATAATACAACATCAAACAAGTGGGTTAGACACAGTGGAACAAAAATTAAATGCATATTTATTAAGGGGATATATAATGAGTCTTATGTCACCCAAATATTGACCAACTGTCTTTAGCATAAACTCTCCTCTTCACTCCTCATTACTATGGCTGCTCTTCTAATGCTGAAGTCGGACCAAATTTGATCACTGATAAGCTTAATTAAACTGCTGACAGGCTTCTTGTAAAACTAAGTGATCTGAATTAATGATGGTGCTGGTTAATTATGTAGCATATACATAAAGACCCGTTTGGAGTTTTGCCTCTTTCCCAGGGCCGTGTGGGATCTGAATTTCCTAGAATACATTTTCAACTGCTGTCAAAACGATGCTGCAGGGACAGGAAGGTCTGCAGGTTAGGGGTCTCTTGCTCCAAAGGTAAATTCAGGCATAACGGTTCTGGTGCCAGGGTGGTGGTGGTCTTATTGTTACTATCATAATTATCATTATTGTTACTAAGGAAGCATCAATAATAAACTCGGTGCTCTCTCTAACAGGCACATTCACCCAAGTTATACCATGGTGGGTTCCTAGCTGGGACAGAAATAAGACACAGTGATAGACTCAGGGAAGGGAAGACTGTATTTAAACTAGAAAGTACTGAACCTCTTCTGGGTTTGATCAAGAGCTAGCAGAGCTAATAGTGCTCCACAATAAGACCGACTTTTATCCAGGATTTCCCAGCATTTTGCATTAAGGAAGAAACGTTCTCATGTGTGTCTGGGTACTGGGAGTGGCTAAACCCAGTTCAGCAAAGCACTTGGACAGATGCTGCAGCTTGGGTCCGCACCAGTCCCACCGAAATCTGTGAGACTTAAACACACACTTGAGCTGTTTGTTCGACATTGACGGGACTGCTCAACATGGAGCATGGGTGCCGGGGTTTCCTTCAGCTGGCAAACTCACTGCTGGAAACTATACATTAAAACTGGGGAAGGTTTCTGAGCAGTTAGCGTTGTGGTGCTGGCAAACCGGGGAGCAGCCCTTCTGCAGAGACCTCCCTGGCTACCGGCTCAGACGAGCTGGTGATGGTGTCTGTGAGGAGCCGTGCTGACATCTGCCAGCTCGGTTTTCCTCCACCCATCAGACACCGTTGGAGAGGACCGATGGGCTGGATCAGCACCTGCGTTCCCACTCTGCTTCACCAGACTTCTCCAGTCACCCAGTCCTGCCCTGCTCTATTTTCAGTTCCAATAAATCTCCTGCAGACAGCCCCTCTGTCACAGCCTGTTCCCCAGCCCCTAACTCCGTAGGCTCTTCTCTGTTCCAAATGTAATTGCTCTTTATCCTTATTTTTTTTTCTTCTTTTCCTGCTGTCTGGAACCATAGCTCATCATCCTACACTTTTCATTATCTTAATTAAACCAGGGCAAATCAAAGGCCCGTTTTCTAACCTGACATTACCCTGTACAACTTTTTAGCTCAAAAGATGTGAATTAGTGCTGAGATATCTCCTCAGAGGAAATTGGCACTTCGGTTCCTTGCTCTTAGTTCTGTGGTTGGCTGAGGAAGGCTGAGTAGCAAACTGAGCTGAGCGCTCTGCTGTGTCCCATCACACCCAGTAAAACCAATCTTCTCCATAGCAGCCCGGTTCTTTCCCACTGTCTCTGGTGCTCCTGTATGGCTGCTTTGGGTAATTGTGTTGCAAACTGCTAGATCTACCTCCCGATCCACTCGCTGCTTGCTATACTGGCTGATGGTGGTTTGGTTGGAGTTAACCGCATTTCTGCATCCCAAGCTGTATCTGCCAAGGCTACCGCAGCACCCGGGAGTTGGGTGAGGAAGCTGAGAGCCACCCCAGCGAGCGATGGGACATGGTGGATGGTGCAGGCTGCTGGGATGGTTTGTGGTGGTTTTCACCCCAGCTTCTGTAAGCGCAGCGCTGGCACGGCTCGTGCCCTGCTCCAAGCCACGGGCACAGGGAGGTACAAGCTGCTGAGCCGCAGCACAGGAGGCTTCTCGGTTCTGCTGCATGTCCCAAACAATGTCTCTTGAACTGATTAATCTTTCTCCTGGCTCCTCTGTGAGCAAAAGACTGTTTTGTGTGATGTGGCATCTGGGGGCTGTTACAGGGAACAGGACCGGTGTGTTCCTGGTCCACACAGTCTCATGTTTTCATGAGACACAATGCAAATTTGGTGCTGACCTAATAACGTTATTATCTGGATAAAGGTGGTTTAGCTTTTCTGTACTGGAGCCAGATGTTTCCTCACACTAGTCCTCTCCAGAGTCTAGGTTCTGGGAGGATCAGAAGGAAAAAAGGGGGAGAAAATATTTTAAAGCAACATTTTTTTAATGCGGTTTAGGGCCCATGGCCCTCCTGTTCTTTTATACCACCAGGAATAAGAGCATTTGCGTTCCCCTACTCGGGTGTCTCATCTTCTCATGCTGGAAGCCCTTGAGTAACGCTTCCAATTTCAGAGTGGGGGAATGAAATGCAGAGGGCGTAGGGGCGCACGCGGCCAGGAGCGGGTGCTGGAGCCAGGCGCCAGCCCCACCGTCCCCGGGATGGGCACCCCTATGGGCACGCGCAACCCACGGCAAACGTGGGCCGGTCGTTACATCTCAGTGCTGCGTGTGCAAATGTTGATGATATTAGTGCTATTCAGTTCTTTCAGGAGAATTATCTGCTGTTTAATTAAGCAATGTTTGTACAATATCTAGAAAGGCTCTGATGTAAACATACGGCTCACAGCTCGGAGTGCATCAGTGGGGAAGCTGCTGTTTGCTTCGTGCAGCAGGAACTGATCGCGGACTCTGCTTCACTTGTGCACCTCTTGAGATGAGCTGTGGAAGAAGGGAGGTGGTACTGTCAGCACACCTGTTTTTCAGAAAAACCTTTGGATTTACCCAGCCCCACAGAGCCCACAGAGGCCACGCCAGGAAAGCGGCTTGTGTCTCCTGCCATCTCAGCCCCTGGGTCATTTATTTGCATAATGAACACTGAGGTTTTGTGGTATCAGGATGGGCAAGGGAGCACCTGAGCATTGAGGTAACAGGTGACTCAGAGAGATTACAGCTTTGCTCTCCCCGTGTTGGTGTGTTTAGTGCCTCCGTTTCAGGTCTTACATTGCAGCTGTCCGCTGACCCGTCCGCACAGCTCTGGCTCTGGACAATGCAGGGTCTGTAGACGGAAAGCACAGTCTCCAAGGGAACTTCAGCCCGGGAGAGGCATTGGGAACTGTACCCAAGGGCTCGGAGAAACATTAACGTGGTATTAGACGTGAGTCACCAAACACCTTTCCCTAACGAGCTTCGAAAGTGGAGCACCATCTGGCCTCACCTTCAGCACCTCGATTAGAACGAACATCCTCCGACCGCGTGTTGGGGAGCACCGGGGGGGCCGCCGTGTGTAAGAGGCTTAAACCTCCCACGGGGCGGGGGCTGCGCCGTCCTCGGGGCTGCTGCTGCTTTGCTGAGGGCAACCGCAAGAGCAGAGCATCGATACCTGCTGGGGGAAACCTGGTGCCTCGGTGGCAGCAAGGAGAGCAGGGACACGGAGGCTGCAGCAGCTGCACCTGTGTCGCAGCAACGCCGGCGGGAAACAGGGCGAGCAAGCGCCGAATAAGATTTTCTTTCAATGAAATTACACCTTCAAAATCTCATGTAAAGGAGATGTTTGTTCCAGGAGCAAACAACTGACTGCTCTGATTTTATAGGGAAACAAGAGATTCAGATGGCATTAGACATTATTTCTTTTCAAAACACTGCCAGAAATTTTTCCATTTTTATTCTGAAGTGAAAAAACTGTTTTTAAAACATGCCTTCCCCCCTGCTGTCTGGCCACTGCAAGACATTCAGCAATATTAGCAAAGCTGATGGCTGCTAAATGGCCTTCTTTCCAACAGTAATGAGCTGCATTTAATAATGAATTAAACATCATTAACTAGGGAAGTTTTTGGTGAATGCTTCTTTAATATCATTGTGCAGCCATTATCACTGGCGTGAATAGCTCAGCTCTGCCCAGCTGCACCATTTGTCATTATTTGGAGGAGCAGTAAAGTCTCTCTGGTCCAGGAGGGCTAATAACATTGTGACACTGAGTAAAGTTTAACAAGTGTTTCTGTTCAGCATGCGGACCAGAATAACTAAGATGCTCAACCCTGCTCCACCTTCCCTCTGTATCTGGAAGACCCAGCAAGCCTGGCTATTCTTCTGCAATCAGTGAAAGCCCCTCTCAGTATGAGCTACTCCAAAGGCACATGAAGTTTCTTTATTAAAAATTGATACACACAATTAAACAATGATAAAATATGATAATAGGAGTAATGAAGCTATTTGGTATTTGCAGTCTTCATGACACAGTGCCATTCTGTAGTAATGAGACCTTCCAGACTTATTTATCATGTCTAGTTACAGGGGCACATTCATGAAAACATGCTTGGTACTCTTCCAAAAATTCTTCCCTTTAAAGTAATGGACTCAGATTAAAAAAAAAACCACAACAACAAACCAACAAACAGAATAACTATTTACCAGTATTTCCTTGACATTTCTTTGCTGCCATAGCTGAGTGATACATTTTTTAGCAAATCGTGTAGTTGACAAAATATTCCTTTTCAGGAGCAGAGGGGGCATTGCGCAGCTTGCAGCCATGGGGGACAGTTCAGTCTGCAGCAATGAGAAGTGGGATTCAGGGATGGCTAAACATTTTCTTTGGGCTGTTGTGAAAGGAAGTGGTTTGTTCCAATGTTTTCTAAGGGAAATGGTTCCCCTCTCTTTTTTCGAAAGAGTGCTAAGACAAATTTTCTGGTTAAAAAAAAAAAAAAAAGAGCAAACCAAACTTTTTTTTCTTTTGAGCAGAAAAAATATTTAGGGTCAAGTAAAAATTTTGGTTTTCAGTTTTTCAGCTCAGTCTCTCAGCTGAACGATCCATTGTTCAGCAGTGCTTCTTGTTTTATCCCCGCCTCCCTGCCAGGGCAAGGGCTTCTCTGCCCTCCCTTAAAGTTTGCTAGAGTGGGACAACACAGGCAGAAAACAGGAGACACAGCCCTTGCTCTGACCTAAAAGAGTATAAATAACTGGGTTTTTTTAAAAAAAAATAAATTATGGAATGGTGGAAAGCCGGGGCTGGAATGCAGCAGCACTCCTGGGCTGGGTAAGCACCTGTGATTTATGATTCCCTGCGGCAGGAGAGCTTTCCACCCCTATTTACCCAGCTGCTCAGGAAAAGAGAAGCATATTTGCAATGGGAAGGGTGAAGGGTGAAATACAAGGAGGAAGGTCTCATGTGGAAGTCCCTCACAAGGACTTTTCTTCCCATAAGCTCTGCTGTGTCATTGCTGTGGGATCAGTACAATCACACAATCACAGTGTGAAAACATACTTCTTAACAAAAGCAGCTTCTTGGGTTTGTACCTTTTGTGTACCATTTATCAGTGATCACACTGCAACAAACAGCTCCAACTGTAAAGTAGCTATAGCAACAATATTGCATAGTAAATAGATGTAGGCACCAACAAATTTATGGACACAAAAGAATGCACATGATTTAACTGATTTTCAGACGTCCCAGACAACTGCAGCTGCAGGCTGGATACAGCCCTGGGCAAACTATATATGTAAAAGACCATAAGAGGGTCAAATTATTGTACTTGCCAGACTTTGGCCGGTCTCTAGGAGGGAAGGTGACATGTTGCTGATCCCATTTAGGGGACCTGTTGGAAATGGGATGCTGTGGTGGGCCGGGTGGCCTTCCCCATGGGGCTCCTCCGTTCCCAGGCTGTGCCGAGTGCTCAGCTTAGTGCAAACATTTGCAGGACTGATCGAAGTGCTGCTCCAGAGTGCTCGCAGTGGCAACACAGTTGAACCAGGAGGGAGGTCTCCATCTCTCCCCCGCGTGCCCATTGGCATGTTGAGCAGCAGCACAGTCCCACAGCGCAGGGTACCAGCCCAGGCAAAGGGTCACAGGCGCGTTTCTCTCCGCCCTGGCCCTGTCAGCCCAAAGATGCTTCTCCCAAGGCTGCAACTGCGGAGCCACTCAGGGTGATCAGAAAACACCCATTTACCCGCCGCTGGTACCGGGTGTGAGCACAGGCTGATCAGCTCCTTCTTCCTGTTCGATGATCAAAATATGTACAGCTCAGTGAGTGGGGCTGGCAACAGCCCCAAAACTTTGCTCTTCATAGTAAGTGTCACATTTAATATTGATGATGTGGGCTACTCAAGTCACGCTTGGATGAGTTGTTTACCATTGGGAATGGTATCTATAATACAAGACTCCTAAAATGTGAGTTGCCTTATAAATGCACATAGCTTCTTTTTTATAAAATATATAGAAATCTAAGCAATCCACTATAAATATATGGGTGCTGTTCAGTGTTATATGTCCAGGAGAACCCATCTGCTGTCTAGGCTGGTTTATTATTCACCTCAGCAGTGCATAAAACTACAGCCTGCCGAGGCATAGAGCAGTTATTTTATCACCCTTCGCAACCAGAATGCAGAGCAACACTGTGCCCTGTCCCTGGAGACGTGTCCCTTGCTGCTGTGAGAACCCCAGCTCTGCTCCCCTGCATGCAGTTCCCATTTCTCCGTTTGGTGAGACAAAGGGCGCCCAAGGCTAATGCCTCTTTGCCACAGCAGGGTTACGGTGCTTGGATTTTCTTTTGATTGTGCACTGAAATTAAAATAACGACTTCACAGGGATCCAGGGCAGCACTGATATACCATGAATGAGTTGGGCTCTGCATTTTCACATCACTAAGAAATAGAAGGGTAAATAGTACAGTGAATTTGTTGTTAGTGCTCTGCTGGGACTTACCATGAAAGAGAATCTGTACATTACCAATATTATGGGAGGCAAGAAGTGAATATAGAGTTACACAGACCATCAACACTTACAGTTTGTTGTAAGAGGGTTTCTTTTTATTGGGAGACAAATTCTCTTCACAAGCATATTGGTGCAAATGTGAGTATTCATAGAAATTCAGTAACTTGGTTAAACCATACTATCAACTTCATCAACTGTGTTACATTGATCAAGTCACTGAATTTTATATGAGTATTCCGCATCCCGCAGCATGATGCTCATGTAACCGAGAAGAGCAGTTACTCTGGGCTGGAGTGCAGTAATAACGATTGTTCATAGATCCTGCAAATCCATTTTAGTTACTGGTTTTCCAAGGCTCTAAAAACGAGACAGGAAGGCTCTGCAAGGAGCTGTGTCACTTGGACTGGGGAGAGGTGCTGCATGTTGGGAATGGCAGTTTCTGTAGAAAAGGGATTGACCCCAGCTGCTGTATGTGACAGGTTTTTGCATTGCCACCAGCCAGGTAGCAAGTTTCCAAGGCAAATACATCTACCGTACTTTATAGCTAGGTTGGAAAAAACCCTAAAGGAAGTACAATATTGTGTTATCCTTCATTCCTGGCTTCCAAAATAGCAGTATGGGCTTTCAAGCAGTCAGAACTTGCTTTGCCCCACTTTCTAGTAAATAAAAATGCAAACCCCACAGCAGAGGTGGCCAAATCTGGTCCAGACTGACTCCGGGACCTGGAGAGCCCAGGCAGCTCGTCCTGCTCCTGGTGTGAACACGTCCTCTGGGCAGCTTTGCACCGTTGATACAGCTGTGGTTAACACCTCCCTCAGGTAAAAGAAAGAGTAATTATCTGCATTTTTTACCTCAGTAGTGTCCCTTAGCACGTCACAGACTTGCTGTGTGCCAAAATCTGCCCTGACTCATACCTTCATCCAAGCCAAGAAAACCCAACCTTTTTGAGCAGTAGCTATTAACCTTCTTTTACAGATGGAGAATCTGTGCATAAAGAGAAAAAATTATTTACCCAAGGTCACAGAAGATCTCCAAGATGCCATAATTAGGAAAAGGGCCCAGATCGCCTAATTCGCCTTCTTGTGCTTTGACAGCAACAGTTCTTTTTCCTCCTTGCTGTGCCTTACTCTCCCTTGGGCTCTCCCTCATCCACGCCCTGCCCTCCCGATGCTTTTCTCGTTTGGTACCTATCCTGCTCCTTCATCTCTGGCTCAGCAGTGTCATGGTACACACCGAACCAGTCAGCCTGAATGTAGCATCGTGTCTGGCTAAGTAAGATTTGCTTTTGACTCTTTAGCAGTCTAAATGCAAATCACAAGGTTGTGTTGAGGCACTGATTTATACTAATTTGTGCTGGTTTGCTTTGGTAAGAGCTACCTGAGAGACTACAGCTTTTTTTAACTGTTAGTAATGACAAGGTTTTAAAAGCTTGTTCTGTAAAGTAGTGGAACTGATTGTTTCATCAACCTAAATTGTGGCTGAGATAAGTTCAGTCTATGGACATGCCAAATGCTTTTAATCTGACGCACTTCCAGTCTCCTGGTCAATGTGGGGATAACTTTGATTATTCTGGTGGTCTTGCAAAGGGTCCTTTTGCCCACAATCGAGTTTGAAAGCGTCAGGAGCAGGTACTGCATCAACATGATCATCAGCTGTATGTGAGTTTAAAATTAACTCCTTGGTGCATTAACTGCGTGAGGCTTGTCACAG
This sequence comes from Caloenas nicobarica, assembly GCF_036013445.1. Classification (NCBI taxonomy): domain Eukaryota; kingdom Metazoa; phylum Chordata; class Aves; order Columbiformes; family Columbidae; genus Caloenas; species Caloenas nicobarica. The sequence continues at coordinate 16,585,876 of NC_088259.1, forward strand.
GACAAAATGTATGGTATTTTGCCAGAGTTCATGGGTAAATGTATCACATTCCCATGAAGCATTATCAATCAAGAAAGAAAATACATTAACAATCCACAAAAAACTCTCTAGCTTTTTTTTTTTTTTCAGAAGCATGTCAGAAGTGAATTTAATGTGTAAGAATTACAATTTAATTAATGTGCAAATTACAACCTGAATATCTTGAAGGTCTTATGAGAACCATAAAGGTCCATTCCCCATCAGATAAAAGGAGCAACCGCCAAGCTTGGCAGTTAATTTCCTGCAGAGGAAAACAAATGTGGATAAAAATATCAGAAAGAGTAACTGTAAGGGGCAATCACCATGAACCAGATATGCGCTGAGACCTCCTGGAAAATCCCTGTCCAGGTTCAGCCTGAGGGCAAGGGGCTGTATCTCCAGCTTTCCAGCATCACAGTTAATATCTTTTTTTTTTCTCAGCAATTCAGAAACTTTCAGTGAGAAGCTTTAAAATGCTGGTTTGTTTTGGTTTTTTTTTTTATGATGAGAGTTATTTCTCCCTATCTTTGCAGTTCCCATCCAATGAGAGGAGCTGCTTGGCCGGCAGCCCTCTCACACTCCGAGGCACAGCAAAGTGGGGGATTCTCCTCCAGCAAACACGCTGGAGCGTGCAAGGCACGCTAACCCTGCCGGGAGGGCGCAGAACTGCCTGGCTGCCTTTCCTTGGGCTTCTGAGAGATATGTTGGGAATGACAATGACATCCCGAGAGCTGCCAGAAAATCACAAGGAACAGCTGGTAAAAAATGCTCAAACCTCCCAGTGCCCTTAATATACCGTAAACAAATCTGCTTCATTTAAACCACACACAAGGTGTTCAGGAGATTTGATCCTAGATTCATGGACTTTAATCGTTGTTTTTGCCATTCCCAAACATAAGAAATGTAAAGCACTTAAAAACCACTATGAAGGAAATACTTTAAACCTTCTCAGGTTGTTGCTAATGTTTCAAAAAGACTAGAGCTTTTCTGGGATCTTGTAAAGAAAAATATGTTATGAAATGGCCTTTTTTGTGTGTTTCTGGGCAGTCAGAGCAGCAAGAGAGTGTGCATCAGAGCACTGTCATACACTGTAGCTGCTGCTCTAGTAGAGGAATGAAACATTCACACCTTTTGGCCGGGGTTTTTATGAAGGTTTCAGGTGCCTACCTTCTGCGATCCACTCCATTTAAGTAATGATGGCCAAAGCCCAGCTCATTTCTCAAAGATTAACATCTTGCTGGGAATATTTACTTGTCTGGAAACAAATTCGAAGGACCCTGCAGCAAGTCCCTCGCTCCCAGGGAAGCACCTGAGGCCAGGATCAGTGCTGTCATTTACAGGATTAAAATCCCGCTGTGCCCCAGTGGACAAGTGGCTGAATTCCAGTGGAGAGAAGGCAGTTCAGAGCCAAGGACACACGGCCTTGACGGCAGGACGGAAACTGTCTGGCTTAAAGTTGCTGTGAAATCATCATGAGGTATTATGATGAGATCCTGACACCTCGTAGCGAAACAGCACTGTATTATTTTGCGCTGCTGTTCTTTGTAAGCTCAGAAGTGCCTATCACACGAGCGCCAGGGACATGGGGGGCTTGGGGAAGGTCTAGCCCTTGGCTGGTGGCTTTGCTTGGGCATTGCAGCTCAGCGTGTGCATGTGAATGTGTTAGGAAGTGCTTTATTACAGACACAGTAACATTTGCTTCTTTATATGTAAAAGACCCTTGCACCCGCTCTGCTGCTCATTATCTTCATGCAAATTAAATCTCGTGTTCAGGGCGTTAAGGTTAGCAGTAGAAACCTCTTGTATCTACATCCTTGTCCCTCTCACCCTCACATTTCCATTCTCTAGTGCCTTAAGTGGACACTTAGAAAACCTCAGTTACACAAGCTTTTTCTGAAGAGCCACCCTGCTCCTCGCAGCCTCCCGTGCCCCAGGACTAAAACTCAGCAGCACTGTCAGATTGTTTCCCTCGCTGCAAGGCTTGCTCCAGCCCAGCAGAGCAGGGGTTAGAGCTTGAGCTGGCTCCTCTGGTCCCAAACACGTACTCCAGCCCTTGGGGTATAGCAACACGTCCTCTTTCTCCCTTGTTTCCTATTGGAAAGGGCTGCACTGGTGTAGGTATCCATCTCCTGAAAGTTCCCGTCTGCCTTTTATGGCGATGTTTAGCTCTGCCCCAGCCCAGGATTTCTTTTACTTCTTTAGGCTGATCTCTGGTTGGGTCTGTGATCCCATTTCTCAGGCATTTAACTCTTTGCCTATATAATGCGGGACAGCCCAGCGCTGAGGTTTCTGAGAGAGCAGCCAGGTACGACACTGCTGAGCGCAGGGACCCTGGGGGGATTTGTGTGGGATTTGGGAGCTGTTGACTTCAGCAAGAGGTGGGTGCCTAGGCAGGCGTTAGAGCCCGACTACCTTTGCAGAGCTGGCCCTCAGCCGCTTCGCTGCACCTCTTTAATTCAAGCGGTGACTCACAACCTGGCACTATTAGGTAGATGGCCTATGCGGTTAGTGAGTGGTATTTTTCAGTGCTCATTTTACTTATTATATTGTATTTTGATTTATAATTATATACACAGTGCATTCCTCTCCTGGGCTCCAGGCATCCTTGCCAAAATTAAAAAGTACAGTTAGCAAAAGTAAAGCCAGCAGATGCTCAGAGCTCTTGGTCAAAAATAACCAGCCAGAGCAACTCTTTTTTTTCCACCAGCTCTTCATGTATTTTCCGTTTTCCCTGCACTTTCCTTCCCATGGATCTCAGGACAAGGAGATCAGCCCCTGGACCAACCTCTTGGTCCCGCAATAGCAATGCAAAGAACAGAAAAACAGCTCCAACTCATTCCTCAAATCAGGAGCAGCATTTGCTGACATTCCCGAGTCTTTCAAATTCATTTGCTTTGTACTCCTGGGAGTTTTTAATGCTGGGAGAAGTGTCTGTGTAATCTTTAGGTGGTATTTGCAAGTGCCTGTGAGAGGCGATGCAGAGAAACACCACCTCTCGGACTCTGGAAGCCTTTCCCGTTCAATTAAATTCATCTTGCTGTGAAGTGAGTCGGGGGGGCATAGGGTGGGATTTCTGGAAAGATGACAAGAAGCAAGCCATATACAAGGTGTCTTACACTGGCGTATTTGTATAAAGAACACCAGTTATATTAACTCCAGAGCTGCTGGGATTGGTACTACCATAAGAGATGAACGTGGTAACTCAAAAGCTGTCTTTGTAGTTCCCTGGTAAAGAGTCAGCTCAAAGAGCTTTGCTGGCAAGGGCTGTGCAGCCAACACCAACAAATCATCCCCGAAAAAGTCCTCTGTGGGGTTTTTAGACAAGGTGAGTTTATATTTACAGATTTGTCTCTACAAAGTATGCATGACAGTTGGCAGGACAGCATTCAAAGAGCTGGTCTGAGTGCTGTTAAACCTGACAGAAAAAAAAACCGCCACAATTTCATAATTATTTTAGGCTTCCCATGGAGATCAAAGAGCAAAGCTGATACAGGCCTGGTGGGGAACTGTCTAGATTTAGTGCAAGGCAAGAAGAGGCTAACGCTGTGATTACTGCTGGAAATGACTGATGGGGGAACACCTATGGAGCCGGGAGCTGATTAAGGGAAAAAAAGCCTTGCCTCTTCCTATTAGTGAAGTAAAAAGGAGACACTGGCTGGCCAGAGCAGCTTTGATGGGATCGCAACAGCAGGGATGAGTGCGGAGCTCTGCACAAACCCCGCAGGTCTGTCCCAGAGCGGCGCCACGCGTCGGCGTGTGAGGCTGATGGGTTCGATAGGGGAGATGCTAGTTTGGGTGAAATGTTAAAATTTCAGTGAAATACCTGCATCTCTCTGAAACCTGCTTGTAAAAACGTAACTTTTCGTCTGCAAATATGCACACAGTGTCATCCCAGGAGCTGCATCTCTAGATGGGTTCATGTTTTTGTCTTGTCCCTTTGGGAAGGATATCAAAGCACCCGAAGGCAGAGGAGGTCCAAGCAGGGAATGGGCCAGATCTCCTTAAGGCACAGGTGGTAGAGTGGGGAGCTGCAGGAAATAGTTTTCTTGTCTGAGGTAATTTTCAATACTCTGAAAATTTTTCCTCCCCAAATTATGCAACCATTTTCCCCCATAATCTTACATTTTGGGTCTAAGTATCCAAGATGTTTTACTCCAGTAATTTCAGACCAAGGTATTTCAAAAACATACTGGATTTATTTCAAATTGATCCAACTAGGGAAAGAAGGCCTTTTGAGTTCTAAAGAGAGCTTTTCATTAAATGTTTTTGAAAGGGAACGTTCTGAACACACAAAAATATGCATATATTTTTTAAACAGACAACAGGAAGCCAACTCTTGTTTCCAGAATGTTTCTGGTTTGATAAATGAGCATATTGTGACAAACGTTACTGTGATATTTCTGACCTGGTCAAGTTCAGAACAATCGCACTGATGGATCAGGCAACAGGAGCTGAGTTTTGTACGCCGGGGGGGGACAGCGAGAAGCGGAGACTTGAAAAATTAGACTGTAGCTAAAGGCTGAACTGAAAACACACTACTGTGTAACTCTGGGCGGAAAATCACACAGGTTTAAGGGCATAATGTATTCTCAAGGTTAATCACATTTGATTGTAATCAAATAGCTATTCCCCTGTACCATGCGCGTTGGTGCTCAGAGCCCCTAGGGACAAAGTCCCACTGCTGCATGTGCACACCGGGCTCTTCTGGATCTGGGTTTGGGGCTTGTCTGAGGCACCATCTGGGTGGTTTCCAAAGACAGATGGGGAGTGCGCTGGGCAGATACCGCTCCTGAAAACAAAATCACGTTGGAACACATAGAAGGGAAGATTTGACTGCTTCTGTCTCTTCTCTGCTTATCCTCAACATAAGTAGACCCGTGTAGTCCCAAGGACTGGCAGCACCTTGCCGTGTTAAATACACTCAGAGAAAACTGCTGTCTTCTGCTGGTTTTCGTAGTCTGGGAGTATTTATACTGAAGCTGGCTGCTTGAGGAATAAGGTCAGTGCACGGGCCAGACAACAGCCAGCAGAGCAGAGTGCAGGAGGGCTTGTCCCTCTTATTCTAAAGCGGGTGCTTCAGCTACAATTTCTCTCCTCACCCGTATGCCTCTTGTTACTGGGAGGTCAGACTTGCCATGGGTCCAGGGTAGCATTCGTGTGCTTGGTCCAAGGCAGAGCCTTGCTTTCTCTGAGACAGATTTAGACTCTTGTTTAATAAGCACAATTATAGCTACGGTTTTGATGTGTTGATGAAGCTTCCAGATGGCTACTTGTGTTTCCTGAAGGCAAGGAGAAGCTCAGCAGGCAGTAGTACTGAAATCCAACAGAGACCAGCGCCTCTGGTTTCAGGACCACCTCATTCCTGGAGGCATACTTTTACTAGCTCGCTTTAAAAAGTAGATGTTGCCTCTATTATGATATAGTGGCTAAAGAATTTATCCATACAACAACTGAGACAGGAGCATAAGAGGATTATAACAACATTTTCTCTGGCCCATGTGGGAGGATGCCATTTCTGGTTTTGTTAGTTCACTGATAACTGGACTCTTCAGCAGGCAAGAAATTGCAATCCTGGTACGGGCTGCTGGAACAGACTGTGATCTGTCTGATCCATGTGTTGAAATGATAAACCCTTCCCTGGTTAAGGGAATCCAGGGGCGTATTTGTTGCAATGTTGGCCTGCCCTGGTCGCATGACTTCATATGGCTGAAGCTTCCATAGTTGCTGAGCTGGAAAGTTAATTAATTCTTCAATTATATTGAAACAGTGATCAGAGTTTTTAAAAACTAACCTCTTCTGCCTGATAGCTCGCATCCAGCCCCAGACCTGGCGTGGTCCTGCTGAAGCCCAGGGAGGTGCCAGGGGAGGACCGGAGCTCACAGAGCAGGACGTGGGTGGTGGTGGTCGCCTTGGGGGCTGCAGGGCAGTTGCCCCCATCCCAGTACGGGCACACAGCACAGCAGGAGCTGTGAATAGCAGGGCCTGGGTTGCCTGGCCTTGGTGTGACACCAGCAGCACCGTGTGGGGAGGTTTGCAGCAAGCAGAGCCATGGAAGAGCCATCAGGGAAAGCTTCAGCTTGAACCTTGATGAAGACTTGCTAGGTCCATATCTTGAAGCAACACAGATCTCTAGCACCCAGAATACATGAAGTTAGCTCAGGAAGCATGAGTTTCCTTTTTAACAACCAGTATGGACCTCTATCCCTGTTGCTTAGCCACGAGGACATGAGCATTTCACGTGTTTGCATCCAGCAGCAGCCGGAATGGTGCTGATGGGGCTCGCCTGGAGCAGGGAGCTTTGGAAAAACAGGTTCCTTCCATCCTCTGTTATTTCAACAACACTTACTCTGGTTTTGAGCAGTACAGAAAACCAGTGGACACTCTTAGGCTGTGTTGCTAGCCAAGTCTTTTGCTGGCCCATGTGAACTGGGACGAGCTGCCCCCCTTGCCCATTCCCTGGGCGTTTGCCCCCCTCGGCCCTGTGCTCGCCGTGGGCCCTCCCCGGCCTCTTGGTCCCGAGGAATGAACTTTCCTTCATCTCGTTCTTTTTTTGCTGCTAGTGTCAAAATGAATAAACCATATTCCTTTCAAGATACCTACAACTTTTGACAGCTACAGTGATGTAAATAAAGCAGCTAACGCAGATGCTGATATTAATTCGCATGACCCAGTTGTGCTTCAGTAATAGTATCTGGGTTACCAGCCAGGCAAGACAAGAACACAAAATACTTAGCCTGTCTCAGTCTGTTACACCGAAAAGACACCATCTGAAGAGATTAATTTCCAGAGCTAAACCTCAGAGGGGCCCTCCATTAGCAAAAGGTGTGAAGAAGGTCTGAAAAGATCACAGAAATCCGTGTTTAGTGGCGGTTAGCAGTTAAGCCGTACTGGCCGGGCATGGGGTGACAGCAGCACCTCTTGCCGTGAATGTGCTGCGACATGCTCGGGTCATCTCGTCCTGCCTGGGACTGGACATACGTTGCACAGACTGGCTGCCACGGCAGTCAGAGCGGTGCTGTTTGCACGATCGAGCCTTGTGAGGTATGTTGTGGTTTTTAAATGAACATTTAAGATGTTAGTTATCAATGTTGAGGCTCTTCTAACATTTCAGGATGATCACCCTTGTAGCCCTTTCTGGCTGCAGGTTGTACGCTCCTGCACATCCATTCGGTTTCTGCCCAGGGGCTGCAGTGACACTCAGCTTTTTCCAGCACAATACACAGACTGTCAAGTGTGAATAGTGTGAAAAAGTATTTGGGGAGAAACACAAGTGTTGTCTGTATGCAGCTGAATCAAAATGTCTAGACCACTCAAATGTGCCCTGACACGCGTGGCACAGCCTGACACCACCGTTCAGCTCTCCGGTCTGTGTGGGTGCTCGGAAGGGTCACGCTGACGTCCAGCAAAAACGGTCCGTAGAGGCACTGGAGCTGCTGGAACCCAGCTGGCTTTCGCTAGCTGTCGGTGTAATATTGCTGCTTTAAAGGCTTGCAGAGCCCCCCCAGAAAGGCCAGGCTCAGGGCTTGGCTGAGCAGCACCATTTCTATTTATTCTCATAGCTCTGCAATGAAAACACAGAAGTGCACTGAGCAAATAGTCGCCAGCCTCAGCACAGCTATTTGCAAGAGCAGAGTTATTGCCATACGTACATGTGCATGGATTTGGGTTCTCAATGATAAAGAATTAGTAGGACAACTCTTCCTATAAAGAGCTTGCCATGAATTTACTGAGAGCAAACTGAATGAAGACAGGGAGGCAGGTACAGGTGTGTGGTTTGTGTTTTCTGTGATAACATGAGTGTGCGGCTGCAGAGAGGCTGAATTGTGCTGCTCGCAGCAGGCTTGGAGGCTTAATTAAGCTTCTAGTGTTCTGTAAAGTTCATTTCACTGTTCGGTGGAGGACAGTTTAGGATAAGCATAATAGGATTACTGCTGCTATATACAGCTGCGTAAGCCAGGAAGTCCTCATAATGGGCCTTTACTCAGTAGGAAAATCTTTTCAGAGGATGCTTTTTATAAACTGCACAGTTAGGAAGGCTGTGAGCGTTTGGGGAAGGGTATCCTTCCTCACGCAGGTGTGCCCGAACCAGCCAAGGTAACCACTTGGAAACAGCACGTTTCGCTGTGCCAGGAGCACTGAGGTTTGCCACTGACGGTACGAGTCATGTACTTACTGTCCCATGGAATGGTCTTTCCTTGTAAGCACTTCCCCTAATACTAATCCTGGGACTAAAGTCCAGGTGCCTTTAGCCAGGTAAGCCTTTGTGAACCTCGCCTGCCTGGACTCACGTGGATGTCTGCCTTCCTGCAGGAATCATGAGATTCAGCAAGTCACAAGGCAACAGCAGGGCTGTGTTCGTGTGTGAACGGCTAATTCATCAGCGTGTCTTATTAGAGCAGAGACAAGGCTCCGGGGCTACTGCCTACAAGAGCCAGCGCCCCGCTGGTCCTTCGGGAGCCGAGCCAGGCTGAGTTTGACGCTTTGTCACTAATCAGGAACAGCTACGAGCCCTGCTAGTTATCCCTGGCACATGGAGGAGCAAGCTGCACTGAAAACAAGATGGATTTTTCAAAGCAAACAGTCGTGACCTCTCACCCAGGCTGTCCCGATTGCTCTTAAAAGAACCTCCACCTGGGGAAACCCACCTTGTCGGCCACGCGGGCTCGGTGACCGCAGCCGAGCACACATACAAGGTGGGCTCTGCTCACCAAGAGCCTCCCACGGCCCTCAGCCCCACGCCACGGTCCAGCCGCCCATCCTGCTCAGGAGCCGCCGTGCCCGTGGAGCTGCTGCACACAGACAGGGCTGTTTCCCTGCGCTGCAACACCCCGGCAGCACCAAACCTAAGGAGGCGTGCCAGCAGCATCCTTAGCTCCTGCTGTGAGCAAGAGGCCTCTTCCCACTCGCTCTAGTCACTAATGCGTTTTAACACTCTACGTTTTTAATGCATTTTTTTAATGTAGAGGTGGTCAGCCCTTCAACGAGTTTATAGAGGAGAAGGTATTTGGTAGAAATGTTGGGGACGCCTCGGTTACGTGGGCTGGGTGACAGGCGGGGCGGCAGGGCAGGGGGCGATTGCCCTGGGTGGTGGCAGGTCTGCGGGGATGGCACAGCGGCGCCGGGACACGTCCCGTGGGCACTGGGCACGCAGGGAAATGCCAGCTGGGGTAGGGGCAGCAGGTATTTCTTGGGCTCCCCTGTCTCTGGAGAGCAGCACCACGCTCTGATACTGCCACGTCACCCCGACAAGCAGAGGCAGAGCTCAGCTGCGAGCAAATAATCCGGCTAATGCTGTTCCTAACAAGGCCGATTCAGGAAGGTTTCCTTATCTTTGCCTTTTCTGCACAGCAGCAGGTAATTCATAGATAAAACAATCAGTGCTTATACACACACAGACGCTTAGGAGCTATTCTTAATCTTTCCAAATCCCTTAATATACCTTATGTATACAGTTTGGAACTTGTAGATTTAGCATGATAGATTTATTTCATGCATTATCTGAATGGAAAATGACATTAATAACTAAATTCTTCATTTTTTTTTAGCCCTGGCTAAGCTACCGCAGAGCACTGAACTGTGGTAAATCTGTCTAGGGCAGAGCAGCAATGCAGTCAGACCAAGTTCTCTGACTGTGTCTGGTGTTATTGCCTGGATTATATAAAGCCCAAGTTGTGGTACAGCCATAGGAGAATTTGGCCAAATAACTGCAGTTTGAGCATATGTTATAACCAATCAGCTGGAACGATTGTAGTTATTTTTCACAACTCCCCCAAAATGGAGAAAATGGATGAGAATTGAGTGGGTCATGCAGATTGACAGGGGAAGCTGTTATGACAGTTTGAAATGGATGACTCAGTTTTTTTGCTTCGTGGTTTTCTGCATGTATCCCCCAGGAATTTCCAAGAGGTTTTTCCAGTAAGAGCAGTCAGGCAAAACTACAGAGTTTCCTCATTAGCCATCCCATAGTGAACCCAAGCACGCATGCCCGTGTCCCCCGGCTGTCCTCTCCTCCCAGCTCTCCTGCTCGCACCTGCGGCAGCCGGTGCTTCAAGCAGCACGTACAGTGCTCACACATGGAACATGCCCTATGTTTGGCAGCCCCAGGATCTGTGTCACTTGGCTCTCTCGCCGAGCGGCGCCCATCCTGGCTCGGGAAGCAGACGTCTCACCCCACCCCAGCCTCGGGACTGGTGTGGAACCACCGTGCCCGGAGGCATCACCGAGCACCTGCTGCTTCGTGCTACCCGGGCTGCACCAGTGTGAACCCGGAGCTTGTCTGCACAGCAACATTACCCTGCGGCAGCCAAAGGTGTGAATTAGGGACACTCTCTGCTTTGCATGGACTTTCCATTTGCAGAGTAGATGAGTTTTCTTCCAGAGCTGCCTTGCAAGCAGAATCACAGAATCATAGAACAGAATCAAAGAATCATTTTGGTTGGAAGAGACCCTTGAGATCATCAAGTCCAACCATAACCTAACTCTGACACTAAGCCATGGCCCTAAGAGCCTTATCTACACATCTTTTAAACCCCTCCAGGGATGGCGACTCCACCACTGCCCTGGGCAGCCTGTTCCGGTGTTTCACAACCCTTGCCATGAAGAAATTTTTCCTACTATCCAATCTAAACCTTCCATGGTGCAACTTGAGGACATTTCCTCTCGTGCTGCCACTTGCTACTTGGGAGAAGAGACCAACACCCTCCATGCCACAACGTCCTTTCAGGTAGCTGTAGACACTGATAAGGTCTCCCCTCAGCCTCCTTTTCTCCTGCCCTTTGCCCCCACGGGGTGGCCAGCAGGAGCAACGCAGACCAGCTCTTGCACACCAGACCTGCTGCTTGGGTGACAGCAGCCACAGTCTCCCGCACCGAGATGTCCAACGAGTCGTCTGGGGTCCCCGTCCCCTGTGGGGACAGTGATGCTGGCTTTTCCTGCAGAGCCCTGGGAAACTTGTTGCACGAGTGCTCGTGAGACAGCCTCTCGCTGTGACCGCAGAGCCAGCTGTGCTTGGGGACAGGCATTTTGCGTCTCCAGTCACGATGCTGTGACTGTACTACCAAGCATAGAGCCTTCTACGCTTCTCGTCTTTGCCTTCAGAGGAAAAAATGTTTCCACTGCGTAAATCAAGCTATGGCCAACCCAGGCTATTGTTTTGTCTATGTTTTTATGTCCCTTTCAATATACATGTCAGCTCTGCCACATCCCGTCTGTTAGAAAATGCCTGGGTTTATACGTTACCTCATTAGTCTTACTGTCTATCCAGCATTTTTTCCATCCTACAGGCTCCTCACTCCTTTTACATCACTGTGATTAAATCATTTGCTTAGGCCATTAGCAACAAGGCTTAGTGTTTTTATACTCCTGGCTCCGTAGGAGATGATGTGGGAGGGGGCTGAGGAGGGGGAATACGTTGACTTTTAAGTCACAAGCTGGGGATGTGAGAATAAAACAGCACAAGGAACGTATATTTTACGGTGCCGCTGTCGCAAAGCAACTCGGCAGAGCAGTGGCTTTGTGTCAAGAAACACTGTGCAGAGCAGTTTCTGTGTTTATTTTTTGGAGCAGCCTGAACCAGCAGAAGAAAAAGCCCAGAAACCTCCCCCAGCCAGCGGACACGCTTGGCTGTTCTGAAGCTGTATCCCTTGAAAAGGCGGCTCAGGGCTCGTGACCTGCACCAGCAGCACAGCTCCAAAGCAGGACGTGCGCAAGGCAGGATTAACCGCTGGCCTTAAAGAACAGGTTTTCCGAGGCTTGATTGTACTGCTGCCATATCGCCCACTGGGCCTGCCATAATTAAAGCTCTGTCAACTTCCAGCGGCCGCCTTTACACGCTGTGATTTTCATGGGGGTATAATTTAACCCAAAGCTCTTGCTTGGCAGCACGTTATTTTACAGGCTTACTTAAAAATATGTTTAAACCATTTAAAATTACAGATTGGCCCCCCAAAAAATGCTTTCTCAAACTAAGGTGACCCTTTTAAATATAGGCATCGAAACTTGACTGGTAAATTATCTGGGTACCTGTTGGGTGTGGGGCTTTCAGGGGGCAATTAAGGAGCACTCAGAGGCAAGAGCCTGTAACACCATCAGTCTTTACTGTAACAGCAGGCAACTAATAAACTCTTAAAAGAAAGCGATCGGGAGGGAAGGGATCTGCCTGGCTCCTTGTCGGGCTTTTGCCAGGTGATCTTAAGAAGAGCTTGTTGAAGCCAGGTTGGTTCCTAGCCTGTACTCGGGATAGTCACATCTGCTGCTGGGATCTCTTTACACCGAGCACATCTGTGCACTGAGAGCACCCGTCCCCCCACAGTGGCAGGGGAAGGGCTCAGTAACACCGTGAACACGCACAGAGTGATGCTTATGGAGGATTTTAGCTTTGGCAGTATAACAAGAGGTTTACATTTTCGTGAAGTCCAGGTCTTTGGCCACAGACCCTCATGAAGGCAGGGGTGGGGTAGACCAGGGCCAGCTGGGATGTGCACACAGGTGCTCGCTCGTGTGCACCCCTTTCCCCAGCATCACATCCCTTCTGCACGATCCATTTGTCAGGGTTTGGCCATGGGCCTGGAGCTCAGCTCAGGTGCTTAATGCAGGGATACACCCTGAGAGGCCATAGAACCCCCTGTGCTGTGGGAGGGAGATCCCTGTGACATCGCACCTGACTGCCCCGGAGGAAGGGACTCGTGCGTTGAGCCACTGTGCCACCTGGAGTCCGTCCACCCGGCGCTCACGCAGCCGTTCATCTGCCAAAACCAGAACACTAATAGACTTATTTTCTTCAGAATAATAAAACAGGGAAGCAGCAACAAAGCCAAGAACATTGAGATGGTGACAGCAAGAGTCTGGCTTAAATCCCCCAAAATAACATCAGCTAGAGCCTGATTTCAAAGCAGCAGACACTGTGCTGTGAACACAGGGAGCTGGTGATTGTTATTTTTTTCTTCAACAGATTTTTTTCAAACCGTAATACTTGACAGTTTTCTTTGAGTAACTGTATAGTTCCCTCCAAATTTCCCATTTCTTCTACTTTTTCCACCGTCTTCACGTAGGGGGAGATTGGCTGTGATTGTTTTCTGCGAACAGCAACTTGCCGGGGCGGGATACAAGGTCCAACCTGGATTCCCCGGAGCATCCATACCTGCAGGGAGAAGCCTTGGAAGAGAGGGATGAGCCCCACAAAAGGCACTCCAGACCCCTCCTTTCAGGCTGTCTTTCATAGGAACTGTGCATGCTCCCGCACTAGTTTCCAGATAACTTCTTTGGGAATTATTTTATGGTGCAGAGAGAGGAGGTTTGCAAAAGACTGAACTAAGAGGTGGAGATCCATTACATCACGCATCACAATCTTTGAAAATCATCTGTTTAAGCAAGTTTTGCTCAGGCTGCAATAGTGTAATAGCAGAGTCGGTGTACGAGCACGGGAGTGCAGGGAGGGGGGTCCCGTGTCCTGCCCCCGCGTGTGCACAGAGCAAAACCCCCGGCGCGGCCGTCAGACGCTGCTGCCGGCAGTGTGGGGACACGCGGCCTTTGCTGTCACTTTGACAAAGTGACCCTGCTGCTGTGTTTCTGTTCGTGTTAGTAATATTTTAGCGATTTTCAAGAGCTGTTTTATTTGAGAGGTTTGAGAGGTAAACTGTCAGCACTTCAGTGCTCCCCCATGGAGCAGTGAAATAATCCAGGAGCACGGGTTTGCCAGATAGTTTTCTTGCTTTGCATCTTCATTATCTGTGCTGTTGGTAACTGGGGTCTTTGGTAGCTTAATAGTTTAACTGGACTTTGGAGCAAAATTCAGAGGTGTAGAAGGGGCTGGATTTGATTAAGACATCTTTAAATAGGAGCTGTTCCTTCCCCTCCCAAATAGTCCTGGATAAAACCAGGTGGCCGCTGCTGACAAAGTATTCACGACTTTTTATTTGGTTTCCAATAGTGTCACCTCTTACACGCAGGTTTAACACAGCATTCACACTTCCAAGAGTGGCGTTTCAGCAGGACTGCCGCATTTTTATCTGGTTTGGCATCCAGCTTGCCCAAAGCCAGAATTTAAATGGGAATTTTTCAAGCCTCCCTTCACAGGGCTGGTGGCAAGAGCAAGGCAGCAGGGCACGGCTGGGCAGGCAGCGACCTCCCCGCTGCGGCGGCAAGAGCAGAACCCTGTGTTTGCATGCTTTTCGGTAAGAAAAAGACTTAATTCCTTCAGCCCGTATCGTATTTTGGCAAATAGCATGGAAGGAAAGCCCCTCGGTGAAGCAGCGCCCTACTGAAGCGAGGGATTTCTGTCGCTGACCTCAGCCAGGTCAGGAGTAGGATCCTGTAACCGCATCTCTCCTCCAGACATTTGTCTGTACGTAAATAGATGATGAGTGGGGACTCACCACATCAACGTTGCAAAACACACAGAAGCTGTCTGCATTATAGAAGGGTGTGAAGTAAAGCTACTTTTTCACTGTTTTCGTGCTTCCGTTATATTTTAAATTTTAATTATTTTTATCAAGACTTTTCCTTTTGACCTCTTTAACCCTGAGCTGTTATTATTTTTTGCCTTAAACTGGATGTTTAGTAAGTGAAGAGTTTCAAAAGCCTCACAGAAAAGTTCATAAACAAGAATAATTCTGAAGGAGTCAGCCCTTCCTCAAAACACCGTCTCACACCACCTGTCCCTGGCCGTGTGAACAGCCTCTCTCCTTGCTTTAGTTCCTGCTCAGTGTTTTTCCTGAGTTGGCACCTGTAATCTCTGGCCCTAAACCAGGCAGGCTGAGGTTTAAGTCCAGCTGCCCACAGATGTGCCTATCTCACCTACATCTTCCATGGCCCAGAGATGGGTCGGCACCAGCCGGGCTTGTCCGGGGCTCCTGTCCACAGCGGCTGGCTGGGAGCCCGCGCTGCCACATCCGCAGGATGAGACCATCCAGAACAGAGCATTATTCATTCCGTCTGCAAAGGTACAAAGCCTTGGAGGAAATGAGTTAACCCACCGGCAGACCCAAGCCACACATCTTCAGTCAAGCTTAGCTGCGGTAGGAGCAGCCCCGTGTCCAGTTTATTCACCCCAGAAACAGGGAGAGCCGGTGCCCAGCTCCCCACCTGCCCGGGGACAGTCACTGCTCCTTGCCCTGCTGATCTTATTCTCTAAGTAACTATTTCTTAAGTAAGTCCACCAACTACTCAATAATCTGATAAAGATATTTCTGCCTAGAAGACAGTAGAAATGTCACATCAAAGATTTGAACCTCATAAGAGCTTGCTAGCAAAACTCTGCAGAGAACAAGCTAATTCTCTGGAGTGTTGCAGGGAGCAATATATAAGGTGTTAAATTAAGAAAATAATTGTTTTCTGTAAGGAATTTTTACCACTGCACCTTCCTCTCCGTGGTTATCCAACTGAGCAAGGTGAAGTTGAACAGCGCAGTACAGAAGCTCAGGATACACTTTATTTTTTTGCCTTATGCTTTAGTGGCTGCTCACTGAATGCTGCAATTTGGGAATTTCCAATTCAGGTGGAAACCCTTCGGGAACAGGCTGCAGTTCTCATGTAAATTATGCAACTGCATCGTGCAACCCCTGTATTCATTTGCAACAAAAGTTGGGACTAGACCACAGTTGTTGCTGGTGTACAGAACTGAAGCAAGTTTTTGGTGTGCAGGGATGCTGGGCTGTCAGCACAGCCCCAGCTCTGCCACAAGCAGGAACGCCTCCAGCACCGGGATTCTTTACACCTGTCTGGGAATGTTTTGGTTCCAGCTTATTTCTACCTACCACTGAAATAATCAAATCATCTCTTGCCATTGGATTTTTTTTTTTTTTTGAAGAGCGTGTCTGAAATGATCAAAGGGGTTTTTCATGTGATGGGGTGAGCAAAGGAAGCTCTCAAGGTCGAGCCCAAACAGTCTAATGACTCTGGGACTTGGATCTGGCCTCCAGTAGCAGGAATGAGCCAGGAGAAGATGAGCAGTTCAGGAACCAGAAAATTAAGCTTTTGAAGCCAATAATACCCTCTGGCAGGGAGCAATCAATTGACAGAGAAATGAGAGAGAAGGGAAAAAAGACAGTTCAGCCAGGCTGCAGGAAGGGCAGCGCCATAGAGCAGAACTATCTCACAAATAGAGCAGCACCTTTTTTCCTTCCTCTCTTTCCCAGGGGAGAGTGGCCATGGGAACAGACATGCTTTGTGCCCTCTGAAGGGGATGCAGGAGAGAGCAGATTAAACCTTCCTGCAGCAGGTTAATTGAGACACACAGCTCCAGTACTGCTACCCTTACAATGCTATTATATTTCTTCTCTAAGAAATAAAGGAAAACAATAAGCCAATATTAGCTTATCGGATGAGCCTGGCCGTCCGGGACGGCCTTGGGAATTGCCGGCTCATTCCACATAATGCACAGAGAGCCCTCAGCTACCGGGGACTCTCATTCACATCTGTCTGTGCCAGATTTCAACCATTGAAAGGTTATTCCTAGATCCCTTGGTAATTCCTATAAACTTATTTCCCCAGCATGCTGAGGGTTTTGTTGTTTGTTGTTGGTTTGGTTTTGTTTGTGTTTTGTGAGGGGTTTTTCGCTTTCGGTTTATTTGTGGTTTTGTTTTGGCTTTGTGGTGGTGGTGATTGTTTGGTTTTTTTCTTTGTATTCTGCCCTCTTTAAACACTCCCAGGCTAGACTGGATTTGTTCTTCCCACTCAGCAGTGGGTTTCTCCCTGTGCCGGGGCTTCCTCTGTGTCTCCTTTCCAAATGTGCTGAGGAACTGCTCACCAGACCAGGTCTCAGCATCAGGCAGCAGGCAACTGTCACAAGTGTTGTCAATGAGAGATGCTGGATATTGCATGTGCTAAAAAGCCAGTTGCTTCATTTGAATACCTAGAGAGGAGCTGGGGTCTTTTGCAAATCTTGCCCTATTAGGGATTTTCGGCTCACACTGAGGCCAGACGGCAGCACAGAAATAGGTGCACACACGTGCGGACATGCAGAGCGCCAGGAGACCCCGGCGTCGCCTCTCCTGGCAGGGAGGCAGCGGCTCAGGTCCCCCAGTTTAGCAATCAGCATTTTGCAGCAGCGTGAGCGATTTGGGTGCCTCCTTCAGGACCCAGTGAACATCTGGGCTTCCCCGCGGGCGAGTGCGCGAACGTGGAAAGGGTTAAGCGCTGCCCTCGGGAAGGTGGGTCTTACCAGTTTGTCTTGATGGAAGAGCAGAGAGCTGAAGCGTCTGCCAGAGTTCATTAGGGATAATGCAACCTGATCGGAGACAGAGCTTTACCCAGCGGCTCACGGAACCCGCGGGGTGGCTTTCGTCTGACCTTGCACTGGATTGCACGTCTCCCTGCAGCGCGGCCCCGCTCTCCCCGTCTGAAGAAAGTTATTGCGGAGGGAAGGGAAGGGACGGACGGCTGTGCCGTGGGGACCGTGGCGCGCGGCAGTCACGCTGTCACCGCCCGTGTGCGTTCAGAGGGACGGGTCCCGTTCTGCTGGCCAAGCAGAAACGTCCAAACCGCGCGGAGCTGCGTCCCCGCGGTGACTCGGGAGCCGCGGCGGGTGAGTCAAGCGGAGCCGGGCTCTGCGAGGAAAACAGTGGGCCCGGGCGAGGGCTGCTCAGCTGATCTGCAATGACATTTCAGAACATAAACACAAAAAATAAGTGACCTGGCCCCACTCCACGTGCGGTATGTGTTTTGCAAACCCCGAAGTTGTCATGCTCGCAGTCTGCTCGATGTGCCAGATAACGGGACCATGTGCCTGACAGAAAATCCCCAGTTTCCCAGAACATCAAGCTGCGCGTTTCCCTGGAATGACAAGCTCTATCTTTGGCAAACAAAACTCAGGCTCTTTAATATGCTTCTCCCCCAACGTGCCACGTTAGCGCGTGTTTGTTTAGCAAACAGTTACTAGGAGGCCTCCACAGGATTTTAAAAAATAGTGATACTGGGTATTATTATTCATGGATGGAGGTGGGGAGGAGAAAGAAAAACAGTGCTAATGTAGCCAGCAAGTTCAAGTAAGGTTCAACTTTGCTGTTCCAAAATCTGCAGCATGATAATGAGACAGTCAAATCAGCTCAAATTAAGAGCTCAGGAAGGCTCAGCCTTTCAAAGAAGTACATTTGTGACAAGATTAATTTCTGCCAGCCAGTATATAGTGTGGTATCATCCTACATTAACACAGAAACCCCAAACCAAAAATAAAGGCAACCGAAAAATGCACTAAAACCCAGTGAAGTGTATCATTTCCCTTAATCTTCAATGCTGGTCTTCGCACATGGATTAAAATATGATGTACCACCTGGCACCGTTCAGCTGCCATTTACAGGAAGCCTTGCCTCCTCCCCTCCCCTCTCTTCAATAAGCATTTACTAAATCGCAGCACTCCTGCATTTTTTTGAACTGTTTCAGGTGACTTTTATTAGGGTAAAGAGCAAAAAAAGATCAGTAAAACAGCCACTAGAAAAGCCAAACCACCAAGAAACCCCAAGAAACAGTGTAAAAACCTGATCTGCTCCCTATCCAAATAGAGTGACTATTTTTGCTTTTGTGGTTGTTTTGGGGTTTTATTGTTTTTTTCAGGTTTGTGTGTGCATTTTTTTCCTTTTTTTTTCTTTTTTCTTTTTTCGGTTTGTTTTGTTTTTTGGGTTTTGTTGTTGTTTTGGGGGGGGGGTTGTGTATGTGTCTGGTTTTGCTTGGTTTGGGTTTTTTTGTTTTGCTTTTCGTCTGTTTGGTTTTTTCTGTTCAGCTCTGGTTTTGTGCGGTCCCCTGGGCGTTGCAAAAGGCACGGCAAAGGAGAAGTCCTTGCTGTAAATGTGCTTCTCAGGTAGCACAGTGGCACAAACGAGTCTCTGCTGCTGGTGAGCAGCCTGCGCAGAGGGGGGTGGCCGCGGGGGGACCTCGCAGGTCTGTGCTGGGAGGGGGGAGAGCAGCAAGGGCTGCGCTGCGGGAGGCGGCGTGTCTCGCTGCTGGCCGCCCGGGCAGCGTCTGTCGGGAGCGCGCTGGGATGCAGCAACACAGGAGAGGCTACCAGAAGGGATTTCAACACTGCCGGGAAGCCAAGGGCTGTCTGGAGGAGGTGTTTATTCCTTGTGCTTTGGAAAGGCGTGCTGTTGTATCAATGTCCAGCAGGCAGTGAGCACGGGAAATGAGTTTTCCCAGGTTGCCAGCCGATACTTCAAAGAGTTTGAGCTTTTTCTGAGCTCAAGAGAGACTTAAAAAACAAAACAAACAAAAAACTCCCAATACCAAAAAAACCCCCAAAGAACCAAATATACACCTCCACACTTCAGTTTCATTTTCTATATTTACAGCTAGAATGCATCAAAATTGCCTTACTCAGCTGAGATCAAACTCTCCTGTTGAAATGCTGATGTATAGCTGCCTTTTGTGTTCCAACAGATTCTGTATCTACTATCTCTACTTACCACTTGAAAAGGCCTCATACTAACATGATTAATTGCCAAGGATTAGCTTTTAGCTGCTTTTGTACACAGTTTGTATACAGTTGTTGCTATTTATTAAATATGTGATATCTAATCCAGTGTTTAGTGCTTACGAAGGGAAGAACCATCTGTGTTTGAGATTAAAACACTTCATCCACTTTGTGCCAAAGCCCTCACCAAGGGCTCCACGCTCTGCTGTAGTTAGAAAAAGCCCTTGGGAACCCAGACTTGGGATGTGTCCCTGCACCAAAGCCCTTCTGTCTGATACGAGGTCTGAGTGCCGGACATGAAGATAAGCGTGGGCATGATGGAGAGCAGAGAAGCTGACCAGGAAAACAAGAGATTTTATCAGAATAAATAACTAAGAAGTAGGAAGGTGCTGAGACCTTGGAGGGATCCTGCAGAGATGTTTTCCACCACCTCTGGGCTTCGTGTGTCTCTTTTGCAAAAAGAGGGGTGCTGATATTCAATTTCTTTGCAGGCTACTTGCAAGGAGTAAACAATTAACAGCTGTAATTCTTTGTGCTCTTGTTCCAAGCATGAATGAAAAAAAACCAAAACCAAAACCAAAAAGCCAGAAGGAGCCCAGGTGCATCAGTACCGATAAGCTGAAGTCAGCCCTCAGGAGCAGGCACCTGAGATGCTCAGGCACTCGGGTAACAGGGCCATGCTGGCATCAAACACATTTAACAGGTAGAGGATGTTGCCACGGCCTTTCTGTCTATAGGGATTTACTGCTCCTACAGGCTCCCCTGCCTATTCATAATATCATTAGTGTGGCTGATGCTGGTAACCGGATTTGCCACTTCTAACACATTTCTGGAAAAGAAAATGTTAAACAGGTCACCGTTTTTGCAGACACAACATCACTTGAGCTCTGTTCTAATTTCCTCGCTGTGTGGCAACCCAGTATGTTATCAGTGACTAGGTAAGTCTCCCTGCAGCAAAACTAATTCTACTTTTTGGTAAGAAAGCAGCAGTGGAACTGGTTTAGACTTCCAAAAAATTCCACACTATAATGTGCAGGACTAATGCGCCTCAGATTTGTAAAGAATTAATATCTATTATTCTCATGCATATTCATGAGAGGAAGACTGGTTCAGCAATCAAGCTAATAGTTTTTGCTTAATTACATTTAGTTGATTTTATACTATCTTGGCACATTCCTGACCGAATTTAACCATTAAAAAAAAAAACCCTCCCACTACTCCAGCAAATACCAACACTTTAAGCTCAGTAACCCCTGTAAATGGTGTCTGAGGCTGAGCAGGCTGCTTGGGACGGTGGAAATTGGTCACAAGCACTATGATGCACCAGCATCCCTGGTGCAGGGTAAAATCACAAAAGCGTTTTGAAGAGCAGTTCCCAGGCTGCTGAGGGTTAAGGCATTAATTTATTATTTTTTTTAAATTTTTCTGAATGCAAACCATTGTCTACTTGAATGCAAGACTGATAGCGTGAATGGGAGCTGTATGTCAAAGGGGAGCACCAAGCTGGAGGGATGGTTTTGTCTGGGCGGGTGGTCCTGACAGCTGACGACTTGCTGTGGAGCTGAAGAGCAGGTGAGATGGTCCGTGCGTTGTGGTGGGGGTTTCACCAGTAGGGTCTGCCTCTGCAGTTGCCTTTCAGGGAAAGACCATGCTGTGCAGCACCGCACGGACAGCCCCCACTTCTCTGCTCCAGGAGCAGCATTTTGCGTGGCACAAAGGGTGGGAACACACGAGTAAGATGAAGATGTAGTGGGTCGGGCAAGAGGGCTGGGAAGGGCAATGGTAGGATGGTCGGTGTTTGTTTTCTTTGTTGATTTTCCCCATGCCGGCAGCAGCAGATACAGGAGAGATGCTCCCCTCTCATCCTCTCTTGGGCACTATCACTGCACTGTCGAAAGGCAGCGTATGCCTTTGAAGGTTGTCTTTTCAGTAGTTTCATTCGTTTATTATTTTCTCCTCCAGCACGCCATTTGCATCTGGGCTTTGCTCAGAAGGAAGACTGACGCCATTTATCATTTAATGGGACTGACAACTAAACACGTTCTTAACAGTGTTAAGGAATTCGCAGGCAGCCATGCCTGAAGGCTGCTTTTCTGCCCACTTCAGCTTAGTCAGCAGCAGTTGTAGATGCAGCTCCCTGGGTGCCTGTAGGCGAATGGAGCATTGATAAGTAATCAGCAGAAGTACTGTATCCCCTTTTAAACCAAATACTTACTCTCTCAACAGATAAAATTATTACAACTATAACTGAAATCAAGTAATTAACCATTATTCAATCCGGGCTCTTCCGGGCAATGTCAAAATTAAGATCTCAGCTATTTCCAAAGCAAAATATAAATAGTTTTTTCTTGGTTTTGTTTTTATGGATTTTTGCTACTCAGTAATGGTTACAGAAGAGCAGAGGAGTTTGCACCCTCACAGCCTGCGGACACAGTCACTGGGGACCCGCGGGGACATTCAGGGTCCTGTCCCTGCAGAGGGCAGACCTCCTGGTGCAAAGGGGTCTCAAGGACCCCATGGAAAGTGTGCAGAACTTGTATGGAAAGGGCCAGAGCAAGCAAAACTCTTAAACGTGAGTTTCCCACAGAAATCAGTGGGACCTAAGGGTTTTGGAGATTCAAGGTCTCACATTACATCTTAACATCTTTCCACATGAAAAAGTAGATTAAAGGTTATCTCTGTTTCCCTTGTGACCCTATCCCTAAGTTTGGCATCAACTCCTTGTCCTGACCCAAGAAGAAAGTGTTACCTTTATCTATGGCCTCAGTGTTTTCTAGAAAAAAGCTTCCTGCAAGCCCAGTGGTCAGAATCATGACGTCAGAAGTGACCATGTTCTGCAAACTCTTTCAGTTAATGAATAAACAGGCATTTTCTAGTGAAGAGATGTTTCCTAAAACAAGTCCCTGTCAAGAAATACCACAGACATGAGCAGGAGACGTTATTCCCATGCAGAATGAAGCGAGGAGGAGATTAAGGAACTCTCCATCTGTTTCCGCACCCTGCAGCACGTGGGATAATGCTCAAAATACACCGTGCTCCCTGCTTCTCAGAGCCTGGGGAGACGGGCTGGCATAGACACGGCAGGATGGAGCTGGGCCCTCCGACTCGAAGGATGCTGTTTCCTTGGGCAACTAGGGGGGCTGCAGGAAAAATCCCTCAGTAAACGGAGCATATGAATGAAACCTGGTCCTGATGCCAAGTTTATTCTGCAGGCCTTGATGGAGCTAAAAAAGCGCATTAGACAAAACCATTATTGAACTTCTTGATTACATAACAATTTCCTCATCGTATTTCCAAGAATATTGAATCTATATTCAAATACCCTCCTACTCTCTCCCACACACCACCCCTTCTCTTTGCTATATCAGCTTCATCACTGAGTATGAAGACAGAAAAAGCATAGGGCATGTTGCCATGAGCGGATAGATCTCCGATGCTTACACTGAGATTTTAGAGCCCTCTATGGGATTTGGACGGCCAATTCTCTTTCATTTTAATGGCCTTGAAAGTCTGTGATCTTATGCCTTGCCCTTAGTTAGCGCCTTTAGCAGTGCAAAGAACAGATCATCAAGCAATAAATAACCCCAAACCTGAACGCTGGGTTAGTCCCTGCTGCCTAAAACCCGCTCTGCGCCGTCTGGGGGTGGCATGCACAACTTCGCTGCCCACAAACTTCTGCTACCACGAGCCTGAGGGAGAGAGATGGGAAATTTCTGAACAGACCGGCTTCTTCGTGGGAGCCCTTTTCCCGCGGGGGGTGAGCGCAGACCTTGCCAACACAGAGCGCGACCCCCTGGGGCCGGCGGGATCAGGCCCAGCGCAGGGCTGTCTCCTAAAGGTGGGCGCCGGGGCTGCCTGCCCGGGTTTGGGGGGCTAACAGCTGGCAGCGCGGCACATCCGCCCTGCCTCGGGAAGCAACAGTTGCACATGAACTGGCTACACTTACATAATCAGCTCGCTTGTCTCATTTGCGTGGGTAATAGCCGGCACGCATGTACAACCGTGTTAATCACTTAGAGGCAACTGCTTTAAATTAATTCAAAACCTTGCCCTGCCAGTCCTTGGGTTGTTTAGCTTCCACAAAGGAATAATAGCAGCAACCCAGAGATTCGCTCAATAAAAATCTTTGCAAAGCAGTCAATTTAGCAGAGGAGAAGTTTTTTCTGGAACCCTGCCCCTGCCTACTGAGACTTGCACTGCAAGCCAGTGTTGTCATTAGGAGCCCATCCAATGTCCTCTGCAAGACAACCAGAAAAGTACCTGATGGGGTATTTCACAATTTATGGTGTGTTGCTACAGGTGAAATGCAAGAGTAAATACAGAAACGAAGAAGGGAAATACACAGCTTTTCTCATGCAACCTATCGGAGGCAATGTCTGAACTTTCCTGCCCCTGTTCCTTCTGCAGGTCCAAGCCTGCACTCTAAGGACCTTTCTGCACACGAGCCTGTTAAACCTCAGCTCTTTGGTTGCCAGTCCAACAGTTTTCACCAGCACAAGGCCATGTTGCGTGCTGTTTAAGGACTCATGAAAACTAGTGCTGCAGCAGGAGGCCCTCTCCCCGTGCTTGTTTCATTTTTGCAGCAGTTAGCAGCTGGTGCGGCAGCCAGGCTTTGGGTCAGTGCTGTGGTACAGAGCCAACGGGCACTTTTTTCCAGTGACCAGCTGGAGCCTCATTGGCTCCAGAGGAATCGTTCCTGCTCAAGCGTGAATCTGTCCCATCGGCTTTTCTTGTGAAAGAGAAGCGAACCTGGAAGAGGAAGGGAAGGCGGAAAGGCCAGCAATCGAATGGAAAGGCTGCCTGCTACACAAAGCATCTCTGGAGGCGTTCTTGGGGCTGTAAACGTCTTTCCTTCAGCTTTCTGTCTCTCATTACTGACAGTGGAAAATAAGAGCTGCCAAGTTAGAGGTTCAGTATGCGCAAGATAGGACACCTCATTAGACTGTGATTTCTAAAATCTGAAATCCCGGACTGTAAATACGTTGGGATAGAGCAGCGGCAGCAGCAGCTGGATCCAGTTTTCTGTGGTAACCGCTCCTTGGGTGGTTTTTGTTGGCTGCTGGGTGCTACCAGGACGAGGCATGCTTTAGAGAAGGATCCTCTAAACCCCACCGGAGATACTTCACCTCTCAATTGTTTGTACTTTCCAACTGAAAAGTGCTTTGGATACCTGAGGACAGTGAACTCGCATTTAGAAGTTTTTCTTAGCCTGACATGATTCACAAAGATGTATGATTGCAGCAGATCAATTAGGAGGAAAATCTGTATCGTAAGTGTGCAGGTACCATCTTGCTGCAACTTGCAGGAGAAGTGATGAATGCTTCTCTCTGTTTATGTCTTAGCTCCATGGCTAAATCGGCTAAACCAAAAACAAATTTTACCCTCAGATCTCCTAGTTTTCAAATTTATGTTTATCTGGTATTTCCTTGATCTTCAAAGCAGGAAGGTATATCAAAGAAAACAGAAGGTTTGACACCAATTACTGCTGCGGGATGCCATCCACTGAATAAAGATGGATTGTTAATATTTACACTGAAAGTGAGGGAGATAAAACACACTAGGCACAGCTAAGTCGACAAATAAGCCCTTCTGTGTATAGTGGCCCGAGATAAAACCAAGAAAAAAATCAAAATTGCCATTGAAAACATCCCAAACACCTTCAGAAATGTTGCGTTGTAAACAAAGAAATGACAGCAAAACCGCTAAAAGAACCTTCTAGGAAAGCTGATCTGGCTCCCTGCTTCTTGGGGGTATTATCTGGGCTTCAGGAGAAGATGGTCTTGTGAAAGAACCAACCATGCAGAAGTAGTTATCATCTAAATTTCTCCCCACTTCACCCTGAGACACTCAACTTACATTTTATTCTCTTGAGTTTAAATCCATCAGTTCAAGCACTCTTCCCTGCATCCCTCCCTGCTTCTCTTCATCCCATGGTTCTTCCTATTTTTTTGCACCCCCCAAGTCTTTCCTACAGCTCCTTTGGCTCACTGACCTGAGAAATCTCTTGACAGAGCAAACCCCCTATTTCACAAGCTTTTGGGGGTTGTTTGTATTTGAGCAGCAAATTTGTGGAAGAGGAAGGTGGCGAGAAAGAGGCGAGATGTTCACTAGCACCGTGAGGGTGCACAGCACAGCTAACAACAAACACTCGTTTAGGCAACTTGTTTAAAAAGGGGAAGGAATCTTTCCAGCGTTTTTCCTGGTAGCAATTTAGTAACTGAAAACGAAGCTATTCTAAAATTCCCAGTACTAGAGCATTGCATAGGAGGCCATTTACTCCATTCACTTCTTCCATTTAATCCAATTTAGACAATAAAACCAGAGTGTTTAATGGAGCTAATTTTTGTTTCTAGTCAAATCTCATTCTTCAGATTAAATTGCTAGGTCTGCAGTGTCATGTACAAATCAAAGGTATATAGTACCTTTTAGTGAGTTAAAAGGTAAATGATGTAATTACATTGATTTGGAAGGGATTTGCTTAATAGCAAGTGGATTTTAAAACGCTTGTTGAAATCAAAACTTCAAAATGGAAAGTCTTGCCTTAAATTTGTATTTTTTTAAGGTATATGGGCTTTTCTCTAAAAGCCATAGCTTAGCTTGCTGTACGAGTTTAATTCACGTGAAGCTTCCAACCTTTGTAGACCATTCCTACCTTTCATCTCTGGAGAAGAGGTGAGGCTCTTCTAGAGAAGACCACAGTGCTTCTGAACTATGTTGGATCTGCATGGTCCTCCTACAGCAGCAAGACTTGTTCCACTCTAGTGACGGTCAGTTTCGGGATAAATGTTCAGAAATCTGACTGTAAGGTGTCTTGCTGGGCTTGCCTGAGGAGAAATCCTGCAAGAATTTCTTTCGCCAGTGCCCCGGGTGGTAACTGTGGCTATTCTGGTACGGTGAGGCTGGCTGAGAAAGGTCACTGTGAGGAAACCTAAAATCTAGTTATATGGGCAAGAGAGGAGTGTGTCAGATTTGCAATTCATGATGCAAAACTATTGTCACACATTCTATAATTCATGGCTTAATATTGTGTATCTAGTCATTGTGCACATACGTTGCAACTGATTTCATGCTGCTTTTCTATCAAGCAGGAGAAAAGCGAGCATAAGGGACCAGCTTACACCGAAATGAATACATAAAACATTAGTCACATATACGTGTGTTTGGAAATCATTGCTGTATTTTGGCAGTAACCTAAGAAACTAGATATGTTCCTACCCAATTAACAAACTAGAGAAAGAATTCACCAGCAGAAAAAAAAAGCCACTCCTGAAATTATCTGTCAGCTCTAAAACCTCCCTAAAATGACTTTGAAAGAAAATGTAATTAGGGAAAGTGGAAAGTATAGTATTAATGCCTATATAAAACAGGTATGGAAGGACAGACCGTCTATGGCAGCTGAAAGCTGCAAATACACTAATCGAGCACGTCACGCTTTCCGGCTCTGCACAGATGATCTTATCAGATTTATGTGGATTTTTAGAGAGGCTGCTCACTGTAGACCCTTCTCTTCTCATTGCACTCTTCAGCCCCAGAGCTGGTTTCTGATAACGGACGAGCTCTCCAGTGGTCGGACCTACCCTGCCTCGACTGTCTCAGTGTTGTGCGGTTTGGTTTGCCTGGACGAGTTCCCTCCTTCCCCTGGTTGCGATGAGGAGCCAGGATGGCCAGTCCGTCATGTGCAGAGAAGTTCAGAGCTCAAAATGTTTTAGAAAGCTTGGTAAAGTTTTCATGTATTTCACAACCGTCAAGTTTCAAATTAGAGATGAGTCATTAAAATACAGTGTATTACTTGTATGCTTATATGTAGTAGAATTGTACACACGTCTCTGTAATTAGCCATAGGCACCCAAAATTACAGTTGTAATCGTGCATTAAATGGAGGACATCACTCTGATCGAATCTTGCATTCACAATTGCATTCCTTCTCACTTAGATTTCAGAGCCTGCTGTCCAGATGGGCTTTGTTGGGCACCTAATTAGTAGTTAATCAAAAGCTCCTGCTGTGCACTGCTTCGCAGCCCTCCTGGCATCCTAGCTGCTTGGTACGTGTTCCTTGACTACACAGAGATGAAGGCACAGGAGTTGAAGTAGATGCTTCATCTCCTTTATACATCTGACATAGCTAAAGCAGCTTCCAAAATAAAATCACCTCATGATCCATTGGTTACCTGACTTCTGTGTACTTAGGGCAAAATTAGTCTTGAAATGCGTAAGTGGAAACACAGCCACGCATTAACGGCAATGATAGAGTAATATGTTCTGAGATGAACTCACTGTTTTCTCTTTCCTTTCCAGATTTTGGCAATCATTTCCATCATGTTTATTGTACTATCTACAATTGCCTTGTCCCTTAACACACTTCCTGAACTACAAGGCGTGGATGAATTTGGGCAGACCACAGATAATCCCCAACTTGCCCACGTGGAAGCAGTGTGCATTGCATGGTTTACAATGGAATACCTCTTGCGGTTCCTATCCTCGCCTAAGAAATGGAAGTTTTTCAAAGGCCCGCTGAATGCTATTGATTTGCTAGCTATCTTACCGTACTATGTCACTATCTTCCTCACAGAATCCAATAAAAGTGTACTTCAGTTCCAAAATGTACGACGAGTGGTCCAAATATTTCGGATTATGAGGATACTCCGGATTCTAAAGCTCGCCCGGCACTCAACAGGTTTACAGTCCTTGGGGTTTACACTGAGGAGGAGTTACAATGAGCTTGGATTACTCATCTTGTTTTTGGCCATGGGCATTATGATCTTTTCCAGTTTAGTGTTCTTTGCAGAAAAAGATGAGGATGATACGAAATTCAAGAGCATCCCAGCTTCTTTCTGGTGGGCAACAATCACCATGACAACAGTAGGCTATGGAGACATCTACCCCAAGACACTTTTAGGTAAAATAGTAGGAGGACTGTGCTGCATTGCTGGAGTGCTGGTGATTGCTCTTCCCATCCCAATTATTGTCAATAACTTCTCTGAGTTCTACAAAGAGCAGAAGAGGCAGGAGAAAGCCATTAAGCGCAGGGAAGCTCTTGAAAGAGCGAAACGGAATGGCAGTATTGTTTCCATGAACATGAAGGATGCATTTGCCCGTAGTATAGAACTCATGGACATTGTGGTTGAAAAGAACGGAGAAAGCATAGCTAAGAAGGATAAAGTTCAGGACAATCACTTATCTCCCAGCAAATGGAAATGGACCAAGAGAACTCTCTCTGAAACTAGCTCTAGTAAATCCTTTGAAACTAAGGAACAAGGCTCTCCAGAAAAAGCCAGGTCATCTTCAAGTCCCCAGCACCTGAACGTCCAACAGCTGGAGGACATGTACAACAAAATGGCAAAGACTCAGTCCCAGCCAAACCTTAATACTAAAGAGTCAAGTCAGCCTGGAAAGCAAAAGGAAGAGCTAGAAATGGAAACCCTCCCTGGCCCTATGGTGCCCTTGCTGACGACTCGTGCTGATGGGATCATTGACATGAGGAGCATGTCCAGCATCGACAGCTTCATCAGTTGTGCAGCGGAGTTCCCCGACTCCGGGAGGTTTTCCCACAGCCCACTCGCTACCCTTCCCTGCAAAGGTGGCATCAACGTGATCCAGGAGCAGAGCAGGCCAGAGGGGAGCGGTGCCAGATTTGTGGAGATGAACCCAAGTTCTGAAGGCAGCCACCGTTCTGCTTTTTTCATAGAAAGTCCTAAAAGCTCCATAAAGGCCAGTAACCCTTTAAAACTAAGATCTCTGAAAGTCAACTTCATGGAAGAGGACACCAGCACATTAGTACCAGCATCAAATGTACTGAGAATATATCCAGAGCCTCTCAAGGGCAGGGGAGCTGCCTCTGCTGGCACAGATACTTCCTTACTCTCTGACAGATCTCTCATGAGCCCAGAAACCTCCATCTACACAACTGCGAGTGCAAGAACACCGCCAAAGTCACCAGAGACGCAGACAGCCATAGCTTTCAACTTCCATGATGCTGGTATACACAAATACATAGATGCTGACACTGACGATGAAGGTCAGCTGCTCTACGATTCGAGCCCGCCTGGAAATGTGAGTCCCAAGTACAATGTTACAAACAGTGGCTATCTAAAGCAAAAGGACAATGTTTATAGAACAGAGAAGAACCATCTAGAAGCTGCTGCTTTACCCACCTCCCCTAAGCTAATAGGGCAAAACTGCATTTACTCCATGGAAGGTATCACTGGAAGAACCCAGGGCAATCAGGAGACTGTCAGACTAGAAAATCACATTTCCCCAGAAGTCCATGTGTTACCAGGCAGCGGAGGACATGCTAACACACATGATCAAAGCATCTGAGGTGGGCTCCAAAAGAACTTACTGAAAGTTTAAAGGAATGTCCTTACAGTCAACACAAAAAAAAAGAGCTTCTGCATGGCATGAACTTGGCTGAAACAAGCCACCTGTTTCTAAAAGTCTGGGGGAGGTCCAGTGTGGGTTTGTGAAAATGTCCTTCTCTGAAACAACTCTAAAGACATTGCCCACATCAGTCAAAAATAAGGATTGCAAATCATGATCACACATTGATCTCCTTTCATGTTGTCCAGTGAAGCCAATGTGACCAAATATCCATCCATTCCCCTTGAACGCTAGAGCTCCTTTTGGAAATATTAATATCTGATTTGCGTTAGTTCCATAAAGGATGCCAAGGCAGCCAGATTTGAACTCTGGAATAAATTGCTGGGGTTGGTATAAAGCTATCAAAACCACAATGCTCACTGCTTCAGGGCAGCTGTTCCCGGTCTACAGCTTTCTCTGATGGATAATATGTCTAAAGGTAACAGGGAACACTTGCATTATTAGAAAATCCAAGTGAAAAAAACCATTTAAAACAAATAACCGTCTAGAGAAACCAATTATTAAAATGCTCTGTATGTGTTTAATAATACGATATCCTGTAGGACCTGATGCTTTCTTTTGAAATATCAGCAGGGTGAGTTGCACCACTTGTATCTTAATTCCAAACATCCCCTAGGACATAGTGAAACTCGCACTTACCCTCCGCTAAAAACCGGCACCTGCCCCCGGGCCAGCGCGCGGCCCTCGGGGGACCCACAGCTGGGGAGGCCGAAGGAGCCATGCAGAAGCAGGAATCGCCGGAGGCATCGCAGCCAGACCCCCTTCCCCGCGCCGGGGAGCGTAGGGCCGGACGGAGAGCTCGGCTCCCGCCCGGCCCTCCGCGGAAGGCGGGCGCCGGCTGCCCTGCCGCCGGGACGTGCCGGGGGTACCGGGACGGCTCCCCGGGCCGCCCCGTCCCGCCCAGCCGAGGCGCCAGCCAAAGTCTCGCCCTTGGCGCAGGAGAGGAACCCGGTCGGTCTGAAGCTTTTTGCACCCGAGCGGTGCAGTGAAAGATATGCAAGCGTTACATAAATATGCAAAAAGAGGGATTCGTTAGCGACCCGCCCCGGCCTGGCTGTGCTCTCTCTCGCGAGGAGGTCGGGCAGGAGCAGCTCCCGCGGGGCTGCGGCACGGAGCAGCGGCGAGAGACAG
This sequence comes from Caloenas nicobarica, assembly GCF_036013445.1. Classification (NCBI taxonomy): domain Eukaryota; kingdom Metazoa; phylum Chordata; class Aves; order Columbiformes; family Columbidae; genus Caloenas; species Caloenas nicobarica. Next base: position 16,616,801 of record NC_088259.1, read on the forward strand.
GAGAATCAGGCCTGATGTTTTAGTAACATCCAGTCATTTTTAAACGAAAAAAAAAAGAAAAAAGAAAAAAAAAATGATCTGACCATTTTAAACGAACAGAACTAGCAGCCACCAGCCTAGGTTTTTAAAATATCATTGTTTCAATAAAGTTATGTCAAATTGTGTAGGAAATAATTTGTCTTTGGTTTTTAATCTCGGGGGGGGGAAAAGCACTTTACGTTGACTTTTTGTTGTTGTTGTTGTTGCGATGCTGGAGTAGGATAGCAGAGTGTAACAATCAAGCACTTTAACCAAGCACTATTTTAATTTGTGCCTCCTGTCGTGACCGTGATTTGTTACACGCCTGTAGCAAGTCACAACCTGTCCTGTGATAACTGTGATGGTAATCTTTTATGTTGTTCTCTGTTTCTACTGTAAGCCACAATTGTAAATAACTCTGTCGATGAGCGTTTCCTGACCCATTTCTGAGTACCTGCCGGGGCGTGTGAGGGTCTGCACGGCGCAGGTCCGGGGTCGTGCTGGGACACGGGGCGCCGGGCGGGAGGGGACCCTGAGTCCGCTGCTTTCGTTCCTTCCTGTTGTTAAAAAAAAAAAAAAAAGCCGTTGGTTAGTCCTGAATGTAAACGTCTGTCCGTCCAAGCTGTACAGTACTTCTGTCTGTAAGCCGTAATAGTGAGTGCAGCATGTACGGACAAAAGCAATAAGCACATATATGTTTTAGGAACTATTATGGGTTACGGTGATAGCTTTGTTAGCTCTCTCCTTGGCACAAAACTGTACACGCGTTGGAGTGAACTCTGCTCTGCTCAGCCGCTCCCATCCCGGGGTGGGGGGCCCAGGCACCCGCCCAGGTGTCACCCTCGTGCCCCAGCAAGGCGAGACCCTGGGCAAGGCACGAGGAAGGGCTGAGCTGCCGCCGCACGAATCAGCCCGCCGGCAGCGGGACAGACCTCGTGCCGTGCAAAGAGTGGCACAGGAGATCCTCAAAACAAGTTCAAGGCGTCCGCACGTGCACAGGATACTCTGCGGAGTATTTAGGCAGGGCCAGTTCCTGGGGCTCGTTTGCTTTTGCTCTGCCTTCACTCAGCCAAAACCACCGCTCCTCTGAGCCGGCCCTTTGCCTGGTGAAGGACTTTAGGATTTGGCCATAGTAAATACAAGTGTACTTAGAGGAACCGATGTATTGCTGAGATACTAGTTAAGATTGAGCCGTCACAAAAAGGTAAAGTGACTTTCCAGCAGATAAGCTTTAAATACTGATTTGTTCTGTGGCTTTCTGAGGCCGTAGAGTGGCAACGAGAAATTTTAAAGAGAACAGTCTTAACACGATCTCTATGTTTCAGTGATCATTCATGTCTGCCATCAGCACAACTGTAAAAAGAAGAAAAATCAGGGAAAATTTTTTTGATAAAGTAAGTAATAGTGATTTCCAAGTTAAATATTTTTAGAGCTGATGCTTTCATGTGGAAAAGAAGTCATATTTTACATATCACAAAAGTGAACATATTTAAATATAGCCATATAGTGTAGTATTTACCACACTCTCATCCAAATTGATGTATTTGGTTTATAGATGGCACTGACAAAAATGTATAGATCAACGATTCTATCATTTTTTAACTGATAATCAACTGGTGCAACTCTCCTTGTAACCAAAGGCCCTCTGTCTGCCTTGTGTGATCACTCACGACACACACCTTATCTCATCTATTTAGTCCTACCTTTAAAGTAGCATTTTATTGAGTCACTTTTGAAAGCCAAATTCAAAAGTATCATTAAAAATCTACCTTTTAAGTCTGAATAGCCAAAGTCCGATAGATTTCTTATAGAAAGCAAATAATTTAAAATTAAGCATATAATATGCTTGAAGAGCATTTCTTTCTTGTTTGTGTACGAAGATGTAGCTCTCATTTTGTGCCCAGTTAAAAAGAAAGTATGTTTAATTTATTTTAATGAAATAAAGTCTGAATATGAAGTATGTATCTATATATGTGTGTGTGTACGTAATACACATATATATAATGTAAGCACTGGGAAATCTACTCTAACATAAAGCTACGGTAGACTAACTCTGTACTCATTACAAAAGGAAAGGCAGTGCTTTGAAAACATAGTGCTCACCAAATCCTGTAGACACTAGAAAGACAATTTCATTTTATAGTTTGTTTGATACATGTTTCCCAAAGGTCGTTAAAGTCGGGGAATATATGCAATATCTCGTGCATCGAGCTAAAGCATGCAGTTTAATCACTGGTATTTGGCATTCAGGTCTGTGAATTTACTGTGCATCATGTATCAAGCAAGCTGACAGAATTTCACCTGCTGCTGCAGAAGACATCAGATCTGAAAGGAGTATGTGCGTGTGATGTCTGCGCTTGCTTGTATCTTACGCCATCAACATCATTTTTAATACATATATATTAAAAATATATATATATAATATATATGCGGAAGGAATGGGTGCAGCTTTCTTAACCAGGAGGCAAATATCCTTTGAGTTTTAGCCTCGAAAAGAGGAAAACAGCAGTCACATTGCAGTAGATTTCTCAGTGCCTTTTCTTAGAAACTTCACCTAAGCACACTTATGGAAAGAAAAAAAAAAAAACGAAACAAAGTCTCCTGTGAAATCCACATTTTTCTGAAAGGTTCGAGAATCAATAAAGGTAGAAGAAGGGAAACAAAAAAAAAAAAAAAGAGAGAGGAAAAGAAAACCCGCGGAACGCACATTCCCTTCCTGAGCACGCCGTGTGTCAAATGCCGGGGAATATCTGAATATCTGTCTGTGCAAGTCACGCAGAAACACATCCGAGGAGAGCGGTTTCTTTGGCAACTATGGCTGTGATAAACTGTAGCCTTTTCTTCCCTTGCAGCTAATATGATACACATTTCTAAGGAAAACAGTACTCTCTTCTGTAAAATTGTAATGTATTGTTAATATTTGTACCTATTGTATATTTATGTCTTGACAGAATTATGACTGGTACAGTTTACAGTAAATAACAAGGGTATTTAAAACTCATCGCAAAGACAAGGTTTCTAAAGCCAAGTTCTCTCTCTGTCAGTAAGCTCCACCTAACATGATCTCCAATAGTTTTTAACGCCTCATTTTAAAGCAAATAATAGAATTACTGAATAAAGCAGCCAAGCGATGGAGCCGCGCGGCAGCGCTGCCCTCCCGCGCGGCGCGGGGTGGGGACGTCGCTTCCCCGCCGCTCCTGATTAGCTCCAGCTTCTCGTTTGGTCAGTCACTTCGGCTTACGGCAATCAGGCTGAACAAGTGTTACCTTAGGTTGCTTTAGGACCACCCACCTGGGGAGAATATGGCTTTAAATAGTTCTTGAATAAAGTACAGATGTTCTAGTTACCTCTGTACCTTCTGTTTGCCATTGTGTTGGCTTTATAAGTACCTGATGTATGGAAAAGTCATGTGACTTTCATGCATTCCAGAGTAGTCTATTTTTCTGTTCAGATTAAAAGAAATTATATATATATATATAAAAATATAAATATATATCTGTATTTTTAGCAAATTTCTAATAGGGCAATCAAGTCAGATTTCTTCTTTTTGTATTACAGAATAATATATTAGAAGCTTTCTTGGTGTTCATTTACATAGCTGATTCCCCTGTTTCGTTGTCGTTATTTTCTTTCGTTCTGAAAAACAAAAACAAAACCAAACCACCTGCAGCATCCCTCCTGGAAGTGCGTCTGCGAAAGGTCACTGAGTTTGTCTGATGTTGTCATGTTTTTGTATTTTCCTGTTTGTGGTACTTAAAAATAACAAGGGACTGGTTATAGAAACAAAGAAATTCCTTCTGAGAAACACAAAAGGGGGCCAGACCCTGCCCTCGGTCATGGCAGCATAAATGTCCGCGAACGCCGCTGGCTCCAGCGTAAGCCACAGCCTGGACTTCAGTGGAGCTTTTCCAGATTTTCACTGATTAAGCTGAGAGTATAAAGAAGAGACAGGATTTGAATCTGACTGCCCTAATAATTATGATGAAGTTGGGACAAGCATCACAATTCAGGCTCTTATTTTAAGGCAGTGACCTGACGATGCTCAGGCAAAGCTCCCATTTTCAAGGGAGTTTTTCCTGGGTTAAAAGAGAAGGGTCGAGAATTTCATCTCCCACAGGGTTTTGGAATTTCTACTTTCAGTCCCAGACAAAATCAGGAAATGAGAAAAAATTATGGGGGAATTAAGAAAAAAAAAAATCTTCCTCACTCCTTTATAGCTGTACTGTCACACAAATTGAGTAAAAAGTCCATGAGATAAATGTGCATCCTGAAGCTATCTCATGGCCCATTGAAGCTTGGCACGACAAAGAGCTTTGGGCTAGTTCTGGAGCTCTGCATAAACATTTCCTCTTGAGTCTGCACAGCAGGCTGTTCAGTGACCACGATTTTTCCAAAGATGGAATTTTGGCCCCATTTCCTTTTGTCTGCTTGTGTGATTTTCTTATATGCCCACCACACTAGTCAATAAACTGGAAACAGAATTAATTTGGGAACATATGTGTTTCAGAAAGTCCAGATACCACCCAAATGAACGGAATAACCAGCAGACTCTGTTATGTGTGTGATTATATATCAGCAAGACCATTTCCACATGAGGTTAGCAAAACCGGGTGGGATTTTTCTTTTTTATGGAAGCAATCAATAGCCCACCATATCTAACATCAAAGATCACATAAATCCCTTCAAAAGGCACCTTCCATACCAATAAGTTTGCTTGAGCCTGGTCAACAAACCACAGAAAGCTTCCAATGGGATTAGTCTTTAATTCAGCCCCATAGGTAGCCCCCTCCCACACCACGACAGAAACGTCCCAAATACCAACCAGCCCTTCAAAGAAGAGGTGTTTCTATTCCAGCATGTGTTTTTCACCCTGTGCTGATCAGATTTAGGCTCTTGCACTGAAACTTTGTCTTGGCTGGACAAAGCAATCCTTAGGAAAACTGAAAGTCTGCGTTCAGGGTGCGTATCCCCTTTGTTGCTGGTGTTAGCTAAGCCACAACTAAGTGTCCTTTGACACCAATGGTAGGGTGCCACAAGTGTTCCTATCTGTAAATACTACTCAGAATTTTGCTTTGCTTGATTCTGGCTTCATCGCACAAGAAGTCTTCAGTAGAGGCTTAGAAGAGAAAGCTTCATTTTTTTTTTCAGTTAGAAATAATACTGATATTCTGTAGGACTGAACAAGGATTAACCTTTGACATTTTTTTAAAGGGGTCTTTTCAAGACTGTAGTCACAATACCTTTAAAATAACAATGATCAGGCTGGGCTCAGTGCGAAGACCCACCCAAACTAGAGCTTTGTGGGAGCCAGGCAGCCAAATTTGCATGAAATGTCAAATTCTTTGCTGCTGTAAGTAAAAGCCCATTGATGTCAATGGAGCTGTGCCCCATTTAATCCAGTAAAGAATTTGGAACCATATCTCTAGAAGATAAAGGAAAACGAAAGGCTCTGTATGACCTCAGGGATGGAGGTGTCTGTGCACAGCACCTACGAAGAAACCAGCGGGGTGAGGGAAGGGGAAGCAGAGACAGGTTCGTGAAATCCAGGGAAAGGAGGGAATCCTTCAGGCAAGAAGACGATAATCACGTCATTCCAATCTTGACTGAGCATCCCTCCGTGTCAGCTCACCCTTCGTGGGCTTGACGCCACAACTGGCCTTCCAAAGGCGCAATGACTGTCCCTACAGAAGGACCACAAGCTCGGCCACGTGGTTCAACACTCTCAGCCCTCAGTCCAGGGACTTACTAATGCTGGGGGGACTGTACCGGCAGATGGTCACCTTGATTGTGTCACAGCCTCTGGTCTTATTGGCTGTCTACATTTACGACCATTCTAGGATTTATCAATTCTTTTCTACTCTCTGTATTCCATTTAGGAGCTCTGCCCGTTACGTTTTTTCTTCCTTTTATATTTCACTGCCCCTAAGCACCGTTAGCCACACATTAGCTCATGTGACTACTGGGATTTAATTTGTTTATATCAGTTTTGTTGGCTTGTGACAAAGATGGAAAACATTTTTTTCCCCCCGTTCTTTCTGGCTTTTTGGTGGTGGGTGCAGAAAATTGCTTTTGCATTGAAACATTGCCCACTGGTGTGTTTGGAGGGGTAGAGGGGCGGCATCTCCATGTTACTTTGAACTCTGAAGCCATGATACTGCGATCAGAAAGGCCAGCCACAGCTACCAACCAAACCCGCTTTCAAACTAGATTGACATTAAAAAAAAAAAAACAAACCCAACTTACTGCAGCAGATTCCTGCTTTTTAATCAGGCCAGTGAAGCAGTTCCTGAATGGGGAGAAAACTCTTAATGAGGCGCCGTTGTGTGTGCTGTTGAATGAGCCCATGCCCACGGGAGGACACCGGGGCGGGCGCTGTGCTGAACGTCGCGGCTGCTCAGTGTTTCGCAGGGCTGGGGAACAGCCCCAGTCTTCCTTCTCCAGAAGCACAGACGGCTGCTGGACCTCCAGAGTGGCCTGTGAGCCCCACGCAAGGGCTTCCCAGAGACATCTCCAAACGGCATCGATGGGTGTCCATAGTCATTGAAGGATAAGCAAGCTGTGGGGCTCCCTTTAAAAGAAAAATGTTATATTTGATAACAAATAAAAACTGGAAAAGTATGCTTCCTGTGGCTCTGCTAGCACATGTGGGTCAGACTTCTTTTGTATCTGGAAACAGAAGCCAACTGTGCCCCAGCTCGAGAAAGGCAGAACGTGACAGGTTTCTCCGTTGCCTGGCACGTCAGTCAGTTTTTAAGCTGTGCAATGGGGAAGTAACGGAGAATCCGGTCCAGCGTGTCTGTAACGAAGGGCAGCGCTTCAGCCTCTGCCCGACAGCGCAGCAGATCCTGCACAAGCTCTTCTTTGGGTTCTTTTGGACCGATCCAAGGTGCAACGTGTCAGCAGGTGTCTTCTCCCCATTTAAGCAATGTTTCAATACCCTGGCACTTGGGGGTGATTACAGCAACATTAGCCATAAACTAGTGTACTTAGAGTCTTACATTTTTTTGTAACTTTGATTTAGTCATTCTTTGTTGAAGTTTATTGACCTCTCCAGTTGTTTCCGTAAACAAATGATTAAAAAAAAAAAAAATCAGTGTCTTTATATGCATGTAGTACTATGAAACTGTGATCAATGTGTGACATTCAGAAACTGTACTGTCTTGTAAAATATGTCCAAATGTCTAAGGATTTTAAAGCAATGGTCCCTTACTACAGACTACAGAAATAAATAAAAAGGTATGGATAAAACCAAAGCCTTTATTTGCTCTGTTTCATGGTCATATATACTGGCCAAAAACATAATTACCGTCGGCCGGCAGTAAGTTCTGCTTTAGCTCATCGCAGTTGACAGCAGATTTAGACATATGTTATTTGCTCGCAGATAAGGCCATGACTCAGGAAAGCAGTGCTGAGCTTCACACCCCCTGGGTTAAGTCTGCACAAACCTTGGGGCTTCAGTCCTCACCCTCCATGGAGAAAATCCACCCGCGTCTCCCAGAGCCACGACCGGGCTGAGGGACGCCCGGCACACGGGGACGTCCCCGTCACACACGCCTGGAAATCCACATCTCGGTCACGCGATTGTGCAGATACAGAACCAGATGCAGACAGGACAACAGCTGAGGTTTGGAGACAAAGAGCTTTGGGTGTAAAAACTAGACAAACAGGCTGGTTTTGCTGCTACTTGAGGCAAAAACTTGGACTTTCTGCTAGAGCCACTGTGGTTTTCTTCCCCATTAGATTTAGCAGTGGGTTGGTTAAATTATGCAAGTTATCAGAGCAAAGGTAATTTGAACTACTCAGGAATATCTTCTTTTAGTTGATTACATCATTTTTTTTTTTTTATACTGGCATGCAGTTTCTGTAAGAGTCTTCAAAGCTTTAATCTGAACCCCCTGATTTATGGAGATGTTAATTTATGGCCATTTAAAAGTGTAAAAAGAACAAATAAGCACACGTTTCTATGCAGAGCAACCGTTTATGTGGTTCTGCACCCCACACACCCTTACAGGTTCCTGCACATACAAATCAAATGAAAAAGATTAAATGGACAGTTCTACATTTTATTTTATACAGCCACAACATTTGCAAAGGGAACCTAGCGATTTAAATGCACAAGCAGACAAATATCACAGAAGTTCTGCATAGCATTTTAATGGCATGTTTCTGCATTTACTTGTGTTCATTTCCATTTTAGTAAGATCTTTTTAAGAAAAATCTAAATGATCAGCTGAGTGTTTCATAACAAGCAGTGACAATGACATCTAATAAGATTAAAGCACTGAACTTGAAGGGAAGTTTACAAACGCACTGGAAAGCGGATGAATTCCTATAACATATGTCTTCCTCTTCCACTTTCTGCTAATGATTTTTCTTGTTGTTTGCCTGCCAGCCTGAGCACGCAAGCTCCTGAGTTATAACCCAGCATCTGTAATGATACCGTCCGAGGAGGTTTTCTCTATGAATTGATTTCCTTTATCAAGTCAATTAAAATAATGCCTGTCTCCTGAGGCACTGTGATTCATTACTGTGTGCTGAATCTACAGACATTAAATATTTTTTCTCCTAGTTAAAATATACTACAGAAACTTTGCTTGGCTTTGCCTAGACCCTCCATCCCCACATGCCCTCAGCCCTGTTACTTGCGTGTGCTTTAAGCCAAGCCCAGGCACTGGCAGGTTAAACCAACCGCGGAGGCAGAAGCAGACGCAGGGTCCGTCCCAGCCCAGGTGCCGGTGGCTGCAGAACAGTCGCTACCAGTTCAGCACCAGCCCCAGCTCAACTTCAGGCACTGAATCAGCTGCCAAACAGTACCAGGGCCAACATCAGTAGACTTACTGTTCTACCAACACCATAAAGCATTTTCCAGACTTTACACGAACTAATGAAACGCAGCAGCTTTTTCACATTTCTGGTCTCCTCCGTCTCCTCCAGCCCACGTCCTCAGCAATAACCTCACTATGTCTTCCCTCCCACCTGGATGGATTTTCCTCTGATTTGTCTTATTCAGGCTAAAGTAGGCACCTCTTTGTTTCTTTCTTTGTTATCCTCTAAACCTCCTACGAAATCACCGTATCTGTTTTCCAAACACCCAGAGCAAGCCAATGTCCATCCCTCACCGAACCAGGCAACAGCCAATAATCCCAAAGGTTAATCAAACAAAACCATCTGGCGAGGGAGCGCACACCCCGAGTCAGGGCACGAGGGCCCCAGTGGCCCCCCAGCACTGGTGGGGCTCGGTGAGCTCTTCCCCATCGCCCCGCGGGGCAGGGGGACCAAGAAGGGCAGGACGGGACACAGCGCGCGGCGCGGGGACAGCCCTGGCCGGTGACGGGTGCCCCTTGCTGTGTCTGCACCAGCTGCCTCCGCGGCACTTCACGTCACACAATTAAACACAAATGTTAAATACGCACTAGGGAACGATCTGTCAAGCAAGTACTGTGCTCCGTTTGCCCACAGGCACCTCATTGTACTATGTTTACTTCTCTCTTTAATAAGTCTCTGGCCATCAACAACAGAAACCGAGGGATCGGCAGAAGATGTGCCAGGGAGGGTCGGTTGGACATGAGGAAAAGGTTCTTCCCCCAGAGGTGCTGGACCCTGGACAGGCTCCCCAGGGAGGTGTCGCGGCCCAAGCTGACCGTGTTCAAGGAGAGACCGGACACCGTCCTCAGACACGCGGGTGACCCGTGGGGTGTGCTGGGCAGGGACAGGAGCTGGGCTCCGTGGTCCTGTGGGTCCTGCCAGCTCAGGACATTCTGTGATTCTGTGATTCTAAACCCAGTGGAGTTTTTGCAGAGTGTACCTTGGTCTGCGGGGCCGGAAGGCCCTCGCTCCTAGAGACACCCCTGCCTCCTCCGGGGTGTTTCTGCTCCTATGTAACATCCTATTGTTGCACCAAAACCAAGGGGGATATTTAGTCATTTCAGCACAGGTGAAAGGTTCAGCTTTTCAATATATTTTGTTCAGTTCAGAAGAGTCAGTACAAATTTTAATAATTTACAACTTTTTTTTTTTTTAGGAAAATCTCTGCTTATAAAATATGGATTAGATTCTTCCATACTGTCTCTTTCTACTTGCTTACCTTCCTTCCCCCTTTCTGTAAGGAAGTTGAGCTACTAAGAGATGTGACATCATTATTATTCAGCTGGCAAGAGCAATTAGAGGTAACTTTGCCCTGGAGTATCATCTGCAACCACCCAAGCAGAAGATGAGACTAATGTGTCACAGCAATGAAAGTTTGTGGTTTCTGGTTAGACACACAAGTCCTGAGCATTAACCTGAGCTTTGGAAAATAAGAGCAAACTTGCACAACATTGCATCATGCAATTTAAGCCCTATATAATTAAACTTTGAGTCCATATCTCTAATCTGAAGGTAGGCTTATGTTCTGCTATACTCAGTGCCATTTTTATGATGTTGGCAGACATGTTGTTAACAATAATTGAAGCTAAAAAGAATTGGTCTACGTGCCGAACAGAAAATAATACATAATAGAAAATGCTGTTTTCACGTCTTGATGATAACTAGTCTTAAAATGAACTGCACAGTGATGCAGCTTCTAGTACTCTCCTGAACGGTGGAGAGGCGAACACTACGCAACCTTCAGACGAAGATTGATCCAGACATGAGAATGTGTAAATTTAAATTATTTAACAAAAATGAATTCCCATAGATGTTCATGGTCTAGTTTTACTCCTCTTTACAGGCAGATTTAATAGCCAGATGGCACAATAAATTGGAGACATTATTTTCTGAATCATGAGAGACTGGCAAAGCCGAAAAAGCTTTAAAAATTAGATCCCCAAAGTGCAGGTGTCTGAGGCCGAGCTTGTCAAATACCTACAATGCTGCACAAGTGTGCACTTACCTTCCAAGCCTCTGGTACCTCTTAGCGCTTGGGTGGCTGTGCCAAAACTGCCGCCTTTCACTGCTGGACCCCGTCACGCTCTAAATGGTGACTAAACGGAAAAGCAAATCGCAGTAAAGGACAAAGAATCAATAGATTAGAAAGTATATAAACACTTCGGCTATTGGTACAAGGCAAAAATTATTAATTCTCCTCCACAGATTAGCCCATAATTTGTCCTGTGTAGCTGTTCTTATACATCTTCCCCAAAGAGCTGGTGCTGACCGGCTGGGTTAGGTCAGGAAAGGAAATCTTAGTCTGATATGTTAGAGTGACTACAGCCAATCTCCTAAACACAAGCTCAAGGCAAATAACGTGACCATAGTTCCAACTCTGTTTTGTTCTGTTTGGAAGGGGTTTTTTTAATGATTAGTCTTTAAAAGCCATGAGGTTGTTGGAAGCTATTAAGTGCTATCTAACAATATACAAAAATTTGACCACTTTCTGAAGGTTTAATTGACTGGAAGAATCATGGTTTTCTGTATTTGTTTGTTTTTCACATCAATATTGATTTTCGCTAACATTTTCTAGCAAACAAATATTTTTGAGGCATTTCAGTATGGAATAGGATGGCTGCATGGAAAAAGCAGACCAGCAGCTGCTCCACTGGGAATCCAGCAAAAAGGAACAGCTGATTTCCTATTAATGAGCTTGTTAGCTGGGTTGACTTCAGACCGAGTTCAGCAGTTCAGAGCCCCTATTCCAGGAAATATAGAATTTATATAACAAAAATTAAGAGAAAGTGAAGGAAGGGGTTTGCAAATGCCTATTTCCTGACTAAATGCTCTTGGATTAATGGAAGCTGAGACTGGATACTCTGCTGACTAGACCATACCCAGAGCTGCAGGAAGATTTTATAGACATACTGGGGTATGTAAAGAGCCAGGACACCAAGCATCACATACTGTGTTGCGGTTTTCTTAACATCTGCCTACACCATGAATAGTTTGTGCAATTGATACTCTCATAGAATTCCAGAAGAAACTTGCAGAACAGCATTTTTTTTGACTTTTTAATGTAAAGCAAAAAGCCTTAAGGTTGGCCAGTCATTTCCACTGGTGTCGCTATTATGAGCTTCTAGGATGCCTTGATGGCCTTAGCATAATGGTGAGGCCCGAGAATGCTTGAGCTCTTGTCCTATATTTAACTCCAAGCTTTTTTTCCTGAGCACCCCTCAATGGGGAGGAAACACGTTTATTTCATGAGAGTCATTTATTAACATTAGTTGGTGATCTAAGAACTATATACTATATTCAGCAACATAATTAAGAGTGCAGCACCAGGTGGTAATATAGGCTCATGGAAAAAAAAAAATGCTTACAGTGAGAAAGAGTAAACATAAATAGGTTAATTTTGCTATATCTTATGTTATTCAGGCATTATTTTTCTGATTTTATTCCCAAGCCCTTTTGTCAGGGAATAAAATCAGAAATCTCTCTCTTTTCCTTGCTCAATCACTCTTTCTCATGCTGCTCCCAGAACATGTACCCCATTCCTTAAACAGACACCTTGCCCTCCTATAAATAGTATGCTTCAGTACACACTGTGCAGTTCACCTGCAAAGCAACGCCGCTGCCGACCGCGGAGCTGCATGGGAAGGAAAGATTGCTCTGACAGCAGATCAAGCGTGTGGAAGCCAGAAAGCACCAGCACAGCAGCGGTGCCTTTGTCTGCTCTTCCAGCGGCCGCCGTGCTGCAGCACGGTGCGTGAGCAGAGGGGTGACGCTGCAAGAATTGCACAGAAAAACACAGGTGAGATATTTTCTGAGACTCAAGGTTTGTACTTGGCAGGTTAAATAACACCCAGATGCACAAATTAGGGATGGGATGGGATGGGATGGGAGGTTGTCCCCCACTCTGGTCACACGTTGGTGCCCATGAGCACCTGTTCAAGAACAGATTCCCTTCCACAGTCACTGGCCCGGCTGGTTTTGCGTCCGGCATCCCCCAGCACTTGCTGAGAGCAGGCAATGTGCTTTCTTCAGCCTTTTCACGGTCTCTGGACTCTGAGAGACTGTGCATTTGCTTTGCCACCTCGGCAGGGAGGAGCGTTACCCTGCGCAGCAGCAACACGGTCTGGCGTTCCCACGGGGAGCGAGCGGAGCTCAGCTCTGCCGCACCGGGTGCGCTGCTCCCCCGGGTCACACCACAACTCTCGGCATCCCGCCCCTCCCAGCTGCTGCCCAGCCCTGTGCATGCTGAAAAGTTACAAACTGGTTCACAGATGAGGGGTTTTACAGCAAATAATGTCTCACTTCAGCTCATGCTAATGCTCACTGCTTCTGAAAACTAACTTCTGAACAGCCAAAGCTGGGCTGTGAGTGACCCCAAAGACACGGGGTGCTCGTGCCAGGAGGGGCTGGGGGCATTCCCAGGGATGCGATTACAGACTTCCAACTCCCAGGCTGCTGTCTTAAATATTAAGCATCCTTGCAGGAGCAGAAACCTAAAAAACCCTATACTGGAATAGTGAGCGTGCATTCTGGATGCATTAAGTCTACCTCTCTACTGTATAACCCCTATTTTCTCTCCCTTCAGAGAAGAGAATCTCAAAAGCTTTGCAAAACTTTTTTTCAAGGTCATTCTCTCCCTGAAACCAGAATTCTATCCACCACGGGTGAAAAAGCTGGGTGCCTCTCCTTTCCTGGCTGTTACTCAAGGTATAAGATCCATATCCCTATCACAAACCATGCCGGGACTTCTAATTGGGTTTTCCTCCCACTGTAACTCCCTCTACCATCTGCTTCTCTTTTTGTCTCGGATGACACATCCCCCAGTCACTCAGCAGTGACACTGGGATGCCAGCCCAGCCCTGGGGCCTCGGCCAGCGCCTCCCCCTGCCCCATGTCCACCAGCCTCAGCTGCAGGTGAGGTGGGATTCCAGGTCACCACGTGCCCGCCTGGGGACAGCGAGGGGATCCGACACCGCTGGACTGATGGTCTCCAGCCCGCGTTCCTGGCTGGGTTTTAGCTCCAGCTTGGTGGTAGGGTTTCTTTGAAAAGGATGCAGAAACCTCAGTGATGCTGAAGTCCAGAGCAGAATTCCCATTGCTCTCAGCAGGGCCAGGGTCCCACCCTGCGTTTTTAAATAGCAGCAGAGCTGTTTAACCTCTGACACGAGTGATTTTTATTCTTAGCTTGAAATCTCTGCTGCTCTTGCAGCGAGCAGAAACCCCCCACTTGCCCAGTGCTAATGAAGGGTTCTGGAGCCTCTCTGCTGAGATAATTGGTTGCCCCAGGCTTCAGTAGGATCCGGCCACTGTTTTCCACTGCTGCATCTAAGGAGATTACTAAGCTGTCGGAAACACGGCTCTTTCTTCTGGCCTCTTTCCAGACCCCCAGTCATGTTAGAGTTGAGCTACTGCAAATGAAAATACATTATAATTTCAAATCAGTACATAAGTGATGCTTGCTCATTGGGAAACTTGAAGTTAATGTTGCCTGCAGCTAATACTACTGTTTTCAGAAATAATTCATTAGCTGCAAAAATCTTCTTTCCTATCTCAGGAGATGAAACAAAAAAATAGCTATTTTACTTTTCTTCTTGATTCCTTCCTTTCGATTTCCTTCTTCTCCAGCACCCTCTCCTTTCCAGGCTGCAAAGTTGGGATCAGAAATCTTGAAGACAAAGACCACAGAGACACATTTCAGATGGCCCTTGCCCAGGTACCATAAGTGGTACCTTCCACTAGTTCCCGCAGTGCAAAGGCTTTTCTGAGCAGGGTCAGCCTGTCAGTCCACACCTAACAGGGGAGCAGTCGGCAGCTTTCAGTGGTGGCCCCACCACATCTCAGTGTCTGAATACAAAAAGGCTGGTTGGGTCAGCCAGGCTATTCTGCTAAAGCCAAACCAGAGCCCCCTAGCACATAGCCTAGCACTAACCCACTGGGGACCGAGGCAGAGGGACTTCTCTTACCTGCAGTAACTCTAACAACTCCATTTTTCTTGGGTGAGGAAGACCAAGGAAGATTATTTCCCCTCTGCACTTCAGCTCCTCTGCTTTTGATCCCAGGAGAAAAGAAACAGAGGTGAATGAACGATAGAGGGAGCGAGGGGAGTTTGTAGATTTTCTTTCAAAGAAAACACATTGAGGGTTGAAGTCAAGTCCTACTGGTTACCCCACTGAAGATGTTCTGTTCAACCTCATAACGCCTGAGGAATGCAAAATGAAATTTCTTGCAGTTTCAGGGCTCTGAAGAACTGGAGGTCTTTCTGAAAGTCCTGAAGAGCACCAGAGAGCTCCGTGCTGGGCTAACTCGGCACCTCCCCGGGCTGCCGGCTGCAAGTCTGCACGAACATCCCTCGTTCTGCACAGAGGGACGCAGCCGGCTGAAGCCATCCCAGCCCGAGCAAGAGAGAGAAACAGCCGCACGGAGTCCAACAAAGACAGCACATTTTCACCCGCCTGCCTCTCATACACATCTCAGCTTTGCTGATGAATTCAGGGAGCATCCTTTCTCACAGGACACAGAGTTGCTTTAACACCTGAGCGAAACAAGACGAAGATGTGAGTGACTCGCTTATTGTCCTGGAGAACACTTGGCTGAACCGCTCATCTCCAGCAAACACAACACACTCGACGCTGCCAGCGGATGGCATTGCGTGCTGCTTTGTGTGCCCATCTCCACCCCAGGGCAGATGCTCTTCTTTGGTGGGCGCCCACCCACCCGCTCAAGCGCCCCCTCATTCGGGCTGCCTGTCCCCCCTGCTCCCACCCCAGCTCTGCGCACTGTTCCCTGCTCCCGTTTCTCCCTTCGGATGCAGCAGCTGTGTCAGGTGGCATCCCAAAGGGAACTCATTTTTTCTCCTTAGCGCTTCGACACTGAAATTAGATTGGGTTCAATTGCTGGCACATTACCACCTGTGCTAATAGTCAAAATTGCTTTCAAAGACAGACTGCAGTGTTTTGAATTGCTGTCCCTTTTAATTACATTTTCTGTCCATAATGATACAATTATAAGCATCTCAATAGCTCCCAGTCACCAGCCTTCCACTGTAGCAGGAGAAAAAGCCTGCCCCACCGCCCCCCTTCTCTTTCCCCTCCCACACACCAATTTCTCTGAGCAATTCACAAGTGTGTCAGGTATATTCATCTCCATTCTGGCAGAGATCCTCACAGCACTTGCATTGCCCAAAGCATCCTCCTGTAGCCACTGCACTACTGCAGCGGTTGCACTTGAGGACCAAACTCCAGTTCCAGTCACCTTCAGAAGGCAGCACATGTGTAAAGAACAGCAGCATCCCACCTACTCACCCTTCTTTTTCACTAAAAGTATATGTATTTACCAATCACTAGAGTTGAAATCAAAGATTTCATATGTATGGAGACAGAGAGGATCTTGCCTGAGAAATAAAGTACTGCAGGAACACAAAAGCTGCCACACCAGAGGAACAGCAGCTCCGGTTGTCTTCTCACAAAGGCCTGTAGCTTCAGTGCTAAAAATGTTATTGGAAAACGAACTGTTAGTGTTATATGATAGCTGAGCACTGGAGGGCTGATGCCTTCCAGCTAGAAACCCTTCCTGTTCTTGAAACCCGAGCCTTTCAATCTTAAGCACCATCAAACGTTATTATTGTAAGACTGCATGGCACTGCAAATAAGTACTGCATTTAACATACCAATGTAGTGACGTACAAATCTCTGGTCAAGAATGAAAGTTTATTTAAGGCAATATAAAAATATTGCTATTAATCCAGGGTTCTTGTGCCCTACAAAACACGGGATGCTGGAGAGCAGCCATTGTAAGCAGGATAAATTTAAAGGCCTCCCCACATGCAGGCTGCCATGATAGTCTTTGCAGAGTCGCTGGGCATCTTAAATGAGCAATGAACATACTCCTAATTCCCATGGATCTACCTCAAAGACCCCAGTTAATCAGGCCCAGCTGAACACAGGGCAGGAGGTTGTTTTCCATATGTATTCATGAAGCCTTTGCAGAAAGACTGAGAAATTCAAAGGAGGAGGAGAGTTGCAGGTGCAAATCTCTAACAATGAAGCATTATTAACCTGGAGAGACATAATAACCCTAAAGGGCAAGAGCTGATCAGGGTCTTCCCTGCGTCAGCCCAAAGGCTGAGCCCCTTTCCTCAGCCCCAGCGTTCCCAAAGGCCGTACGAGCCCTCGAGACAGCTTTGCATAACCCTGGTGTCCCCAGCCACCCCGGCTCCGGCAGCACCTCCCTGACCATGGGGACAGCAGCCTACGTGTACAACAGGCAAAATAACTCCTTGTTGGCTGGTTGATGCCAGCTGGTTTGGAGGTGGAATATATTGAAATATCAAGGACTGCAGCTGCCTGGTTACAGCAGGTTGAATAGCCCTGCAACGGGCACGTGGAGGACAAACAAACCCTTCTAGGAAAGCAGCTACACCCGGCAGTAGGGCCTTCAAAGGAATGCAAGACTGGTTTATACATGGTCCACATAAATACACATATATATGTACACTGTGATACCTACAGCCATTGTGGGCCAATGCTAGATGAGCACAGAGCAGGGAAAGCGGGAGGAAGAGTGAGAATGAGATCGAGCACTAAGGTGGGGAGCAGGAGCCATCGGGGACGCGGGAGCTCCCGGGACGCTCGCACGGCCCCGCGTCCCTCCGGCCGTCCCTCCAGCCATCCCTCCGGCCCCGCGTCCCTCCGGCCGTCCCTCCGGCCATCCCTCCGGCCCCGCGACCCTCCGGCCCCGCGTCCCTCCGGCCCCGCGTCCCTCTGGCCCCGCGTCCCTCCGGCCCCGCCCACGCACCGCAGCGGAGGCGCGCAGCTCGCGTTACCGCAAACCTCACCTGCGCTGGGGGTTTCTCCACCGAGACACCCCAGGATCAGCGTGCCTGGCTGTGGGATGCGGAGAGACTGGGGAACAAAGAGCTGGGACTCCTGAAAACTAAGAATTTCCAGCCAAACTGGAGGGCCCAGCTGATCCTCAAACAAAAACCATCTCCCTTTGTATTGCTTTTTTTGCACAGTTTCTAGAAAATAAGTCTGAAAAGATTCACTAGGGTTCAGAGCTCCCCAGCTGCAGCTCTGACACAATGACAGAAACTGCATATTAAATAGTTCCCGCCAAAACCCCCGAGTGGCGGGGCCCAGACAGTTGTGCAAAACTCTCAACACCCCCCGTCCTTGGGGAAACTGCACTGCGAGCCAGCTAGACCCAGGCCTTACCATCCACCCAGTTAAACATGAATCACTGTTGTCTGATTAAAGATGATCTTCCCAGTACTTTTCTGCCTCAACTGTGGTGTTTTGACATACTAGTTCAAGAGCTGTCACTTTAATTATAAGAATGAGCGGTGATGCAGAAAACCAGCAGTAGCAGCAACAACCACCAAAAAAAAAATTACAAATCCCCAACTCGTAAAAACAGAGTTTTAATGAGCTTAGTGGATACGGCTGGAGGAGATTGCACACCATCCGCAGGAAGAAACGAGCAGGCTGCCTGCATCCAGAGCACCGCCGAGGGACTCCGAGCCCTTCACAAAAACGGTGAAGTTCACACCCCGCTCTGCCAGCTGAGGAGATGAAGCGGAGAAGAGCTCCGGTCCCGGGAGATGAGCCAGGAATCAGGGTCCAGGTCTGGCAGCACTAGAGAGGCATCAAAGCGCTGAGGCTGATCTCAATTATCGACATTCCCAGCTAAGGCAGCAGGCAGGAATAACCAAGATTTGCTACTCAAACTTTTTGGGAAAGGAGTTGTTTTTTTCAAATGAAATGGCTTCTTACTAGGAAAAAACCTTTCAATCTCCATTTATCCCTCAAATCTCCTTCAAGTTGTACATGCTTTTGTTTAAGTCTTCACAGACACCAAAGCTACCCAGTTTGTAACAACTTTCAAGTTGACCCAAGACTGAGCATTCAGGCTGAGGAAAAACAGTTTGAAAAATAAATAAATAAATAAATAAATAAAAAGTTGTCTTGGTTTTGAGACTTGCATTTAGCAGGAAATTAAGAACACTAATTTCTCACTTAGAAAAACATCCTCAGTGGCTTCTATCCAATCCTGCTTCCTAAAAAATGAGGTGGGAAGCATGAATGCTCTGTTCAGTCCCAGCAAAGCTCCCAGTTTCCACAGCTCACCTCTCGTTAGCCACTGTGACCCACCACTTGTTTTACAGCTCTGGGATTCCTGTGACTTTAGGCAGAGAGCACCCAACTGGATCGGTGCCTGGGGCTGCAGCTAAACCTGTTACCTAAATGAAGGAGCTGGGGAAAAAAACGAAAACAACACAAAAAACCCCAAACCAAGCGAACCAAAACAAACGGAACCACAACAGGGGCCCCCACAGCAACGAGTTTCTGATGCCAGAGCTCAGTGACAGGGATTTGAAACCTCCGCAGCTTTGGGATAAATTCTGAGGCAATTCATAATCCAGAGCTCAGATTCTCCCCATCCTATTTACTAAAGCAATAAGAAATTGCACTTCCCCTGGCACCCTGGGCATATTATTATACGATGTAATTTCCTTCTGCAAAAACCCAATTAACTGTACATGCCTGTACCCATTCTGCCAACTATATCATTTCATAATTTCAGAACAGCAGCGCAAAATGCTGGGGAGTTATCAGTAAGAACTGTTCTGCAATAATTAATAGATGCAAAGATTAAAAAGAAGGAGCAAAATAGGCACACAAATTAACACGGTCAATTATAACATAGCTATCTACAGGCCCAGGATCTTGTGTAAAATGAATTTCCTTATTAAGCTTTACCATCTCCGCCCTGTGACAGAGGTCGAGAAGGGACTGAACATGAGCTGGTTTGAGGACCGGCTTCGATTTCCCTCTGTTTATGCTCGAAGGACAGAGATCTGAGAGCACCAGGTGCAACTGTAGTTTGGGATCTTAAATCACCTCTGACCTCCCTCCTCTCTCACCTTTGATCAACAGGTGATGGAGTCACACTGACAAAAACCTTCCATAATTGCCATTTCTCTCTTATTCTATGCACCTGAAGCCTTTTGTGGATCTACACCCTTCCAGACCCCTTGTGAGTGCAGGCTGGACGCTACTGGCCCCACCACGTGCCCCCCCGCGGCGCCTGGGACACCGCCGACCCGCACCGCGTTCCGCCGGCGCCCACGGCACGGACGGCAGCCACGCGCCCAGCCTGACCTGCCTTGCCGCAGCGCCTTCGGAAAACCCCCTCCCACCACGTTCCGTGGAACGCCTCTGACCTAACACCTGAGATTCTTCTGAGAATGGTGGGTTTGGCGTAAGACGGGAACACCGAGCAGAATACAGATCGTTAAAGAGGACTGCTGCTCCTAATCGTCTCAAGCTCCTCTCCGAGACCCCAAACACACCGAAGTGACAGGGTTTTTAATCAAATCCTGCACACAGCAAGTGAGAAGACAGCCTGAGAGACGGAGGAAGGAGGGACATTTTCCCATGTATCTGATCCAAGTTTGGCCCAAGGCCGTGCCTTTGTGGAGAGGTTTAAAGGAACTGGCTGGTTTTAAAGACACCTCAGCCTGCCACACACTCTTCCATGAAATTGAGGTTACTTTCTAGACCAAAAAGGGAGAAAACTGCTTTTGCATATCCATGAGCTAGAATGAAAACTCTGTATTTATGCTACATCTACCCACTTCCTACCAAAGGTGCATAGGACTGAACAAATCCATTGCAGGCATAGGGGATATATAGAACACTGGATGATCATAATCCTGGAAAATGCGTTTGCTTAATTGCACAGCTTCCACATTTCCCAATAAATTACTTCAATACAGTCATTAAGCCATTTTGACTGAAATGTACTACCATAAAGCAAACATATTTGCCATTGCATTTGCACAATTACAGCTGTTTAATAAACCATTCCAAATACGTAAATGGAGCAGCCACTCCTGTATTGTTGCTTTGGAAGCCGTTTCTGGGTGCTTGAAATGCCAGACAGGAGCACATTTGGGGATATATAACATTACAGAGCACTTCTGTTAGCAGAGCAGTTCCTCCTGCTCCTGCCCTTTCCCCGCTGCCCGCTCCAGCCCGGGTCCCTCCTCCGCCGTGCCCAGCAGGCAGGGGACACGGCCCATTGCTCCTGTGACACTTAGCACTTACTGAATGAACTTATTCCCATGACTACTTATGACTCGGTGCTGCTCAGTGAGGCTCAGGGCTCACACGGCAGTTGTGTGGTGAGGAACCCTTAAATATACCTGTTGCTCCAGGTTGTTCCAGGCAGTCAGCAGATGCGCTGCCCTGTTCCACCTCTCTCTCTCTCCTCTCCTCTCTCTCCTCTCCTTTCCCCTCCTCTCCTCTCATCTCCTCCGAGGCTGCAGGTGACACACAGTTCTGCTGCGATGGCACCAAACTCAGGGCAGCTGTAATGCATCGCGCAATGTCAACGTGCCATCATCTTTACACTGGTAACACCAATTACTGGTTTCAGTTATGGTAAACACTCCCCTCTCTCTGACAACCACAACCACATCCATTTGTTTTTCAGTTGTCATCTCCAGGAAACCTCTGTTACTCACCATTAATATTGCAATTCTAAGTGGGGAAAAAAATAAAAAGAAAAAGAAAAAAACAACACACCAAAACACCACTTAATGGAAATGAATGAATGCTCAAACCCAAAGCTCCCATCTGCCATCAGTCTCTTTGAGTTTTAACACAGAAATTAAGCCACACCGCTAGTATGCTACAGAAATCACCACACACCCTATAACCCTGCGTTCAAGGTTTAATGGGGAGGTGTTCATGATTTTACACAGCTAGGACCATGTCTAACAAGGAACAGCATCAACCCAGGGGAGCATTTGCCAGCCTAGCCAGCATAATAAACAGTGGTTCTTTTCTTGGAAATATTTTTTTCCTGCCTTAGAAAAACGAGTGACTTATGACTTTGTTCCTAAGTTGGGTGGATGACATTAACATTCAGAGTGCAGCACGCAGAGGAGCTCGAGCACACGAACCCATGGACCTGTCAGGATTCACAGACAAACGGAGGAGGAAAAGCCAGGCAGAACGCAAGCTCCGCCGCCGTGGGATTTCACGACTGCACGTGACGGGCTCTTTCCAGCGGCGAGCACGGGCTGCTCTCGCTCCGCTGTGCCCGCGCCAGCACGGCCGATGCCCAGCAGGGAGCTGAGCGGAGAGCGGGGTGAGCTGACGCGCTCGTTTATCCCCTTGTGTCACAATTGGACTTTAAGCCACCCTCTCTCTTCAAGCATTTCAGGCATCTGCTTCCATATCGCCTCCAGCTGCTAGACAGAGTTAAAACAAAGAGAGGAAAAATAACAGTATCCCGTGGTCGCATCGAAGAAACCTGGTTTCTCCAGCTACTATCCTCACACAAGCATCGACTGTTTTCTGGAGAGGCTCTCCTACGTCCCATCATTTGTCCCAGGATGCAGAATTGGGTCACGGGTGCGGCTTCAGGGGATCCCACCACAGATGTAGATGCACTTGCATTCAGAAGGGGAAACTGTCCAGCTGCACTCTGTGCTCTCAGACAGGAGCCCCGAGCATTCACAGATCAGGCTTAACAACAGAAAGGCACAGGACTAGGCAAGCCACAGCAGCATCGGCTTACACCGCCAGCAGAACGGGCCAAGCAACTCCCACTTTTCAGACACCCTCTGCTCCACCTGTTAATGACTGAAATACAGTGCGAGGAATAAATCAAGAACTGGTTAATTGGTCTGAGGGCTGTTATGAAAGTGGCGGAAGGCGAAAGCCCATTAGTGCTGGCATCACCCTACAACACCCTTCCAGTAATTCAGAAGCACACAATCAGTAGTATGGAACGGTCACAACAGAAGTCCAGTAAAACACGCATGAGCACAGCGAGTAACAGCAAAAAACCAGTGCACACAACCAGAGCGATGCTGACCTCTGCATCAGGGAAGGGTGATACAAGGAAACCTTGCACCTGTTGTCCAGCATGGACCAGGCTGTGGAACTCATGGCTGCGCCTGAACTCATGAAAAAAGGGTAATATTGCGATATAAACTGCACCATGGTTCCAACTTTCTTCCTCTCCAGGACCAATTTAAGATGTCTACAAGATGCAGCCAAGCACATCCTGCCCTGAATGCGTGTCTGGGTCTCGCTGGTGTCACAGCGAGTTGGCTGCACGTGTCACGGGATGAGAGCAACTGCACTGGGGACCACAGAGCAGCAGCCTGGAGACCCTGCAGAGCCCCTGCATGCAAACATAGAACACATAGAACAGCCTTTACAAAGGAATGTATTCCGCCCAGCTTGAGAATGGGAGAACCACAGTGTTCAAAAAAAGACCAAAAAAAAAATCTCTGGATAATGCTTTCTTTTGTGGTTTTAAGCTGCAAGAGACATATTTAGAGAACAGAATAATCTCTGCTGGTTCAGACTCTCCTTTCCTTTCTCACCTCTACACCTCCACACGCAGTATCATGACTATCACCAAGCAACTAATTTTATAACTGGAAAGGACTTCAGAAAAAACTTCAGTTAAAAAAAAAAAGGCAGTGATCTTTATATTTAAATAGTTAAAATACCTAAAATGAAGGATTAAAAAAAAATAGGTTTGAAAAGCTAAAGATAACAGAGCAGTCTTATATGTGGAGAAGTATTGCTAAATCCTACTATTCAAACAGACTGTGCTCAACTCCTCTGGCCACGGAGCAAAAGAAAAAAGTTTGTCTTTAGAGCAACGAGGCTATTTTAAGAAAATTATGGGGGTTTTCTTGTTCTTTGTCTTTACCTTTGGCTTCTGAGCTGTCAGGGCACATGTCTTTTTTCCAAATGCATAAGGGCTTTTTCCCTGAAAAAGGCAGCAGTGCCTCGTACATTCAGGTGGCTGCAGAAGCCGAGACCCACATATCCTGACGCTCAGGGAGCTGATGGGCCCAAAGAAGATTCCATGGCGAAAAATGGTCTTTTACCAGCTTCTGTTTTGAATGCAGAGGAAAACTGGTTGAATAGCAGGCTGGACACTACAGGGTTAGGGTGAAGAAATGCAGAATTCTCTCAGAGCCTCCCTCTCTCTCCATCCCATGACGAGGAAAGATTTCTCTACAACAGGGGAAATCACATGCTTCCCTCAGCACTTGTTTTCAGTGGTTTGTAAAGTGGCCCGCAGTTTTGCTTGGCTTTCCATCATCAAAAAACGTGATCCCCAGCTGGAGACCAGAGGGAAATGTAGGAACATCACTCGAGCTTAATTTTCCTTTTACATAAATCCAGCTCGCTGGTGCTTTGGCTTTATTTGCTCTTCTTTCCATCTGGAGCCAGGCTGGTGCCCAGAAGGTGGAGCTGCGCGGGCACAACCAGCAGCTCCTCGTCATCATGCTCAACAGGATGATTTATGGGAGATGAGGACTAAGCTCCTGGCTTCATGTACTTGCCGTGGGAGATGCTCTCCTGTTGATACCCAATGGTGAAAGGTTTTTAGCGTTGTCATGGGAACGGCTGTCATCTTCAGGGAACAGCCTCTCCTCAATGTGAGGCTGCCGTGCTTGTTTACTGTACAAAGCCACTTTTTTCAGCAGCATTTTGCCTTGGATTTCCAACAGTGTTATCTTTCCCCAAATCCAGGCTGTAGAAATTATGTAGGTTATGAAGATGGACAGCGATAAAGCCCCTAGAGGGAAAGAGGCAGGATGCAGTAAGTGTCTGCAACATGAGTTAATCTTCATTTGCAGGGAAAGTGATCTGACAGCTTCATTATCTTCTGCTTAAAAGGCTCCCTCTTGCTCTTTTTCTCTCTCTCTCACACACACTTGCATCTCTCATTTTTTCCTCCAGGAATTTACCAACAGGATTTGTTCGGACAGTGACCCAAGGTGTGAAGGTGAAGCCAGAGCACTGCACAGCGCTTTCCAGGGCGTGCTGATGTGCGGAGACATTTGCAATGTCTTGTTTTGTCGAGTGACACAGCCTGTGCAGAAATACAGCTGCTGTGAGGGGCCCTCGGGGGCTGATTCTTTCATATTCCTGCATCCCCAGTCTACGGTGACAGAACAAACGACTCAAAGTCCTACTATTGCCACCAGCAGCAGCTCCTGTTAGGACCTCATGTTATCAGCTCTCCGGGCTGAGGCAGCAGCAAAGAAAACCCTGACCAACAAGTTGTTTGCCATAGGAACAGCCTGGTTTGTGCTTCCTAATATAGTACCACTGCTGTCTCACAAGCAGATCCCATAAGAGAACACTATTGCTAAATAACTCATTTTGGTCAATTCAAAATTAGGGGTTTTTTCTCCACTTTTTCCCCTGAAACTGAAACTTGAAAACAATGAGGGCATTGAATATTTTGTTTGACTCAGATTGTTTCAATTGTGAAATAAAATTCCAAAATCAAAGATAAAAACACTTCACTTAGGAGGTATGAAAACATTCACCACCTCTATATCCCCCTCTTTCCTCTGTGTCCATCTATGAGAACGAATCATCAAACATGGCATGAATTCACCAGCAGTTTTGGTCAACCTAAAATGCATTTTAGCAAACTTACTGTGAGCCTTCAAAAAAATATAATCAAACTCAGATTCTGTAGTGATCTGACCCAGAATACTATTTCTGAGCAGACTATTCTCAAACTTCCCAACTCTCCACAGCTACCTTCACTCACTTAAGAGACCAATTCTGCAAACTTCTTACACACCAAATTTATATTGAAACTGGCCGGAGTTTCCTGCAGTTTCTGCCAGAATAGGACAAAGTACTGTCAAAAGAACCGCTCTTAAGGCTCACTTATTCTCAAGACGCTGAAGCTGGAGGGCAGTCTTCTACCCTGAAAGGTTCACAAACAGGATTAATGTCAGGACTAAATATTTTACAACGAGTACTATGACAATTTAATAAAAGCCTTACGCACAAATACAGTACAGCTAACACATAAGAACTCAGTAAATTGAAGGGATTGCAATTAAGGTGCTTTAAGATGCCACAGTGTTTCACTGATGACAATTCAGGCTTTTCCCACTTGCCGCTAGCATTTATACCTTTGCAATACAGCCTCTTCCTACCCAACTGGCTCTGATGTTGTAGGAGAAGGGCACGGGGGTGAATACAACTTGTGGGAAACTCAGGTTTTAAGCATTATTAAGCAAAAATTGCAACTGTTATAGCTTCAGTATTCAATTCCGAAAACACCTGGTAAGAGCGGGACTTCATGTTCTCAAAAGTTTGGGTAGATTTTGAAAACGAAATATGTTTCCAATAGCTGGCTCCATTCTGCTCCTGAAATGACCGGTCACCTCTTTATGGTCCTTTGGCCCAATATGGGGCTTTTGCCAGACAAAGAAAACCTTCTAAGGACTAAATGCTACTATGATTACATATCTCCACCAAGAAAATCCAGCTTGATAGAAATTCCTCATGGCAAAAACCGAAATGTTGTGCTCTAGTTACTTATTCCCAAGCCATCTCTCAGAGGATCACATCCCTCTGCTCACAAGCCAGCGAGTATTCCTGAGCAGGCCACAAGTTAGGTACAGATTACGTCAGATAGTAAAGCATGAGCCTTTTTGGTTTTTCTTAAAATCTTGCTCCTCTGGGATGAGATCACCCCACCGTGAGTCATTAATCCCCTTGTAACATAAAATGAAAAGCAGAGCCTGGCTCTCAAATCCCTACTGACCAGGCCAAGGTACTTTCAGACCTCTCATCACGTACTACATGTGCCTCTAAGCATCTCAAGAATGTATCCGCAGGGCCCTTTAATATTTCCATGAAAGACCCTCCACATGGTCACCAGATATGTTTCATGATCCAAATCTAGAGGCAAATTTGAGCACTAAAACTCTCTTTTGGAACCACTCCCAGCCACTCACCTGGGTTTTGACAAATTTAATTACCTAGATGCCCACCAGTGCAGCGCTCTGCCACAAAGCACAAGTCCTTTCTGTAATTTTGTTTAAGCAGATTCAGAAATATGTGTATGTTAAAAGAAACATCACATCCCCTCCTGCATAGTGGTAGGTCATGGTGCTGGATTTTGACCTGTAAATCCTGAGTAGTTCTGGAACTGGACAGCAGTGACTTTTCCTCCCGTCTTACCTGCTGGAGCAGAAGAGTCAGCGACAAGATTGGCTGGAACAAATTAGGCAGGTTCAGGCACTAAAGAGATGGCACTGCACAGATTAATCAAACAGATAAACACTGGGAGAATGTCTCCAGTCTCCTTTATTATCATTTATAGAAAAGTATGAATATAAATCAGCAGAATATAAAGAAAATATTTCAAATATTTTCCAGTCGAAAACACAAGGCTATAGCTAGCCCTCCTGGTATAGCTGGGATGTCTTCCTATTTAGAGCCCCAGGACTGCACTGCATTTTGGGGCAACTCGGAAATACAACTTGTAACCTGAAGTCCAAGGGCCCATTTAGCCCTGGTACCTTCTATTCTCACAGATTTGAACAGGCTCATCTCTAAGTTTT
The DNA here is from genome assembly GCF_036013445.1 of Caloenas nicobarica. NCBI lineage: Eukaryota > Metazoa > Chordata > Aves > Columbiformes > Columbidae > Caloenas > Caloenas nicobarica. The sequence continues at coordinate 16,644,102 of NC_088259.1, forward strand.
GCCATTATCTCAGCAGCACGAGATCAACCCTCTGTAAGACTGAGGATCAATATGAAATGATGAGACCAGGGAAGGCAAAAACAAAAGGAAGAGATGCATAAGCACGAGCAGGAAGTATCCACGAAGAAGTGTCATTGCCATGAAAAGAAGGCACTTAATTTATTTTGCATTGTTGATTTTTCACTGAGACTTTACAAAAATAATAATTAAACCTTGGTTCATATGGCCTTTTTTGTCCGATTTCTTATTTGGTGAATTCTCGTTCCTCTCAAGAAAGGGGGAATTTGCAAGAAGTCACCAGGGTCACATAGGCGTCTCTGAGGGATGGATGGGCAGAAAGAGATCAGCACCTCACAGCCAGTCTGATTTCTTTGGAAATCAAGGAATACACAGGGACAGAGAGGATTCAGGATGCCCCAGTACAGACAGCAACCACCTGAAAGTAAGTGGTACAGCTTCCGACATGGAGAAGTCATTGTTTTTGTTGTGGTTCCTACCGCTGCCACACGTTGGTGCCAGACAAGCCATCACGGCACTCACTTGCTGGGACTGTCAGGAGAAGTTAGATGAACAAGAAGCTGTGAACAGAAGGACAGGAGCAAGTGTCCAGCTGGCGAATTCTCCTCCAGGTTCCCTTGCATCGAGGGTTCCCTACCGCCTGCCAGTGCAATAGCTGATTCCTGAAACACAGTCAGAAGAGGGAGAAAGTTAATGTGCTGCACCTCTGCTGCAGGGCAGTCACTTGTACAATGAGGGCTTAAATCACCCAGTAAATACCATTTAGTTTGCAAAAAATATCGATTTTCACTCCACGAACCCAATTCTGCCTTTCTACCGCTGTAAAGAAAAAGCAACCACAGTGATCCCCATAGGATTATAATAGTGTGAAGTAAAGCCACAATCAGTCCTCGTAGGAACACAGGACTGGAAGAACCCAGAGCAGCACATACTGTAGGTGTTAAGTCCGAAAGGATTGACAGAAACATCCCCTCGAGGTGCCCATCATTGCCTGCAATGACTCACAAAGCACACAGGCATCCCCCGACTCCTGTACTGAAACGCCTGACTGGTTGCAAAGTGGGCAAAACACCTCTTTCTCCATTTTTGTTTATAACATCATGCTCCCCTGTGAGGGTGCTCACAGGTGTGTTAAGTAGAAGACAAAAAAACCCCCATCTTTTGTCTCGGGCAGTCCATCAGTACATTGACCAGAACCGAACAGAGAAATCTCCTATTTAAACAACCAAGCAGATCCACAGGCCGTTTTTCACAAGCAGTGGCTGCACAAGCAATGCTGGCCTAACAGCCACAGAAACTGAAATTTTGCTATAGCACTGGGCCCCTTTCCAGACTTAACATGGAGTGGTTTAAGGGAATTCTTCACATCCGTGCGTCCCAGCCCTGACCTTTGGAGAAGCGCAAACACCACAACTGGATCAGCTCTTGCCCTATGTAGAGAGCTGCCCGCAGAATAGCCCAACAGACCCTTAACTTCTGCTTGGTTTATAGTTCTGTGGAAACTGGAATTATTGCTCCAGCTCCACAAAAATAACCCTGCCCTTGGTTTAATGAGATGTCATGCTCCAGAGCAGGGTTTTATGCATCATGCATGGTTGGAAAAGGCTCACTGTATTTCTCTTTTGGCTTGAGGTCATTTCAAAATACCAGAATCTGCACAGGGAGGATTAAGATCTCAGATAAAGCAGGCTGCGCACAGAGCAGTCCCATTCACTTCAAAATTCTGGGCTGCAGCCTTACCTTTAAAAGGCTTTACTCCTTAAATACAGAAGATAAACTTGCTTACTCTCATCTTGCTGGTGGGAAAGGCTGACTTTGCTATAAATCAAGTCCATCAATCCTCTCCCTCCCTCTGCCCCACAAGCATGGGCATAAAGTGCTGCAGTCTGGACATTTATGTACTACAAAGGCCACATCTTGCTCCAGGTGATGAAGAGCAGCTGATCCTCCTAGACACAGGCTGAGTAACAATTTCACAAGTGTCAAGTCTGTGCTTTATTTGTAGATCTTTCAGAAGATGATCCAAAATTAACAGATCAGTTTCACAGCTCGATGCTCTGCCTTGTTCATCTCACAACCTTCTTGAAAAAAGAAGCCAGTGCAAGCTCTTGAATTATCCCAGCTATCCTCACCTGATGGCCACAGATCTGGTCTTAAATCAGCGACTTTGGGGAAAACTCCTGAGCTTGCATAAAAGGGGTTAAAACGAACTAGCACCTTCTACAGAGTGGGAGACAGGTGGAAGGCACAGATTAACAAGCATCTCTCTTTAACTTGAAGCATTTATAAGCCAGACTCCACTTAGACACAAGAAGATAATTAGGAAATACTCATCAAAATATACCAGCATTGCTGAGTTTATTTTAAACTCTGTCAGATGTTTTCCTTCCTGAGAGTCACTCTTGGAACAATATCTCGGGGAACTAAACACTGGCACAAGCTGCCGAACTGACAGGGTGAGCAGCAAAGCGCAGGCACAGCGTGGGTGGGACGACAGCAGCTGTGGATGCACAGCCTCAGCCAGCACCCCCAGGGCCACGGGCCGGCAGGACCACAGGTCCGCGGCATCACCACCGCTCTGAGGTTGCCCACAAACTGTCCACATCTCCCTGGCAGGGCAACCAGCAGAGTTATGCAAGCAAAAATTCAAAACCGAGTTAATCACCATTGACCTCGAATCCATTACCGCTGCCCCTCTCCAGCCTTCGAGCTGCCAACACCTGATGATCAGATCATCATTCCTAAGGGACATAGTCCCATTTTCTTTGTGCTTCCATTCCACACACAGTGCTGTTCACCAGATCAGGTGAATGAAAATGTCCCCCTCTTTTTGCAGCCAAATGAGGAAATGAATTCCTGAATATATTTTTTATTTCACTTAATCTGATGTTACTGTCTGGCTCCAGGGTTTCAGTAAAATAACATTATTGTAAGCTTTTATAATCATTTACGTGTCGAATGCAGGTAAGAGCTACTCCTGGCCACACCAGTTAAGATTTTTTTTTCTTCTATATCTAAAAGCTTTTGGAACCTCTGTACATAACAAGCTGAGGCAGGGAAGGAAAAGGCTGTAACATGACTTCCTCTTACTAAAAGCCTGAGATAAACCCTGACTCAAAATGTCGTTATTTGTAGTTCTGGTAGTGCAACACAGTGTGTGCTGGAGGCCTGATAATCTTAGTTTAGAGTTGCTAATTCAGATGAACATGCTTATTTCAACATTTATAGAAATTGCAAAAATACCCCTGCCCAGCACTGACAGGCAATGATTTGCCAGTTTCATAGGATGCCTTCAATAAACTAACAATGGGGTTAAAAGTATCAGGATAAAAGCAATGCAGGAACTGCTCCTCCAGTGACCACATCAGAGCCTCGTGAGCCAGGACTCCTCTGCTGCTGGCTCTGCCACAGATGTGTTTTGCAGCTTCAAGCCATTCCCTTCATCTTTGCTGGAGTCTGCCCAATTCATACAATCTGGGTGGTCCCCATCAATCACCCCAAAGCTTCTTCAGCTTTCCAGGGAAAGGATGCTGAGAGTGCAAAGATCTAACAGGACTTCTATCCAGCCTCAGGTGCCAGCACACACCCCAAGTCCCTAAGCCAGATGTCACTCACCAGAAGGGTCACTTGTACAAATAAAATCCCCAGTGCTCAAAAATCGGAAACAGTTTTGGTTTTACTTGACATCTGTCAGGATGTTAACCTTAGAAGCATGACTGGGGTGTCTTTAAAACAAAAAACCTCCACACCTGTGCCACTTAAAAGCCAGTGAGATTTAGCAGACTAGGCGCGAGGACTCCCACACTTCAGTCCTGGCTCTGCCACTGGTTTAATACATGAGCTTCACCAGATCATTTCATTTCTGCAAGAAACTCATGGTATGCAACAAAGACTAATTAATGTATGTACAGTGCTCCAGAGAGCTGTGTGTAGCGCACTATGAAACTGGCACCAGCAGATCAAGGGAGAAGAATGAAAAATTCAACATGAAAACAAAAGCAAAAACTCTTACTTTTTGCTTCCACTGCCATCCCCGTAACAATGCAGACTTGTGGAGTCTAAAGCCGGGTGCTGACACTCCACGCAGACCGTGTGGCCCTCCCTGAGGTACTGCATCCAGTGGGTGTACGAGTGGTGGCTGTGCAGGCAGCCCGGCGTGATGGCCACGAGCTGGAATTCAACACAGTACCTGCAACCAAAATAACCGAGTAGCTTAGCCCAATAACCAGACAGAGCCCGCCACGGGACTGGAAGAGCCAGACTAAACTGGGTGAACATACATCACTCATTAAGACAAAAAAAACACAAAACCCACACACACATTCAAGGTCATAAAAACGAGAGCATGTGGTATACCTGGATTTTGACAAGGCTAAATGGGAAATAAAGCTACTCTGCTGGTGTTTTCAACTCACATATCAAATAATAGCAGTTATTACTGGCATCTGTTTTTCAAATAGAGACACAGATTGGTCAAGCATTTGACTAAAGCCAAAAAAACAACCAACAGACAGGTCTCCTGGTTCCAGGTCTGGTAACCATTTTCTGAACCACACTTTCTCCATCGCCTGCTCTCAGTTACTTATAATAGGTTTTGCAGCTAAACTTGCAACAGGAGCTAAGATTCGGTCTGTAAAGGTTTTCCTGGTGACGATCTCCCTCCTAAATGAGGTTGTCACATGTTGGTGGGAGAACCACCAGATTGACACAGCACTTCTGTCCTCCGCACTTCTGCTTTTAACCAAACCTGAGAGGAAAGCCCCAAAGAACTGGTCTTGTTTGGAGAGGAAAACCAAGGAAGTTCAGTAATCGTCTATAAACACAGAGAATCGGGTTCTAATCTAGACTAGTTGTATATCAGTCATGGAGATTTCCAAACACCTTCAAGCAGCTCGCCGAACCATGTGAGCAGTTTGCTTCCTTGTCTTATCTGAGGGAAAGAGCAAGGATAAATATGTGTGCAATGGAGCTATGCTCACGTTTTTGAATTTAAAAGGGAGAAGGCTCAACTAATGAGCAGTTCAAGGGAGGCTCAGAGCGAAGAGACACTCTTTCCTTCAGAAACTTAAGTGAGGGCGATGGATGCACCCATACACTATGGAAATACTTATACACACAACAGCATGTGGGGAAATAAATCAACAGGTGCATGGACACTTAATGCTGCAAGAGCAGCTCTGGGAAAATCCACACAGCATTTACTGGAACGGCAGCTCTCAACAAGAAACAGGGAAACCACCAGGGACTGCAACAAGATCCCCTGGAGAAAAACTAGCTTGCAAAGCTGTGTACAAGGGACTACAAGGTGAAAGAAAACTCTTCCCATCGGCGCTGCTGCTGCTAGCGATGACCGCGCCTGGGAAAGAAGAGGACTGGGAAGGCTGATGCCAGCTCCTCTGTGTTTGAGGCACCAGCCCGGCGGCAGAGCAGCACACACAGGAGCGGCTGTGTCTCAGAAGGTAAAACACAACAGAGCTTTCTGCACAACCCTGTGTGTACCTGAGCTGTGCAACGGTGGAAAACAGGCAGCATTATAGCCAAGAGAGGCTGAAATGGGAGGGGAACGTTCTTCCCTTACAACAAGATAGCAAACTCTGCCCCCTGAGAATTTACCCCATTTATGAAAAAAAGTGGAAACTGCACCAGATTCCACATTGGGAAGAGCTGAAGTGAATGGTGGTTGGCTTTTTGATCACACAACCTTAAAGAGCAGCAATGCCATGAATGAAGACCTGAATTTCCGTCTTGTACTGGCCTTACATCAAGGCAGACCCACAACCTTCCGATGCACTGCAGATACGGCTGTCGCTGCGGGCAGAGCAGCACCCTGCTCTAGTGAAGTGCCACCCGTCTGCTGGGAAATGTCAACTCCGATCAGCAAAAAGCTGGACCCAAAACTGCAACCAGAGAATCATCAAAGGCAGAGTATGACTGAGCCTCCAACTTACCCTGTTCTTTCATTGCCATCAGCTGCAGCTCTTTTTTTCCTCGCTTTTCCAAACCCTCCTGTCGTTATTAATGCTGGGACTGCGTATATCAAAGAGAAAGAGTACATAGCGTAAGTGGCAATACTGTATTAAGGCTGTTTACATCTGCAAAACTGTAAAGACGGGCCTTTAATGTCATACAGCTTTATCTTCAGCAGGGGATGAAAAAATTCTAACTTTGTATTTTCATATTACTGGTGACCATCAACCATTTCACTAAAAAAGAATCTGTATTTTTGCCAGATTTTTGCCTGAGCAGAGTGAGCCTACTTATCAGGCACACCCAAAAGACAGAGGGAGAGGCAATACTCAATACCAACTTCCAACAGATTTGAACGAAACGAAATCAGGCTTTTTCTGCAGAAACCAGCTGGAGGTCTCCGCTGCCTGTACCCTGCTCCAGTACAGAGAAGTCATACCTTGCTTTTGATGGACATTGCTCCTTCATTACTTTTTGCAGATGACTCATTAAAAAAATATATATACATATATAAAAAAAGAAGAAAAAAGTGTGCTCAACACCTACTTACAGAAGTTTTAAACAGGCATGAATCTACCAACTCTATTGCCAGGGATTTACACTTGCATAAGTGAGATCACAACAAGCCTGTAATATTTCACTTTCTAAACACACCAGATCACAGCAAATGGCAGGTACTACTTTTAAATATGCCCCAGGAAGGATTTTTTTTTCCTCTCTCTCTATCCCTGTGTGAAAAGCTCAGTTCTCAATTACACCAGACAGGCCCAGGGCAAACATGCTGGTGTCTGAAAACAACTGTCTTCAAATACAGTAAAGGAAGATCAGCTCTGCTGGCCCAGGAAAGAGTCCTCCCGATCACCCAGACACTTACTTTTCCAGGGGACTTACTCAGGGACTGTTTGCACTCTGTTCCTTGCAGGGTGCGGTACTCCACGCAGCCAGCCCTCTCCTCCAGCGCAGGACATGCCTCTCCCCCGTTCCTGGGCTCCTGGAGGACGTGCCTCCTGCGAACACGGTACGTTGTCTTGCAAGGCTCTGCGCAGCCACTCCAGACACTCCACTGAGATACCACACAGGGGACAACTGGAAGAAGATTAACAAAGGGGGATGTGGAAGCTTACAGAAAAGACAAAAGTGATGTGCCTTTTCCAGAAAAGACGCTTTCTGACACGGTACAATACAACCTTCCTTATTTCACACCTTCGCCCAGTGGGTCGGGCAGCTCCCAGTAGCTCTGCTCCCACACCACCTGGCCAGAAGCTCCGGCCATCTAGGACTGTCTACACGGGGCCAGTCACCTCCCTTTAGCTACACCGCTGCAAGCCTCGCGCGCAAACTGGGATTCACACCGGGTAACTAAGAAAAGATTTAAAATTAGACAGAGTCAAACCGAGCAGTAAGAGAAGAGGAAGATAAGGAGCAGGAGGAAAGAGAGTGTGTTGTAGATCCTTCATGCAGATAAAGCCTAAAATATTAGTGACTTCTCTTGCCAGATGTCACATGGCAAATGATAACCAGCCATGGAGTTTGGACCCTCGCATGGCAGGCTGGAGCTGAGTTCAAGAAGCAAAATACAATGTAATGACTTCCACTCTGTACGTGTTGGAACCAATCCCAAAATGTTTTGTGGATGTGACTCATCACTTTAAATTTAGAGAACCTGCACTAAGTAATGCTTCAAAAATCTTCACATCATTGAGCATCCCTTCCTGCTCTCACACAGTATCCACTGCGCTAGCTTCCACCAAAGTCCCTGCGAGTATGCAAGAGGCAAACTACACAAGGATGGAGAAATTTGGCCCATGACTGAGCTCAGACACGAGGAATTCCTCAGCGTTCTGAATTCAGCCCCACTAGTAATCTACTGCTCAATTTAAACATGCAAATGAGCCCATTCAAATCCGCTAAGAGCCACTATGCTCAGTATCTTGCAGTAACAGATATTCGCGCTCCAATTTACAAAGGCATCCAAAAGCCTGAGTCCCACTGATTTGATTGGGGGTTAAGCTGCTAAACGCTGTTGTGAATCCCAGCCTTCCTGAGCAGCTCGAGCTCGATACCTCAATTTGTTCTCCCATGCAACACAGATAACCCCTAATTACTGCATTAATTTCCTTTGAAAATGCCCGTCTTTAGAAACTTTAGGAAGAGCTTTCAAAAGCTATTGCTTTTCTTCTTTGTCTAGAGTCACCACAAACAGCTTTTTAAACCTATTCAAAGATTAGGAAGTAAATCAATTACCTAAGTAATTGAGACATTTCATATATGCAGTAATGCAACACACAAAAAAGACTCTGCGTTGGGTTGCAGGCTACCCAACAGTATAATCCTTTTGTGCATCTCATTTATTTGGAATCTTCTGCTCTTTTCAGTTTCATTTAGCATCAGACATGAATGCCTTTGCCTTAATATTTTGTTTTACGAGTCAGTTTGATAAATTAGCTCTTTAGTGGTGGGAGAAAGAAAACTACTGAAAAAAAAGGCCAAGTGACAAAGGCAATGCAAATCAAAGTAGAAATGAGTCCCTTACATCCAGCACAAATTAATCACAAGCAATAATGCAGAAATCTCTCATCCTGCAGAAAACCAGCTTTCTCAGCAGACCTCCGTAAGCAGGACGCTGTCAGTGCCCCGGTGAGCCACAGCGGGCTGGGAGAGCTCCCGGCTGGGCTGGCAGCTGCGGTGACAGCGGTGGCAGTGGTACCGCTGCAAGGCACCCAGCTCGGACGGGGAGCAGTGACTGCCCCCTGCCTCCCCTCACCCTGCGGAACAAGAGCCTGCAAACACATTTATTATTATTCTTCTGTACTATGAAGAATAGACACGAGGATTTCCTGTCTATCCCAGTCGTCCCAGACGAGCAGGATTCTGGGGCAGTGGTGCTGAGGAACACCCAACAGCCCAACCCTGGTCAGACATCAAAGGCGCTGCGGCACCCAGCACCAACACCTTGTCCTGACACCCCGACACCAGGACAGCCAAGCTGCACCCCCCTGCAGACCTGGGTGGATGGTTTATGGGAGGCAGGTTTATGGGATCCCGTGGATGGCACTTTGATGCCTGCTGCTCTCTGCTGCACTCGGGAGCTGTTGGTCTCCAGACCAATCAGCCTGTTCTCATTCACAGACACAAGCTTGTTTAAATCACTTTGGAATGCATTTATTTCCTGCCCATTTTCCAGCTCTCTCTTGAAAGGAAAAGCACAATTAAATCACGGGTAGGTCTGCCCATCTGCCTAGAGCAAAACTCTGCTAAGGCGCAGCTATACAGGCTTAAAAAAAAAAAAAAAAGGCATTATGTGAGAGAATAAGACACCTTGAGGATGCTGTTTGAGGGAGGGGAATATAAGACTGCGCTACTCTAAAATGACTTATCTCCTTAATTCACATCTGCCGCTCGGCAGCACAAGCACTGTGGTCAAGGCTCTCGCCAGACCGAATGCTGGAGCTGCAGTCACACGCTGCAGCTCTCGATGCCTTTTGCACAGATGTGCAGATTAACGTGAGCAACAGATTTGATCTCACCCACAGTAATTCAATCCGCAAGAGCCAAAGGGATCGAGGGATTCTCAGTCAGGAAACAACCCGTTTCACATTTCCGTCTTGTACAAACACGCAGCATCCTGACGCCACCTGCCCCAGGGTGGCGCGGGAGACCTCAGCACCTTTGAGAACCACAACCCAGGTGTGCAGCCAAGTGTGTGCAGCATCCCTCCTTCGGCCACGCTCCTCCCCGCCTGCAGCCTCTCGCCTTTCCCACCAAGCAGAGCGCGGCGGCGCGGTCAGGCAGCCGGAGCCCCGAGGGCAGGCAGGTGCCGCTCAGCTCGGGGGGCAGCAGGGACAAGCCCGGGGAGCGGCCGCAGCCCCGCCGGCCACTCACCTGGGCAGGTCTCGGCGTAGTCGTGGCAGCAGTCGAGGGTGCGGGCACACGCCTGGTCGCAGTAGCAGGGCCCGCGGGAGCCGTCGGGCCGCCGGCCGTGGCTCAGACAGGCCGGGTCGCGGCCCGGGCAGCACAGCCCGCGGGCGGCACAGCCGGCGGCAGCGCGGCGGGGCAGCGCGGGCGGCGCGGGCAGCGCCAGCAGCACCGGCAGCGCGGGCAGCGCCAGCAGCACCGGCAGCACCGGCAGCACCGGCAGCACCGGCAGCACCGGCAGCGCCAGCACGGCGGCACAGCCCGCCATGGCGGCACAGCGCCTGCCCCGCTGCGCTCCCCGCAGCCCGGCCCGGCTGCACGGCGCCGGGAGCGGGCGATAAGCGGGAAGGAGCCGGCCCGCCTCCCCCGGGCCCCGCCGCTGCACGGGGCGGGCCGGGCGGAGCCGCCAGCCCGGCGGGGTGAGCCGCAGGGCGGCCGGCGGGACCCCGCTCCCGCACAGGGCGGTGCGCGGCAGCCGCTGCTCGCCCCGGGCTGGCAGCCACGGCCGCTGCCCCGCAGCGGACCAACAGCAGGCTGTTCTTCACACAAATACCCTCTTCTCCTCACCCTACCATAACGGGCTTTTTGCCTTAACTCTCGTGGCACCTCACGATGCCCGTGCATCCGACAGTTGTATTTCTGCAGACTTTTAAAACTAAAGGGTATAATTCCTGCTAGCACTTGCCAGCCAAATTAGCATAAAGATTATTATCAAAAACGAATGGTAAAAGAGACTGGGGTTTTGCCAGATTGGACCCCAGCATACCTCAGGAACCATTAAAATCCTGCAAGTACTTCATTCCCAGTACAGCAGCTTGTAAGGAACGGGATCCAGCTGGCTGTACTGCCTCTCTACAGAATTACTCTGAGTTTTCTTACTTCCAAATGCAAGAAAGCTTTAAGTGATTAGAGCCGCTCCTGTGAATTATTGAGCTATTCAGTAGGAAGCTAAAGGCTTTACTGTAACTTTTTATCAAACAGACTTGCTCTAAAATATTGATCACAACAGATGTTATACCTTGCTGAATACCAAAGTGGGATTTATAAAACCCACCCACTGATTTTTTGCGACTGATTATGCCATTGTACTAACAGTGGCTATGGGCAGAGCATTCCTACTTCAGGGAGACTGCAGCAAGGATGCCTCTAGAAAAACAGAAAATGATGTTAGAGGACAGGCTGACACCATTGTGTGCAATGTTGGAGGCATGGGAGCAGAGTGGACCCGGTACCACACCAGCTCAGGCATAGCATGGTAACACGTTCTAAAAAGATAAGAAATAAGAACTTTAGCTTCTTTGTAGGTCCATAGATGTCTGTAGCAAAAGACAGAGGTCTCATTTTCTTGGCAGTGGTCAGATACTGTCACATTGGAAATCACACAAGTAACAAATCCTGCAGCGGGCAAGAGGCAAAAAGGCCAGGAGAGGAAAGCAAAGAGCACTAGGAGGCCATGGGCTCTAGGAAGCAGAAATTTAACGATACCAGGTGTTAATTTCAGCCTCTGCCAATGAGTCACTCACTGTGACCACCACGGGTAAGTCATTTACTCAACGTATGTCTCATTCTTGATCTAGAACAGGAAGAACATTCAAAAGGAGATTGCATTACTCAGCTAATTAGTCAACGCAAACCAGAGGCCCATGCAACTCTTGCGCAACTAACCGAGGGGCGGTAACAGAGAACGCTTCCCAGGTGTTTCTGTTTCCAGCACAGATGCTCCAAGTCCTCCTGCCAACCATTGTTGGGGTAGGAGGAACACATTCATTATGAGACTTATTATTCTGAGACACAGAAAACTGACTGAATGAAAGTCAGTTTTAGAAAGCAATGCATCCACATAAAGACTGCAATTTTGAATGACTCTGTGCTGTTAGGAAAGCTGGACTTTGGTCCAGAGATCTCAGTAGGGTTTATATTCAAGCCACCCCCACCTAAAGTTCTCGGGAGCAAACTTTGTTGCTCATCTCCCATGCCCAGTCCGAAAGCAGTTGTTCTCCCTTGTTCTAGTTCGACATAATCCTAAGGGATTTTTTTAGAGTTTGGGTTTTTTTCCCCTGACAGGCTCCAAAGATGGTAATGTCAAGGAAGCCAAGGAAAACATTGACCAAGCCATGCTGGACCACATCAGCCCAGCAACAGATTTCTTGCAAGACAACTGCCGAGTCTAAAAGTGGGACTTCTGGCCCTATAAGGAATATTGGAGACAAGCAGGTGTGCTTTACAGAAAGGAAATGTGGCTGGTCCCTCTTACAAGGAGAGGTTCAGCAGCAGAACAGTTTGCAGGGCTGTCCTTGGCAGTGGAGATCGTGTATTCCAACCTACGGGGAACATCAAAAGGCAGCTCACTAGGGCAGGTGGAAACGCAGCTTTATCTGCTTGTTCAAACCCAGCTGCTTCCCTGGCTGGCCACGCTGCGTTCTTGCTCTCGCGCTCATTTTCCTTTACTTGATTAAGCGGCACTGTGCTGGAGCGGCCACTGACCCAGTTCCCAGAGGCCCTCCTGACCCCTTCATTAACTCTGAGGGGTGGGAGGATGTCACAGATGGAAAGTCCCTTCAAAGGGACAAAGGGAAGCTTACTCTCACTTTCACTCCGGGTAGTTAATCAGTGTCCCTGCTTGGCCCACAGGCTGATCCACCCATCTGTGCAATGGGGAACACTGTCCAATACCAGCTTACCAGCCCCTTCTTAAATTTTATTTTGCCATAACTTTCCCCACATCCCTGCAAAAGAAGTAGCCTGTATAGGATTTACCAGGCTTTTAAATAGGATTTACCTTATTCCAAAGTGTTTGCCCCTTTGCCTCTAGCCATCCATCACCTGCTAATTTATATATCATTGCAAATGCATTAAGACAGCACTATTTTCTTTGTTCTGCCTTTATACAGCCCCTTGCACTTTGTGTCCCTTGTGCAGAACTTGGATTCCTGTGCTTTCTGCAATAAGGAAAGTAGCAGAGCCATCAATATGCAGGACCAAAAAAAAAAAAAAAAATCTGGCTAGAGTGTCTGATTTTACATTCCATTGTCACAACCAAGTCTGTAAAAGCACAGAAGGAAAGTAGCTAACCAAGTGATCTGATTTCTTGGAGCTGATTTCTAGAGCTATGTGAAGGCCACAGGACTGCTGGCTGCCAGCTCATTCAAACCCTTCTTCAAGGCTGTCACAAAGGATGCTCTGCTTGTTCATTGTATTTCAGCAAGAAGCACCATGAGTCCACACAAGCTTTCCAGAACATGATGCAAATAAACAGCAATGGCAACAATGCTTGTCCAAAAGAAGGCAAAGATCAGTATTTCCCCCTACAATTTTGCTGCTGGGAACAGGTACCAACTCGTAAATTAATTTCTGCAGCAGAGTCTGTCCCGTGGTCTCCTGCCTTTCCTATCTCATGCCCAGAGCATCCAAGGGCACACTTTTCCAGGCTTTGCTGGTGAGAATTTTAGCACACGTGGTCCTAAACAGGCTATGTCCTGCTGGGCATAGAGGAGCCCAGGAGGAATTCCAGTTGCACACAGCAACTTCATTCTCAGCTTTTAAGTATCAGCAGGGAAACAGAGAAACCCTCAGAAACATTTATTTCAAAGAAAAGCTGGGACAAATGATCAAGCTTCCTACAACTAACTATTCCAACAGAAGCAGCAAAACTCCAAAACCAGGAAATATAGCAAGAGGCTGAGACTTTTTGGGATAGCTGATAACCAGGGACTTTGCTCTAACCACAGGCAGCACTTGTACAAATCAAAACTGAATCTCAGCTCTCATCAGCCCTCCAGCCTTTGGAAGCTGAGCTCCCAACTTGCAATTATGTAAAAACCTTCCAACCCTTTTCTTCCTATCCCATCATCACATGTCTGGGGATATCGACCTTCATTAAATGATGCTTCAGCACCGTCTGAAACAGGCTGTTTAATTTTTAACCGTATTTATAGTCAGACACAAGCCATAGATTTCCACTTGCTCCTCTGAGGCTGCTGCTCTGGCAGCATTTGCTCTCGCACCCTGCCTGCCTGAACTGGAGACAAAGTGCAGCAGAGGAGAGGACCACCAACACGAATTCAAACTGCCCCACGCTATTCTTAACTGACTCTCCCTTTCAAACTGTCCATTATGCTTGTGCCTGAGTGATCAGGCAGAATAGGGGCAAGCTGGCCTGACGTCAAGGCCAAAGCCACTGCTGTGGTTTTATGCTCACAGCACTTCTCTGACTCTGTAATTTGCTGAATGTTTTCCTGTCCCAGATCCTTCCTGCTGTGCAGCAGACAGGAAAAAAAGCCTCCAGCTCAGGAAAAGCAGGGAACACATGCAAGAAACACCTGGCTGTCTCTAAGGATTTACCCTGCCTAGCTATTCTGTTGAAGCCATTCACCTGAGGTTTTATTGTTTATTTCATTCAAGTGTGTTTCATTCATTCATTTCATTAACTCCCTTCCCCGTGCCCTGGTGGCAGGAAATCGTTGAAGCATTTCAGCCCTTCATCCCATCCTAGGCCCCGAGGATGCTGCTGTCCCAGTTCTGCCAGCCCCAGCTCTCAACAAATGAGCTCAGTGCACACAGCTCCTTCCTAGGACAGGTCAAAGACCTCCTTTCCACAGGCTGGTGCAAAGTGTCCTCTTACCCCTTCTCAGAGCTGACCTAACCATACCAGAGAGCAGGGACTGGGATTTGAGCTCAAACTGCTGCTGATAAGCAGCTAAATATTTATTCATCCACTAGAAAAGCTGCATTGGATCAAAACAAAGACCTATCTCCCCTAGCATCCATCTTCAGCAGTGGCTAACAGCAGAATGCCCAGCAGAGAATATGATAGGTTGAATGTATAGTATTTCCCCAGAGTGCTCTCACACTTCTGCTAATTTCACCTCCAGGATCTCCTAATAGGCGGTGCCTATGCCTCAGTCCGTGTCTTACACAGATTCTCTCCCATCTCATTTTAAGTCCATGTAAAGTTGCAGCAGCCAGAGTCTCTCATAGCAGTACGCCGTGCTACACAGTGTACAAAGTTGTTTTGAACATACTACCAGCTAATTTAATTTGAATCCCTAGTTCTTGTATTGGAAGAGACATGGAACAATCAATTCTCATTTACTTTCTCAAGGCCACTCAGGATTTTGTAGGTCTCCACTGAATTGTCCCTTAACCCATGTCTCTTGCAGGCTGAAGAACACCCTGCCAGGAGGGGCTGCCTGGCCAGCGGCTGGACTCAGGGAGAGGTGCCACCATCCCCGACTCTGTCTCAGCAGCTCCTCTGTTGATTTCTCTGCCACAGCTGCATTTCTAACATCCAATTCCTCACTCACCTCACAGGTCCTGCCTCTCTTGAGTCCTTCTTTAGGTTAGCTGACCTTTGACAACAAGCAAAATCGCTGCTGGGAATGTGGTTTTCCTTTTCCACACACCCCACTCACAGTATGAATTCATGCACTTAAGGCCAAGATGAAGACAAATTCACACAGGCAGATAACAAGCTCTTAGTGCTGAGAGAAAGGGAAGAGTCTCATGTGTGAAAATATCCTTATGCAATAATTTTTTTTTTTCTTTCTTTTGACAAACTCAACATAACAATAGCAAGAACTAGAGCAGCTGGCTGTTTCACTTTCACACCTGCTCCTGCTTTCTTAAAATGTCTGTGCCTGCTTACCACAGGCACCCTGTGCAGAAAGCCGTAACTAAAAAAGTGTTGGGGAGTCAGGAAAGGGAAGAGGGCTGAGCATTAAGTCTTTAAAAAAAGGCTTATTTGAGAAAAGATTCGGGTGCAAATTTCTTTTATCAAGACCAGTAAGCAAAGAATACATCTGCAGGGATCCTAACACAGCTTAACTTGGAAGAGTTTCAGTCTCAGCACCCTGATTCTCTCCTTTGCGGTGTCCTTTGAGATCTTAGAATAGAAGTGAAAAGACCTTTAAACAGCACTCCCCTTCTATACACATCTGCTAGTTTTTAGCACACAGAGACATGAGAGAGTGTTGATACCAAGCAAGATTCAGAAATCTTCCTGAAGAAAAATCATCTTCCCAGATGGAGTGCATCGAGACCAAGAGTCTTCTCCAGAGCCCAACAGTATGGCCAGCTAGGTCCAAAGCATCTGCTGGTTTTCGGTTTTGTCTCCAAAATGCAGATTCTTGTGGTACTGCAGGGAGAATCCACACCATGGCAGAGCAGTTATGGCTGAGAAAACACCTTCTTGGATTTAAACCCCAAAAGCATTCACCCTTGATAAAGGCTTCATCTCAACATAGCAAAGCCAGTGTCTCCAGCAGACGCCAACTCATAGGAAGTATGATCTGCTTATTCTGCCTTCTCCTCTCATCTATAATGCTGCTTTATAAGACCACGGGGCAAAGTCAGGCTAGAAGAGAAGCAGGGAAGTCTCACTCATCTCATTCAGGTGCGGCCATGGGCACAGAGGACACCGGTGTCAGCCCTCTCCTCTCTTCTGCCAAAAAGCCACTACACAACCCCATCACAGGCTGCCTCTCCATAGAGACCAGGGCTATGACTCAGCCCAGGGCAGAAAGGAAACAAACTCGCTGTCATTAAAACGCTATTATCTTTAATGAAAGCTGGAGAAGGTTCAAAGTGGCCAGAAGTCTTATTTAGAAAATAGGAAAGATAAATACTTTAATAAAAAGCTTTTAGTGGTTTTCTCTCTGGGTCTTTTGCTTTCCCAAAGGA
Organism: Caloenas nicobarica; assembly: GCF_036013445.1. Classification (NCBI taxonomy): domain Eukaryota; kingdom Metazoa; phylum Chordata; class Aves; order Columbiformes; family Columbidae; genus Caloenas; species Caloenas nicobarica. The sequence goes on from NC_088259.1 coordinate 16,660,680, forward strand.
AAAAGAAAGAAAACCAGCCAACTTTTCTGGACCTGGTGTTTGGACCAGTTTTCTTCTTTGTTTCCTAAGAGAAAATAAAGGAACAATTTGTGAGAGTCTGAGTCATGAGAGGTGGCCCTATGAACAAGGTAAGCCATATTCCTTCCCCTAAGCAGAAGAAAAGTCTTGAACAGGCTTGCATTCCAGTGGAGCAACTGATTTCTGATTACACTGTTGGGATCTCTGCGGCCCGGGTGCTGCCTGGATCGCACGGTCACACCAACTTCATTTTATGCATGTCAAATTGTTGAGAAGCCAAAGAGGTCAGAGAACAGACCCTAGTTTAACCTCTGCTCTGCAGAGTTCCTAGAGTCCACAGAAGGAAAGACTCGTGCTCTGATCCACACCTCTGCCTGACAGAGATAATCCAAGTGCATGGCAACTCCTGGATGCAATGGGTCAGACACATCTGGTGCGATCTGCCTACCAAGTGGCATGGAAAGTCCTGTTCCTGCAGTGTACGCAAAGCCTGATCCTGTGGGGTCCTATTTACCAAATCTGTCACCACTGGGTCTTTTCATTTGACCAAGACGTATGGTGTGAACTGTGGGGTGGCCACGTGCAGGGACAGGAGTTGGACTCAATGATCCTTGTGGGTCCCTTCCAGCTCAGGACATTCTCTGATTCTAAGCATTTGTAGGACTAGACCCAGAACAAATGAGTCCTAGTTTCTGGGCCTTTCCTCAGCCTTGGACCTACATTGCCTCTTGAAATGTCCTCATTTCCCCTGGTTGTAACACGGAAAAGGTAGTAAAACAACCCTTGTAAATTAATAAAGTTACAGCTAATCTACAAAGAGGCAGATGTTTATTTGCAATAAGGTACCACTTAGGTGATGAAACCAGAGGCCTTATCTAAAATGAACAAGTTTCCAGGACAGTCAAAAACACCCGTCTGCACAAGTTCACTTTCTGCAGACAATAGCTAAACACTTCACAGAACATTAAGAAGCAGCACAAAATTATGATGCTAAACAGAGCTGAAAACCCAGGCAGTGACCCGAACTCGCAGAAGTCAACTCTCAGCACAAAGGGTCCCTTTTGCGACCGGCGTTTTTGAGAGCAACTGGGAAGCAGCAGGCAGTAATAGCAGGGATGAAAATAAACAGAACCTGTAACTCTAGCTCACCTATTTAACAGTTTTAGCCAATTGATACAAATTATGTGACAGAAACAATCACATTTATTTTCTAAAAGGAGAGCAGCAGCTGTTGCGGGCATGGGAAGGCACTCACCAGTCAAGAATTCATGTTCCTTGGGCAAAACCAAGGTATAGGAGACTCTGCACTTTGCAATTTAGTAAATGCAGAGAAAAAAGAATTTTGCTTTATTTTACTCAGGATGCACTGATTTTTTTCATTTCCTCTAGAAATTAACTTTTTTACTATTTCAACACTATTTCAGCAATAGCCAGGTTTGAATTATAGAACCCTGGGAGAAACTTACTTTTCTTCCTGAAAGCACATTCTTCCTTTCAACACCCAGATCCATGAAAAATTATGCCACAAACTACAACATGGATAAAAATATTGTAAACAGAAGATAAAGAAATTCAGTGTTAGGAAAACATTTTTTTTTCTCTTCACTATTAAAGTGTTGGTGTATATAAACAAGCTGTAAAACTCCACCAAGGCATTTAGAACAGAATTCAGTTTTCATTGCTAAGAAACTTGCTGTGTTTTTCCTACAGTAACTGTAGGAAGTGGCATATTAAAGACCCTGTAGTGGCTTGTGGAAAGATACGGGATGGAAAAAGTTTGATCTGAAACAATTCAGCAGATGGCGAGGTTTCCAGATAGCATGACTGCAGTGCAGGAATCCTTTATTTCTTATCCATAAGGATAATTGCATGAAAACAGGCGTTTCCCATTATTCTTATATTGGAAGGAGCATTCCTTTGTTGACGAAAATCATAGTAAGTCACCATGGAAGTTTTAACAGTGATAGAAGCAGAGGATGCTAAGATTTGAGGAGAAAGGGTTAACTGCACCTTCACCTGTTTTTTCTGAACTGCTTGTATTCTGGGACGTCACAAATTTACACAGGCAGAATACCAGGTCCATCTCTCCAGGTCTTCTCTAGGATCTTTAGTCTATTGCCTGTAGGATCTGGGCCATGAGTCCCTACGTATTTTCTATGGTGTGGAGATCACTAGCAATTTTTGACAAGTGAGATTAATCATGATGTCACTACTTGCTGCAGGTAGCAACCTCCGCACAAGAACTTCAGCACCACTTCGGCAGCCAGCATATCATCCAGGATCAGAGGGAGACTGGCAGGGAGCTCGTGCCATAGTCCAGACGAGTGACAGGGCGGGTTTACAGAGGGAAACCGTGAGCAGCGGCACAGAACGTGGCACCCTCAGGACACAAGAGCAGCTGCTGTGAAGCATGTGCCTGGCATACAGGTTGAGGTAAGCTAAGAACCACCACCACATGCACGTTGCTGTTTGCACCTTTGGCAAGCACCTTTTTCGCCAGGCAGTTTTCCCAAGCCCTACTGAGGTGTCTCCACGGCGACATAAATTGCTGACTAACAAAACTTTTCAAGGCACTTCCAGTCCTCCCTCTGTAGATTTCTAAGAAAATTGCACCTATAAATATCCTGCTGTAAAAAAGTGACAGCAAATACTCAGAGGAAAAGTCTGCTTTGAACTGCTGGTGTCAAGGGCCTGATCCACACCACTGAAAAATGGATTCACTCTCAGGACAGATCTTCCCCTGTGAGTGCTTTATCTCAGAGGAAAAATAAGTTTTTATCTCTTTTTCCTAGACAAAATTCTTGCAAATATGAATGGAAACTAAGCCAGTGTAACACGTAACAATTATGGCAACATTCTCGTGAGTGTTTTACAACCATTTGCATGAGATCGCAGCCACCTTTCTTCATCAGCAGGCCATTAAATTCTCCAGCTGGATTTGGGAAAACTGGGTGGGTAAGGCAATGTCTACAGTTGCTGCAGGTGTGCAACACAAAGTGCTCATACTCCAATCTGCTGAACAAGGGCAGAGGTAGAGCTTAGTATTTCCTCCCACTGAGAAATGGCATCCAGAAGGTAGCTGCTGCCTACAGGCCAGGCCCTGGACTGATGTGCAAGCATCCCAGCGTCTGTGGGAGGATCAAAAGCACAAGCCTCACCCTTCCAGTTGCAGAGCAGCGGTGAACCAGAAGGTTGTTGAAGACATCAGGGCCACCCACAGCAGGAAAAATGAGCATGTGTGGAGCTGAAAGCGTGTGTGCTGCTCTGGGCGCTGACCTACCACCTCACCCTCAGAGAGCGGCTTTCAAGAACGGGCTTCGGGGAATCCACCTCGGCAAGCAGCACAGCGTGGGGCTGCATCTGCTCACCTCCCACCCTCCTGCAGCAGCTGAGCCCCCAGCCCACCGGAGGGACATCGGCCACCCTGCCGGGGACAGAAAGTCTGCCTTGCTCCTTCATGCAGCCAGTGGTGAGACCGCGTCTCTCTGGGCCTGGACGTCCTTGCTGAGGACGGTCACATGAACCCGAGGGAGTCAGTGCCAAGTACGGAAATGAGGACAGCCGCTGGCTTTAATGTTTGCTTGGAGAAAAGACTAAGGAAGTCAAGCCTATTCTCAGCACTAGAGGGAAGACTCGAAGGTGACCCAGCCACAACATTCAAAACTGAACAGAGAACAGTGAAGTGCAGACTATCCAGTAGACATTTTTTCTAAATATAACACTAAAGAGATCAGGCAGATTGTCAGGTAACACAGACAGAAATGGTCCTGAACCTGTTTCCATGAACCCAAAATGATCCTATGGAATATAACGGAATTACTTCAATTTACACTATGAATATGGTCTGGCAAAAAGACCATTTTTACCCATCACAAAGACAATTCTGTTATGACCTGCAAACTGCCAGATGTTTCACACCCACCTTATAAAAAACTTGAGCCCATTTCCATCACCAGAAGGCCTGTGGCAGGGGCTCCATCTAGTCCCTGCTAGCCCCACATTGGCGCTGAGGAGAGAAACATATGTAGAAAATTTCTTCGGACCCCAGAGTACCTGTTTCTGTAAACATGAAGAGAACCATCTCCAGAATTTTTCTCCAGAGTTTAATTTCTTGTGCAACAATCTAGAATGCTTTAGCACCAGTCTCTGGTAGGTATCACAGGGCAAAGGGGAGATTTTGGTGGTGTGTGCTGGGAACCTGTGCAGAAAGCCAGAGCTCTCACCATCCCCTCTGTTCACTCTGGTGAGAGAGCACCAGCCCTCCCTTGACACAGCGAGCTGAACCTGAGCATCAGACGGGTGGAACAAGCAAGAAAATCACAGAAGGGAGCAGAGGGACGTAAACTGCAGTTTTCTGCAAGGTGAAGGCTGCCAGAAGACAACTAGAGCAGTGCCAAAGGGGCTCAGCCCTATCTGCACCCTGTGCCCAATGCTTGGATGGGAAAAGGCCTGGGAACCCTCGGTGCTAGGACACAAACCAGCAGTTCCCACAGTGCCAAGAAACGGGCTGAACCAAGACACTGGGTGCCATCCCACCGCTGCAACAGGTCTGGCAACAAGGACAGAAGAGCCTATAGCTGCAGAACATCTATTTAAAAACACTGGATGCTGTAGGAGAAAGAAACTGCTGGGAAAAAAAAACAAAAAAGAGTCTTCTCCTTACCGCCCAAGTTCCCTCAAATCTGGATCTTCCTAGAGTAATCACAATACGAAGTTTTGCTTCATTGCTGTCTGTGATAACATCTAGCCTGTCAACACAGCTGATGTGTTAGATAACTTAATCTACCACTGAGCGGAGATGGAAGCAGAGGAAACAATGCAAAGAGTAGAAGCAGCAATGAGTAAATGGACTGTTGCCATCTCATAAGCTAGTGCAGCCACAAACAGAAGGGTCTAAAAAGAATATAATAATCACCATGCAGTCAAAAAGATGCCTGTGACTTTGGGAATATAAATGTTAAACCTCTCACTGTGTATGAAAACATGTCTATTAAAAGCAACATCAGACAGCGAAATAAAATATGCTATTTTCCCCTCAAATGTTCATGGCACCAAGAAACAGAGCTGTTTGAGAAAAGTAAACATTTGCTTAAACATGCCAGCGTAGTGAGTGACTCCAGATTTCAGTTTTACAAAGTTACAGAAATACATACAGCATTCGCTGTTCCTGCTGTGACTAATGGAACTGACAATTCTGTCCTCGTCCTCATTGCCCTGTTCAGCCACTTCACAGCAGCAGAATACAAGCTCTGGACACGCTGTGATTATCCTTTGCCGCCCCCTGAGCCCTAACAAGGAGCTCTCTGTGCAGAGGAAAAGCTGTAAGCCTTTGTCCAGAACATACCTCCCTGCCTTCGTAACCTCATTCAAAATGCCCAGCAGACACGCTCAGGAATTGACCAGTGCCTGCAGAAGTCAGGCAGGTAATGGGCCAACAAATGCCAAGGACAGCTCTGAGGAGGAGAGCTGCAAAGTGCTTTAAATTCAGCGTTAATCCCTGCCCCCCCCATCTTTTATCAAAGGGCTATATTAAGAGATTTTTCACAAATGGGATCTTACCTCATGGTTGGTAAAGACAATAGTTTGATGGTTTCTCATTAACTGGGAGGCTTACCTCATTACTTGGCTGTAACGTGGTTGTACTAGCAAGTCCATTGCAGTTCACATTTTTGAATAGCTTATAGTTACACACAGGAATATTACCTAAGCTGGTAGCATATCACATTGCTGAGAGCCCATAGCTGGCCAGTTCAGCCAGCTCTCCATTATCAAAGGTGTTTTGAGAAGCAGCAGAAGGTAGAATATCCCACGTTAACAGGAGGAAAAAAAAAAAGTTATGGTACTGGAGAACACGATCCCCAGCCAGTGTTTAACAGCTGGGCCTACTGCATATCCACATTTTCCTGAAACTCTACCCAGACAGACTTTTGGTAAATGCTCACATTTTTGAGCTGGTGCATGGGAATTTGGAGGAAAGGTGTGGAAGGAGTATCAGGGGATGCTCCCTAGACACAAACTAGTTCCAGAAAAAAACAAGAGGCAGATGTAAAATGAAGTCATCCCTATGGTGCCCAGCTGTTTGTGGGTGTATGTGGGCAACTGGGTGCCCAGCTGTTTGTGAGAAACTCCAGCAGAGGAAAGCTGTGAGGCAAAAGTGTACCAGTACAGAAGACCTCCTCTACATCTACCCCTCTAAATAACAGCCTCTGACTAGTTCACTAGTTTACTTGCATATTACTTTTCGGGTTCATCTCCACTTCATCATACTTCTTGTTCTTATAGATAAACTAATGACCACTGGTCTAGAGGTTTATTTATTACAGCACACTGCAATAAGGACCGAGTGAAAGCATCCTGGCTATATGCACACCAAACAACCCCAATAAATGGACAGCTTGGTGCAGAAACCCCATCTGGCCCTTACTAAGCTTTGGGCAATGAATGCACACAGCACCCTCTGCAGCTGCCAAGCCAGAGATCTCCAGGCTCAGCTCAGGGCGTGCAGTTCGGCTCCTCCATCTAATGAGCCCCCGCATACAGACCAGAGACCATTCAAGGGTTGCCTGCCGTAGATGAGTTATTTTCAGTTTCGTCATCCATCGCTACTCCTTTGTGCACTAGCAGCAGTGCTTGAATCCTGACCTGAACAACTTTTCTTGGAGGTAATAAAACACTAAGAACATGTTCCAGCTATGTCTGCCCTTAACAGTTCCCACAACCAGCACTCTCAACTCCCTGAAGTCTGCTTGCTGGTAGGTGTGCTCATTATATTATGGAAGTAATCATATTGATGAGGGATCAAAACTGCTGCCAATATGTTGTTTCAAGAGATTATGCTGCTTACATTGAGGAAAAAAAAAATCTCTACCCAGTTTAATGGAAGACTGCTTTGAACGCTGATTAACAGCTGATTCACCACCATTGCTGTTTCCAGCTAAACATACACATCAAGGCCGCTATCAGCTCAGATACCAAATCCCCTCCCATAATCACTGAAACCGTTATTTATGCTTTCAAGTAGCAGAAATAACCTCTGAACTTGCAGCTGCTGCAAATAACTTCCAATTCATTAGAGTATTAATTAGGCTGTTGCTATTAGGCAGCAAAAATAACAAAGCAATACTTCAAATGCCACAGGAAATAATTCCTTAAACATTTCCTCAGGCTGTTATCCATGCCTCCCTTTTGCCCTTCAGCTACTTCAAGCTGAATTGTCACTGTTGGGTCAGCCAGCTCACTGCAGCCCCGCATGTGCGCCCAGCTGCTCTCAGGCAGTAGCCTCTCAGCTGGTATTTGGCATGTATAACCCATCAGCAGCTTTCACAGGCCCAGAACTAGCAACACAGGAACCTTTAACAGCTGCCAGGTGGCCCTGCTCCTCCAGGAAGGTAAGGAGGCTGCAGGGGGACAGGTTTTCAACCCCATCCCTAACGCACATACCTGATGCGTGACTTCCCAATAGCAGCACGTGGGGAACAGCTACTTCCGTCATTAAGCCTGGGGTTTGAATTAGAACCTGCTGTCTGAGACACTTGCAGATTAATACGTATTGCAGTTCTTCACATCAGCTTGGTCTTAAGGGGCTATTTACTTCATTTGCATTGCCAGCGGGGTGTCCAAGTGCTACCAGACCAGGACCTGCATAAGACATCTGCCACAGCCTGTTTGCACATCATGCAGACACCACTCCTGACCGCCAGGCTAATGGCCATGGCAGATAGAGAATGCCTTCTCCCTCCCTGCAGAGCAGACTCACCACCCTTCAGCCCCTCCAATGTGTGCAGACATCACTCAGCACAGGCACTTTGACAGATTTTTTTTCCACCCCTGCTGAGGCCAAGCGTGCAGTCAATCGATCTGGGATATGGAAGTCCGAGGTACAGGAAGCAATCCATCTTAGGGCTCTTTACTGCCTCTCTGGTATTGGGAAATTGAGTATTGGAAAAGCCTCTAGCTTCCTCTTGTTTAGTGGTTCCATACTTCAGCACGTATGTACCATTTGTATTTCATTCTCCTGCACTGCAAACCTGGAAGTTTGCTCAACAGCATCCAGGGGAAGGATGCAGGATCTGAACAAACACCTGTCACTAAGTCTCTCTAGCCAGAAGCACAGTCATTCCTGCTATCTGAACACACTGCACAGGGGAAATGTCCAAATCCTCAAAGGCTGACATCAGCTTCCCTTCCTTCCTAGACTGCTGTCACTTCTCTGCAAAACTCATGTATGGAAGAATTTGCAAAGCCAGTGACTTTCCTCAGAACATGCTGACCTACACCTTTTCCAGGCCAGCTAAAATCCCCACTGAATCATGTTTTACACCAGCTGCTCCCCATGCAGGATCTAAGAGAGAAGCTGAGGGAGAACCCTTGTCCAGAGGCAAAGTGCAGACCACGCCTCTGCCTTCGGTCCAGAAGACAGACCTGTTGTCGACCCTCGGACCCTCGGCACTCAGCTGTTACGTACAGAGAACTGTGTCCTAGTGATACTTGCTGCAGCACAGCAGTAGCCAGAAGTCTCAGCAAAGCATTTCAGACCAGGGTATGTGAAGCTGTATCGCCATGAGATCACACCCATTTCTCCCAGCTTGAAGGCAGCAGGCAGCCCCATGTAAACAATCACTACACAGAAACACCGTTGCCATCCAACTCCCAAAAACCAGCAGAAGATTCGGAAATTGGCTGTTAAACACATTTAAAGAGAATTTCAGTCACCAACCGAATTCACCCAGTACTCAAGATTTTATTAAAAATAGGTCCCAAACAGTACAGAAACACACATTGTGCTGCAGCATCCAAGATGGGCCGTCCCCACTTCACAGGCTGCCAATGATACATTACTAAAGATTTCTAGATGACAAAGGGGAGCCCAGACTGGAATCCTCCTCCACCTTACACATAAGGCCATCCTCCCATACTTGACAATTGCTCTCAAAGGAGAGGCTGCCTCACTTTTAAGGCTTGTGGGACGATAACATTAGCTGTCAGGCAGTGGACACAGCCCTTGCAGACAAAAGCATCCAATTACATTCAACATGCAGCAAGTTCCAGAATCCATTACAATCCTCATACCAAGGGAAAGAAAAATAACACCCTCCATCTCTAAGTTGGCAGGACACCAGTTCATCACTCCTGCTAGCTCTGAGAAAAGACCAGAGCTGTTGCAGGGTGATGTAAGTGCTGTAGCTTGGACAAGGGATCACAGGTAGCAGCATGGAGAGGGACATCATTAACAGAAGACAGCTTTCTGCTAGTACACTGAAATCACAGCAGGTCCCAGGACAACTTCTGACAAATCTCAACCTGTCAAGAAAACAACAGCCAACATTTTGTCAGTCCACCCTACTGCAAATAGCAAATATACAGCTTTAAAATCACCCCCCCAAAAAACCTTTCAAACAGCAAGGGTTGCTCTGCAAACAGCAAAAACTTCTTCACTGCCAGACACTCCAAATAGGATGGACTCTTAAAACTGCATTGTGGGAGCTTTTAGAGTAGTACTTGATAAAAACCTGGGGGAGCTGACTGAGCAGCGAGTGCCAGGGTAACACATTTGGTCAGCTCTACCGTCTGACAGAGACAACTCATATTCCTTTTGAAGTCAGGAATGCCATACAGAAAGGTCACACTGATGCTCTTCATCCATACAGGCTACCAAGGAGACTTCAGCCTCCTTGGAGATACAAGAGCTGCACAACAGGCACCTGAACAGCAACACAAGGCTGTAACTGAACACAGCCAGGGACAATAGCTGTTTATCTAATGAAGTTCTGTTAAACACATTTTCTAGAGCACTAGTGAAATCAAACAGCCAAGTTCTCAGAAGACAGCACATCATTAATCTTTTGTAGAAAAACAAAGAAAAAGAACACCAAAAGCAATCCCTCTCTTGCAAACAGACACATTGCTGGAAGCTTTGATCAACGTTTCTCCAAAGGCATTGAGAACTTCCCATTCAGAGGGGTAACGGGTGGGAACCCCCAACACAAAACCAAAACAAAACCCACCACCACACACAAAAAAAAAAATCAAGAACAAAAGCTCCCTGACTGTAAGAAGTACCCCATTTTAATGCTGTTTATGTGGCTAAAACAAAAAAAGCTATGTTCATGCCCTTAAATGGAAACCCATCAGAGCTCTCTGCAATTTACTTGAGATCTTTTGAAAGCAAAAATTCTTTCACTTTTGATCCTCAAGTCTTTCACTCATGTCAGATAGTGTTATACAGTGTTACTGTATGCGCAAACGCTCTCCAGTTCTGCCCGCCCTCAAAGTGGCAGCAGCAATGTGGTTTCCCTGCAATGGCGGTGCAAGGGCAGGTACCCTCAGTCTACAGCCACATAAGGAATGGAAGTATTTTGCATCTGTGGAATCAGTCTGGCTAAAACAGAAGTTTGCATCAGCATTGCCAGTCTGTTGGGGAAAAAAGTCTGAAATCATCATGACAGATGCTCTTCAGCTGAACATTAAAAGGCAATCAATTACATTTGAAAAATCTCCATGTCCATAACAACTGACAAGGTGTTTCCCTGCAGGAAAGATGGTAAAAGCAAGCTGGAGTACTTCAACAGGTGTTGATACGCAGGTCCAACACTTGAAAGGGTCCCTGCTTCAATGCTCAAACCTATTTGCCTGTCAAGTCTCCAAGGACAGTAACCTTTTAAAGCATTGCAGAAGCAACTGCCTTGCAGAAAGGAGTCTGATTCTTCCCTCCTACTCCCCTCTTTTTTTTTTTTGATGTAAACCAGTGAATATAGCGGGATCAAGACTTACCGTTCTCCCTTGCCAGAGGGGCAAATTATTGTGGAGCAAACCAGGCAACTGCTCTCATCACACAACTGGTCAGAGCCATCACATCAGGTCTCCCAGAGGCCCAACATCTCCTCTGCTTTTGCAGCACCCTACAAGTAAAACCAAAGGGAACAGTCAGCACCAGGCCCTGCCGGGGTGCAGGACGCAGCAGCACTTCCCTGCTGGTGCATCAGACATGGTCTGGCTTGAACAGCAAGAAATCAACACTGTCGCTCTGATGGGGAAAAAATTCAGTCATCACTTACACCAGCAAGTCCCCAGGAGTTACGTGGTTGCACGCCCGCAGCAGCCGTGCCACATTTCCACCTCCCCGCAGATCCCCAGGGACCAAGTGAACTGACAGCAGAGGAAACAGCAAAGCCACGCGCAGCAGCCACCACTGAACACTCGTAGGACCTCAATCCCTCTACACTTCCTCAAGTTGGCCAGCAAGGGGCAGGGCAGATAAGATTCAACCAAATCTTTCTTCCAAAGGAACACACTGCAGCCAGGATGGTTTCTGTCCCTTACTGGAGCAGCTGCTCTGAGCAACTATCACCCACATGTCTCCATACAGGGTGTCCTTAAAACAGATCTCTGAACACAACGCATCAGGGAAACGAACAGGGCACAGCTGTAAACCACCATCCTGCTCCAGCTCAGGCCTCATTGGCACAGCCTGCAGATTCCTTACCCTGTTGGTTCCTGTTCCCTTGCCACACTAGCCACTTAGGACATGCTGGAACAGGAGAAACAAGAGGCACAAAGGGCCTTGTTGCAATGCTTCCACATGAGGGAAGCCTCCATGTTTTTACCTTTACAATATCTAGGCTAATGCTCAAATCTACAAGTCAGTCAAATCTCAAACGACAAATACTCTTGGAAGCAACACCCTTGCAGAAAGGTGTTGTGTGTCCCCCCACTTTTTTAATTTATTTTAAACCAGTGGTGAACAGTTACTTTAAGGACTTACCATTCTTACTTGAGGTTCAGGCATGGTGGAGCAAACCATTAGCCACCCTTATCACATACTTTATCTGTCAGCTACAGCCATCACATCAGGTCTCCCAGAGGCCCAACATCTCCTCTGCTTTTGCAGCACCCTACAAGTAAAACCAAAGGGAACAGTCAGCACCAGGCCCTGCCAGGGTGCAGGATGCAGCAGCACTTCCCTGCTGGTGCATCAGACATGGTCTGGCTTGAACAGCAAGAAATCAACACTGTCGCTCTGATGGGGAAAAAATTCAGTCATCACTTACACCAGCAAGTCCCCAGGAGTTACGTGGTTGCACGCCCGCAGCAGCCGTGCCACATTTCCACTCCCCCCGCAGACCCATGGGCTACGAGTGAATTAATGCAAACCCTTCCCCAAAAAGAGCTGCCTGGTTGGCATACTCAGCAGGCACAGGGGAAACACCTATGTATGCGGCACGGCTAAGCCAGATATAACAGAAGGAGGAGACAGAAGAGGGCTTTTTGTTTGATTTTGTTTTGTTTTTCCAGGCCTAGCAATACTTCCACCTTCTCAGTGTTAAGTCAGCAGGTAACACGCGCAGCAGTAAACGCCACACAGATGTCAGACCCCAGATGGAACGGCTCAGCCGTGAGCAGCGTGCGGACCGCCCCGCGAACACCGCCGCACGCCCGCCAGCAACGGGCAGGGCACGAAGGCACCGGCCGCGGCTTGCCCGGCTCTGCCCGGCCCGGCTCTGCCCGGCCCGGCTCTGCCCGGCCCAGCCCGGCTCTGCTCTGCCCGGCCCAGCTCTGCCCGGCCCAGCCCGGCTCTGCCCGGCCCGGCCCGGCTCTGCCCGGCCCAGCCCGGCTCCGCTCTGCCCGGCCCGGCTCCGCTCTGCCCGGCCCCCGAGCTGTGAAGGCTCTGCCCCCCCGCTGCGGAGCCCTGACGCCGCTGGCCTGCCGTCGTGCACAGCAGACGGGGCACCGCGGGCCTGCCTGCGCGGCTCCTGCAGGAGGAAACCGCCCGGCTACCGGCTCCGCGGCACCCAGACTCGTGGTCAGACCCCAGCCTCCAGGGACACCAACCTGGCAAAGCGCCGCAGCAGCAACTCCAGAACTCTTTCGAAGTAAAGAAACACACATGGATTTCTAACCCGGTGGCACACCGGGTGGCTGTAAGCGCTCACCGCCCCGCCCGCTCCGCACCGGCCGCGCAGCCGCCCTGCGGCGAACCGGAGAGCGGGGGCAGCGCCTCCCGCGGCGGCGCCAGACACGGCCTGGCTTGAACGGCGAGAAACCGGCCGCGCCGCTCTGGCGGGCAAAAATCTGCCATCGCCTCCACCAGCGAGCGCCGGGCGCCCCGCGGCTGCGCGGCCGCCACCCCCGCGGCGGGCCCGGGGCTCGAGTGAGACCCTCCGCAAGGGCGGCCGCCCGCTGGGAGAACACGGCAGGAGCCCGGGAAGGGCATCTGGGGCCGCGGCCCCGAGGCCGAGCAGGGGAGGCCGCGCTGGCAGCGCCCGCAGGGAGGTAACGCCCGGGCCCCCCCGCCTCCCGAGCCCAGCCCCCGGCCCCCGCGCACCTCACCACGCCGCAGCAAGAGGGCGAGATGGCCCCGGCGCGGCACTTTATAGGGGCCGCGGGCCCGCCCCGTCCCGCCCGCGCTGAGCGGAGGGCGGGCCCGGGCGCCATGCCGGGCGGTGCCGCGGGCTGCCCGCGGGAGCCGCCCTGCGCCCCGCCTTGTCCTTCCGTTCCGCGCAGACGGGCCCTCGCTCCCGGGGAGGCGGGGGGTCGAGTGTCCGCTCCAGCGGGCTCGGGGCCTGTGAAGGCGCGGCTGGCGTGAGGCGCGGCCGCGGCCGCCATTTCGCGGCGCGGGGCCGGCAGGGCAGGCAGGGCCGGGCAGAGCACAGCAGGCAGGGCCGGGCAGAGCGGGCAGAGCAGAGCAGGCCGGGCCGGGCAGAGCACAGCAGGCTGGGCAGGGCAGAGCAGGGCAGGCTGGGCAGAGCAGGCCGGGCCGGGCAGGCCGGGCAGAGCACAGCAGGCCGGGCAGGGCACAGCAGGCCGGGCAGGGCAGGCCGGGCAGAGCACAGCAGGCCGGGCAGGGCAGGCCGGGCAGAGCACAGCAGGCCGGGCAGAGCAGAGCAGGCCGGGCAGGGCAGAGCAGGCCGGGCAGGGCAGGGCAGGCTGGGCAGAGCAGAGCAGGCCGGGCCGGGCAGAGCACAGCAGGCCGGGCAGAGCAGAGCAGGCCGGGCAGGGCAGGGCAGGCTGGGCAGAGCAGAGCAGGCCGGGCCGGGCAGAGCACAGCAGGCCGGGCAGGGCAGGGCAGGCTGGGCAGAGCAGAGCAGGCCGGGCCGGGCGCTCGGCGCGCTCGCGGGCCCGCTCGGCTCATGGCGGCCGTGCCGGGCTCCCCGGTGAGCCCGGGTGCTCCAGCCCCGCGGGCGGTGCAGACAGTTCGCCCCCACGCCGAGACGGGCCCCGCGGCTGCAGCCCACTCAGCCATAGATAGTGGAGACCCGCTACAGGGCACCCTGCAGTACATGTTTAAGGTATTTCCAGCACGGAGTGCGTGCATCTGCTCGTTCTCAGGAGGGTCAGCCAGGCACAGCGTTTCATCCCTTCCCGGTGGTCGCTGTGTAGCAGGAGGTGCCGCCGCATGATTCAGGATGTTATGCAGCCGCGACCCCCTCCCAGCACCTCCTGGGGATGGCAGGAACTTTGGTGGCTAGAGCAAGACCGACTACAGAGATGGGGTTGAAATGCAGTCGAAGTGTAAGAGGTCGGGGGACAGGTGGGGAAGGCACAAAGCCGTAAGCTAGTTCTGCATCGGCAGGGTGGTCCTGTGGGCCAAATACAGGAGCTGAACAACCCCAGGTTCTGCAGTAGGCAGCTCTGGTCTAGACTAGCTCAAAATTATGTAATTGCTCCACGTTTTGGGATTATCTGCTTGTAAAATACACGCTGGTTGTACCAAGGCACGAGGCACAGCTGTTGAGTGGCTCGCTGAGTCGTGTGGAGTGTTAGCGTGTCATACCAGCGCTGCAGCAAACCACGGTTACTTTGGTATCAAGCATCTACTAACTAAACAGGGATCCAGTGACAAGGGAACCAGATCGAGCTCATTGCAAGGTGAAAACATCCCGTGGGACCAGTGGAAGGGGCAGTTCAACGATGGTGCGTGAAATGTCATGAGAACAAGAAAAGGCACATAGTCCATTTGTTGATTAGTTTGCAAACATACAGCCAACACTCTGCAAATCTAGAGAAGCCACATGAGATATTTTAGGCACTCTGAAATGCATGAGCCCATCTTGTTTTATTCACCTCCTTGTATAGTAGTATCTACAGACATACATACTGCAAGTACATATATAGGCCTTATAGCATGTTTGTTGTAACACTGCATAATTCAGCTACCATTAAAATGTGTTTTCCAAATTAAATGTGTTTGTAGGTGACTGATTCTTGATGAAAGCAGCTTATCGAACAGGACTTGTGGAATAAATCTCTATCCCATTAATCCAAGGTCCAGAACACCAAAAGATGAAAAATCAAAGGAAGGATATTTTAAGAGGATTACAGGGAAAACTAATCTTGTTACACTGCAAACCCATGTCACATGTACAAGTGCTACAGGAACTGTAAATGTCATTTGTGTTGCCAGGCTTGGCAGGGAAGGAAAAATGTGAAGGTCTGGGATGTTAAAACAGCTGCAGTGCAGCTTAGTATCAAATTTATTTCACTGGGGTTTATTCTCCTTGGCAGAACGATGTTGAAAATCTCTTTAGCTAGACGAGTTCTTCAACTCAGTCAGGGCTCACTGTAGCAAGACTCATTGACCTCGGGAAGTTCCTCAGGAGGCAGCAAAAGTCAGAACATACTCAAGTCCAAGTTCTCCTTGTTTCTCACTTGTAGGGGGAACCTCTTCCATGGGGCACTGCTGTCCAGAGCAGCCAGCCTGTGCAAGCTTCGCTTCCCAGCTGCTGAGCAGGACTTCGGCATCTCACACAGGACAGCTGCGCACCTCGGTGGCACAGGGTGGCGGCTGGTGGCAGCAGTTCGCTGGGCTGGGCTCGCCCATCTTAGTCCGTGTTTGCTCTGCTGTGAGCCATGCAGGAGCAGTTACTCTGTGTGACCTTGCAAGGGTGGCTAAAGGTTAAAAGGGAGTTAGTCACATGCAATTTTTTAACAGTACCACAACTTCTGAAGAATGCTTTTTGTATTATATGCCAGTCTCCACAGGGACAGGTTTTTAGCTTCTTCCAAATGCCAACACTGAGTGCTAGCACAGAATAATTCTTTACTGCCCAAGGAAACTTGATGAAAGAAGAAATGCTTCTGAATTGCTAAACAAGACCTTGTTAATGTCATGGGATGATTAAATATTTCACATGCCAGCATCCAACTGCTACATTGTTATGTTCAGGTTGTTTTTTTTTTTTTTTTAAATTAGAACTGAATATGAAGAAACCCAGACTTTAATTGGGATGCAATCTCTGATCTCCCAACATAATAACCTAAATGAAAAACCCAGCACCAGATGCCTCCAATATTCAGGAAATTTCTAATACAGATTGTAATTTTCCAGCATAAGATTTTGTAATAGAATTTAAAAAAAAGAAAGGTGTTCATTAAGAAAGCAATGAAAAGATCTCTCTGAACAGTTGGGTCAGCAACTTCACTGTGGAGCACTATGATAAACAGCACACTGACAGGGTATTGAAAAATATCTTTGTAGGCATCTGCCAAATCATACACACTGGTCTTTTGGAATATGAAAAATTCCAAAGATGAAATTCACAGAATGGATTGAAGGGCACTAAGAAAGAAACTGCTATAGTTAGTTGTGGAGCCAGATTTTTTCTAGCCTGCAGCTAAAACTAGAAACGAAGACTGTGAATGACCCAGCTGAGTTTCAGCAAAAGAGACCCACCAGGGAGATGTATTCAGATTTACCAGTTTAATAGGCCTATTTATTTGCACATAAATGAAATAGTGTGGGGTTTGGTTTTTTTTTTTTTCTTCCTACAGACAGTCAAGGGTTTTCTTCCAAAAATGATAGAACTGGATCACAGCTACATTGTGACATTAGCAGGAACTTCAGGCCTGATTGCAGCAGCAGGTTTAGAGGTCAGTAGCTGCAGAACACCAGGGACACAAAGCACTCTCATTACAGAGAGATCCCAGCATTTATTTTCTGGCGAACGCAGATCTTCCTTTGAGATGCTGCTTCCCTCAAGACCCTGTTCTTTAGGGTATGACCACTGCAGCAAGCCCTAGGGTGAGCCAGCGCATTCCACCTTGCTGGACTGGGTCCTTCGCATTTTATGCATCTGTTCAGGTTTAGCCTTAAAATTGATCAAAGCATTTTAACAGTTTTTTCAAGCTTAGATAGCCATTTAAAAAGCAGAAACAGTAAATGCCTGTTAGATGAGCAACTGCCTTGTTAACAGCTTTGCACTGAGGATACAGCAATTTCTGATGCTGCATGACATCAGTGAAGTTTTGCAAAAATATTTGCTAGGCTCGACAGAAAACATTTTGGAGGGAGAAGGGAGCTTTGATGGCTTACAAATTACTGTCTCTGATTATTAGCAAATGAATTTTACATAGGCATTGATGAAAGACACTGCTCTGTCAGAAAGTGATGGAGCAAAAAGACAAAGGAAATTGTAGACCAAAATGGCGTTAACTTAGAAATGACTTTAGAAATGTTTATATCCTTCCTCATCTTGTGAAAATAAGTGGGTTTAGGCCATTTACATGGGACAAGCTTTTCAACTGCAATGTTGTAAGACGATGTGCAGGAACTCAAATGCATTACAAGACTTTTCAGTTTAACTCAGATGCAAATGCTTTCAACAGATCAGCAGTAGTTTAGTTCATCTGAACAGTGTATTATTGGGTCCAGTCAGGAAGGCACCACAAGCCTTGCTCATGGCTTCTTGGCAATCAGGAGGTGTCGAGATAGGCAGCTGATCTTATTTACAAGCTGAACTACTAGAAAATGAACATAAATATTTCCAGAATCTCGTTTCCAAACTCTTCAGCTACTTCCTTTGAGCCTGCATGTTCTGCATTTAGAAGTAGGATGGGCAGGCACTGAAAAAGGTCCAAATAAGCAAGACTGAAATGCACTGAAATTCAGTGACTTGTTCTGCCACCTCACATCTCGTCCCCCAGTGAGCTGCCTCCTCGGGAATCACCCTTGGTTACAAGTTACTCCATCAGGGTGGAAGCCCCTGGCGATCAGACCTCCTTCCTCAGGGCAGCCCTACTTGCAGAACACTGGCTGTGTGATTTCGGAGGCTGGGATAACACTGTGGTGAACTCGGAAAAGACGCAAGGTCACTGTCTCAGTTGTGTTAGCATGGTAGTTTTAAGCCTAATAGATCAGACTAAATACTTTGATTTCCTTACTCCCATTTGAAAATGATTAATGGGAAGTTCTCTAGTTGAACTGAATATTTCAAGTACAAAATTCCACAGTTTACTAAATGTAGAGCAGATTCTGGAACGCTCAGATTAGTACTGCCATATTGCTAAATACTTTTGTAGAAACATAGGAAAAAATGCATTAATTTACTAAAATGTTTGTGGTAATTTAAGCAGAGTCAAATAAGATAATGGGGAGAAAGATGCTTGGTAAAATCTGCTTGTGGGAGAAAAACTCTAATCGATTAAGATCTGAATATGAGAAAGTAATTTTGGAATAGACCCTATACATAAATTTTCTATAATATGTGGCATGAAACCCAAGCTAATGTACACTGACGCTCATATACAGAAGCTCCAGCTCATTCACTTGCAGTCAAAAGGTTTCTTAAGATCAAAAACAAAGTAAAAAGTTCAAAGAAAGAATCCAAAAAGGTGGTGTCTTGCAGACAGCACTTTGCTCATACTCACAAATGTATTATTTATTCCAGGCCTAGCCTGCCAGGCTACTGCAGTCAGAGAATTTCACCCTCACCTCAGTTCTCTCCCATGTTCTCTCCCATGTCTCTCCCAAAACTTTGTAGAACATTTTAGTATCTGTGTCATATAAAGAGGAGACAACACAAAGAGCAAGTGATTGTAGTGCTCTAGAAAAACACTCTTCTTTCTGGAACTCACTTTGGCTTACCTAGAACCCACACAGTGACCCGAAGTCTTCCATCATGAGGCTGCCACTTTGACAAAAGCACCTTCTCTGACATAGCACCTCCGAGATGACAGATGCGTTTAAGAGTATTGAAACAGAGGTATCTATGGCAAAGTACCTAGATTAAGGTTCATAGGAAACATAGGATTATCAACAAATGAATGCTGCAAAATAGTTGGAATAAGCTCTAGTCCCATCCAAAGAGAAAACTCCTAAGTAGCAGCCAATAACCATAGGGAGACGATTTACACCACTATCAATGTGGTATCTGTTTTGCAATATAAATTGCTTGGTAAGCAGTGTCTAAGTTGTAAGAATTTGCAATACAAAGCCTCAGCCTAGCAAGTTTCTTTTAATTTTTAAATGTACAGCATTTTAGTTCTACAAATGTAAAAAAACAAAAAAAACACCCCAAAAACCAAACAAACAAAAAACCAAAATAATTTAAAAAAACCCAAAAAACTTTACAATTTTTTTTGCGTTTATAATGATCAAAACCAACTTGATTCAATAAAATTTGGTATGCAGTTAATGTGGCCCAATTGCTTTTGATAATGCAAATAAAACGGCCAAGACACTTAGCTTGGAGACACGGCGTATGCAGTACCTGCTTTCTGCGTTACCGCACGCACTGCACATAGGTGTTTAGGAAGTGCTGCTACAGATCACCGGGAAAGCACACACTGAACGTAGGTCACATCCAAATGATACGCTGTCATGTGTCAGTCTACGGTGCCAGTTCTTGTTGCTGGAGGGAAAGTTTTGTTTTCAATGTACTACCCCCCAAAAATCACTAAGTGCAAGGCAAGGTTATGACTCAAATTACAAGCAAACAAGGAAACTTAAAAGTAGAGACTTAAACTTTGAAATCATACCAACCTGTTGTGCCAGGTTTCTTGTCATAATCATAACTTTAGTTTAAGCTCCATTAATACAGTTGCACTAACACACTGTGGCACAAATAACAAAATGTACCCACATTACTTTTGAATTTCCTTGACCTTGCCAGTTTTTCACATCCTCCACATTACTAAATAGTAGTTATTTATATGTAATTGATAACCATTGTACAGTTACTCCATAGCTTTACAATACTGCCCGTACTATATCACAAGCATTACAAATCCTATAAAAAAGCAGCCCCTGTAGTGGCATACAAGAATAAATTAACCAAAAAAATTTAGTATTACCATTTATTGGTGACAAACACTACGTTTTACTTACATTCCATGGGGAGAAAAAATTCCAGCGTAAACAATGAACTGAAGCAGTACTTAACTTGCAAGGCTATCGTGCTTTACCTGGACCATATGCAAAAACTTTATTGCGCACAGTTCAGTGCGCAATAACACAACATCAAAAGCAACACAGTTTATATATAAACATAGGTAATTTTTTTCAGCCCTACATGGAGATGTAATTAAACAGTATAAAGCACTCAAGGAAAATCAATCTGCGGTTTTATATGCACTACATTGAGATCATATCCTGTAGTGAGCTGTGTGCCATCTATACACACAATCCTTAAAACATAGATCAGAGATCATTTAAAGTCACGTTGCATTCGAGTTCCCCTACCCCCCGCTCAAGAAAACTAGAAGTTAACGAAAAATGATCAAAGTTTAAAATTCCTAAAGTATTTTAATTCATTCAACCGTTGGATAATTAAGCTAGGTTTGCGAAAATACTGGACTTCTTAAAATGGTGGGCACACAATTTGTTTCCAGTGAAACTTTACTATTTCAATAAAAACAAAATAACCACATACATGGATATGATCTTCCCAAGTTAGTTCACAGACAACATGTCAGTCTCAGAAGACAAAGTTTCTAAACTGTGCTATTGTTCTAGATACAATTAAGAAACTTTTAAATGAAAAATTTATAGTGTCATTTCAATCAAAACAACATAATGAAACTAAAAATTTATCACTGTTTGAAGAAAAAGCAACGGTTATGATTTAGACACTACAGTAGGTTGTAAAGACTGTAGCACTCTAAAACAGTTAGGTTACATTAATAGGAAGCATTTGATTTTCTCTGGTGCTTTCAGGTTTGGGTCCAGTCAAAAGCCTTTTTTCAGGCAGTGCTGTCCAGTGTTTGTCCCAAAGTGTTTGAGTTAGCCGGTTTGAGAAGAGGGTCACTTTCCATTTCTTGTTTCACACATCTACAAATGAGAAAACACCTGTTACTTAGGATAAAACACGATTGCCGTGAGCTTCTGCATCTGATACAAAGAATGTAAGGTGCATACAAACAATTTGTTTCCATGTAACTGGCCTCAATTTTTAATCAATTAGCACTTTGTTAATTCCACCATTTTGGCAGCTTATTATCTAAATGAGAGGCTAAAGTAGGTGTTTTTGTTGTGTTCCCTCCCCTGTGGCTCAAAGGGAGTAATGTGCAACCCCTCCATGTTTCTGCCAAAAGCAAGCTGTGAAACCTGTATTTGTTTACATTTTACAGACAGCAGATTTCTAGAAAGAGGAGCAGCTGTACCACTTAAAACACACTGAAAAGTCACAGTGTTTACGAATACATGTAAACAAATAGTTTAAGCAGAGCGATCACAGTCAGAATTGCTATGTATCACAGCCATTACATTTTATCCACTTGCTCCTGCTTAGTATTTTGCATTTGACAAATCAAAGTTACAAGCTTGATGATAAAACCTACCCTCTCATCCTCCTGAAGAAGACAACAGCCCTTGGCATTTTAACTTTTCTGGCAAAGAAAAAAACCCTCACATTTTATTTGTTTATAGTACATCATCGGGTTAGAGGTTCCATTAATGCAAGGGAAAGTCAATGGTCACACTCACACAGACATTGGTCCATTTCCCGTTCTTGGCATCTCTGTGGTTTGTTGGTCCAACTCAGACAGCAACTTTAAAATATTCAATGCAGCCTAAAGAAAAGAGAGAACATTCAGCAATTCAACCGGAGTCCATTTCATTAATTCAGTGAAAGCAGGACCGGGGCTCACTTGAAACAGAGTACATGTTCTAATCTTGGTAATATATTTTTTAAGGTGCATAATTACGGTGGAAAAAATGCAATGATGCAGAATTTAATCCTGCTACATTACACAATAGAACGGTGCTGTGGCTAGGGGATTCCCATTGCATTTGCTTTAGCAATAGGGGAAAATTAATTCAGCAGTACTATTAATATCAAGGGAAAAGACACTAGATTAGTAGTGGCTCAAACTGTACAGAGCTTAAGATAAAGGACACTAATATACAGAGAACCAAAAAGTCCTTTGCAGAAAAAGAAAAGTTACACAAGAATCAAACCCACAACACAGATAGGGCATGTGTGAGTGTTTAAAGGAAGAGTCAGTGAGGCATGGCTGATGCAGAAGTCAGTCACCTTCGTGGAGAGCTGAACATTTTTTTCAACTTTATTCAGATCAATTTCAGGGGCACCTTTTCAGAACGTCCCTGATGGGTTATGGCACATGCGTTAGATAAAGATGAAAGTCTGAACGGAGGAAGGTTCTCATGTTGGCCCCATCATGATGTTTAAGCTCCGAACTGGCTGTTCCTTCTCCCTTTTACCTACTGCCCTGACTTGTGTGCTTAGTGTTACAGGAGCCCTTTACAGCAGGATGGAAGATGGGTGTGAAAATGTCAAAACTAAGTGACAAAGATCAAAGACATCTGTATCAAATTAGAGCCATTAGAAAATTACTGCAAGAATTTTTAGTATAAAAATCAGCACAATCAAGTTTTCCTAAGTGTATTTACATAGTGCAAACTATTCCTTTAGTCTGCGGTCAGTACCCAGGTCACCACTGGACACCAACAGAACAAAACTCTTTTCAAATTATAGCAAACTGTGAACATATTGTTAGCAATATATAATGTCT
Source organism: Caloenas nicobarica (assembly GCF_036013445.1). Lineage (NCBI taxonomy): Eukaryota > Metazoa > Chordata > Aves > Columbiformes > Columbidae > Caloenas > Caloenas nicobarica. The sequence goes on from NC_088259.1 coordinate 16,683,444, forward strand.
TCTCTAGTCCCTCACAGTTTACAACCTAGAAGACTGATTCTTTCACAAAGAAATATTTCAAAGATCTTGCTTATAAAGGGAGCTTAACAGATTTAGAGTGCCTCCTGCTCTCTAATGGTGAATTTGCATTTCTTCCATTTTGGATTCCGTTCCAGCAGAAAGTCTGGTAACGTGCAGCCAAGTATTACAGCTCCCAATGAAATATCAGCCCATTCTGTTACAGAAAATAAGCTGATATGCTCTTATGTTTTAAAAGTTCCTTTTCATACATTTTATTTAATATGGGCTCATGCAAATCGTATCAAGATAAAGCAAACGCATTTTTTGTAGACCAAAATTGTGAGCATATATTAAGCATTTTAAAGGTTATTTACATTAGATTGTGATATTATTAATCAATTATTTCAGCAACCTGTGAAATATTAGACAAAAAATGGCCAGGGAATTGTACAGCATTTAATTCGTTGCTATCCAGCAGCAATATGAAACCTTGTTCTATCTGCTGCGTCCCTTGGCTCACTGCAGGCCAGACAGAAAGCACTTCAGCAACATTCATCGTACCATATCGTGGCAAGATTCTACATCCTTTCCAATTCCATGGCTGATCAGTGGTGGCTGAGAGGAACAGTTTATAAGAGATACAAACTCGTTCTTGTTATTTTTTGGAAAGTCTTTATATTCAACCTGAAGAAAAGAGAAGGATTTAGTTCTTTTTAGTTAACCGAGTACAGGAAATATATCACAATTTAAAATTATCCTGTCTTTAAATCATTCTGTCAGCCAGTAGAACCATTTACTTTGAAGTCTGACTTCACTTGTAATATTTTTTTAGTAATCGTGAGAGCTCTGCAAGCCTTCTGAATAAAAGTGGCTATTTAATAATGATCGTTGCTGAGACCTTTATCCTGATCATTGCTATCTACATTTAAAACTTTCCCTATTATACTTTTTAATCCACTGAGCTCCTTTAATATATTAATATAGGAACTTGCATGCAATTCTGATTAAAGGGACCAAACACAAGAAAATGTACAGCTTACAGCCAATGTTAACGTATGAAAGATTATTCAAAGAACCTGATTTCAGATCAGCCAAGTTCAAGTTCATACTATGTTCCTACATCACGACAATTTTCAGAAAATGCTCCTTTCAATTTTATTCTTCCAGGACTCCAGAGTAGCACTGAATTTAGGCTGACAATGCAGTACAGAAATCCGCATTTGAAAACTAAATAAAAAAGCTGTAAAATTCAGTACATTTTGTAGGTACAGTAGAAACATTTACACAAATTTCAGCTTAATGAGCAGCCTCAGAAGACATCGGCTGCCAGCAGAACTAAAAAGCTTTAGAACAACCAACAGGTTGGACCAGTTTGGACGGCTTTGGAAGAAACCTTGCAAAGCTGAACATTTACCTGGATTCCTTGAACATTGGAAAGATAGTCCAGCTGCTCAGAGGGCCTAGTAAGTGGTCCGTGGGGTACGTGGCCTGATGAGTTGTTGCTCTTTAAAATGGTCTCAGCGGTAGGAGAAGTGCCACCATACAGCAGCTCTCTGGCAATCATGGCTGTTACTGTCGCCTTGGCAGGGTTTGGGGCCGCCCTACTGAACTCTTTGGTGTGGTGTCCTTGATTGGCTCCTACAGCTTGTGCAACCTCAGGGACCATGGGAAGAATTCCAGCAGGAAGCTGCTGATGGCTAAGATAAGGCATCCTAAACTCATCTTCTTTATTACCTGAGAAGAGAGAGGCACATGCTGAACAGACGCTACTTCTGTGAGGCCTCCTGCAGCCACATGAAGGCATCTACAGGCATCAAAAGCCACTTTTGAAAAAGGTCATTTGTTTCAAATGACTTCTGAAACACTAACAAACTTAGTGAGCTTGATTTGCTTTTGCTGGGTCAGAGATCCAGCACCATCAAGACTGAGTTTGCTTGTTGAGTAAAAGATTCAGTGACCAAAACCCTCCCAAGGGGTAGATTTATTCTGCAGGCCAGCAGCTGCACAGCTCTGCTCTTTGCGGTGTCGTGACACTATCAAAGCGACTGAGAAACGTCTCTCACATGCACACACATGCCAAGAGGGCCATGCTTCTTTCAGTAGTTACTTACTAGTTGAAGTCTCCTCAGAGCCCGGCTCAAAGAAGGTTACTTTTCTGCCATCACCTGGTTTCTTCACTGGTGTCTTAAAAATACAAGGAAAAGAAGCCAAACCCACAATATTCCTTTAAAAATTTCTTTTCCCCCAAGTTTTAAAGTTTTCAGGATGTAGGCGATCTGACTACTCAAACTTTACTGAAGAATTTATTATTCAAAAACCTCAATTATTAAATAGCTATAAAGAAAAGGCAAGTTCAGTGATTTTTATTCACTGAATGACTAAAACTATCTACAGAGTAGTAGAGGGGTATTAACAACACAGCTATTGAGAGCTAGATACCATAATAAAGCCAGTTAAACCAACATTACTTAGCATTGCTGAGGACAATGTGCTGCACACATATGGGCATATGCATGAAAAAGGAGAAACTTAAAACCAACTTGCCATTTTAACTCCCTGGTAACATCTGCTGTATCAAGAGGAGAATGCGAGGCTCGTTCCCTGCTAAGGGACCCACCAAAGAACTGTTACGAACTTTCGACTGCAGTTGGCGGTAAGGCTGTGTAAAACTATTCCTACCACAGAGCCCTATAACCTACATGTCTGCAAGCTCCTAAGACCCCATACATCATTTTTCACCAGTTCTGAGCCATTCCATAAAGAAGAAATACATTCATTTAGCCTTCTGATGATACTTGGATTTACTTGCAAAACTGAAGCCTTAATGTATCCAAAATGCAGTCATTTAGAGAACAGTCACCTCAGTACAACGGCTTCCCAGCCAGAGCAGAAAGCTTGAATTTACCACACTGTTTCTGCCTTGCAAAGCTGCGATTGTTTCAACTCTGCTTTTGCTGTAGTATCAAGCAGCAGTTGATTCTTACAGGCTCTTACCTTCTCTTCCGTCTTTAATGCTGGCTTTGGAGGTTGAGGTTGAGGGATTTTGAAACCTAAAATTTCCAACATGTTTTCAGCTGCATTGCGTTTAGCAACTTTTTTGTTCGTGCCCATTCCTTCAGCTGTGTGTACACCAACTTTCACCTGGACAAAAGAGGAAGAAAAAACAAGTACATTCTTAAACAGTAGTATGAGGATTCCCTTATTAGTGATCTGTGTCTTAAGCATGCTGTGAGTCACAAAATAGTTCAAGTGATCATTATTCTAAGCAAGTTGTCATTGATTATCAATGATCATTGGCCTCCAAGCACAAAAATTCCAAACAGAAGTCACGCAAGCGACTATATTTCATCATCTCACCTTGGCAACAGCCTAAATGCTCAAAACTGGTATCACAGCAGACATAAATTTTCCAAGCTGAAGTCACAGGTTTGGCAGATTTACTAATGTAACGGAAAGAAAACAACTAACTTCTCTGTCTTGGCCAGAAGAGGAGAGAGGTCTGGAGATTACACTTAATTATGAGAGGCTAGTAGATACTCAGTATTAAAAATACAATGATGCTATTGGGATTTGCAATGCAGAGTGCAGAAAGGGCTGCACTCTGAGGCAACACAAAAATATTCAGGGGAAGCAGGAAATGAAGGATACCCATGTTCATGTTAATGAATCCTACATTACAAAATACAGGAAGCTCAGTATCTCTTAACAGAATATTAATATTCCTGTTAATGGAAATATTAAGCAGTTACAACATAGACTTCTGGTGCCCTATGCAATTTTTTTTAACCATGATTCAGATCACTTTTCTTGAACCTTTTTCTTCCTTGAACATAGCCCACTAGATATTTTCTTCCTAAATTTCATGGAAATTTGGCTGCAATCCTGTTGACTTTCTGTTTGACTCATCATGACAACCTGATTACAGTAAGTGGAAAAAAAAAAAAAATCAGAGTCATGCAACTACATTTCTCAAATTAACACACAAACCTGCATAACGAACTCCCTGCGCCTGGGAAGGCCCCGTTCTGTGATGAGCATGTACTCTGGCTCCTTCTCTTTCTTGGCCTGCTGGATCTGGGCAAGTCTGCTAATGGGATTCATTCCTTGACCATACTCGGGACTTGTTTGCAGCTATGTAGAACAATGTTTAGGAAATAAGCCAAAATTTGTGAATATTTGGTTTATTTGACAAAATGCAGCCTGCAACTGAGTTAAAAACACCGAAATAAAAGTCTCTTAATGAAACACTGTCACAACCAAAGAGAAACACTCAATTTATTCCGCCGGCTCTCACAGTTGACCACATTTAACCTACTACTGGTAACAGTTTTACGAGTTCTAATCCTGCTATATTAGGCAGGACAGGCTTAGAGGAGATTTTGCACAAGCAAAATCATGCAAAACCCAAAGCCGTAAAGTCTAAGGCTTGAAAGTCAGAGCTTGATTTTTATGTGCCAGTAATTCTTTTATAAGGTTTCTCTTTCATTTTGAATTTACTGATAACTGTTGTAAAAGTGGTGTCAGAACCCCATGTAGAGTGGGAGCAAAATATCATTTCCTGTGTAGCACCAGGCTGCTGATAAATGCCGAGCAGTTGAAGAGTGTTTAACTCAGAAATGTCTCTCATCTGATGATTATTTGTAACAGTCAGATTTCCAATCTGTTTGTCTCTTACCTTCACTATTGATTTCGTTTTCTTTTTGATTCGTGGCTTCATTTTCTCAACTGTAGGAAGGGGTGGCAATTTTTTCAGTTCTTCTAGGACTGCTATCGCAGCATTTTTCTTTGAGATCTTCTTGCTCTTTCCTTCACCTTCACCCATGAATTCTCCAACGGACACCTTGGTTACAAAGCTCTTCATATGGGGAGGACCACTTTCCTTGGTCACCTGTTTCAGAGGGAAAAACTGAGTGAAAGCGTGATAAACACTTATTAAAAATGGTAGAGCACATTGTTTATAATAAACTTCTCTCAAAAACTACGGATAAGGAGATTTTAGATTCTCATACAATCCAGAAAGTAGAGATGTAAAACATACTCTAAACACATAAATCCCACCCAAATAAATACATACTCTAAAAATATCAGATGCAGTAAACAGTATTTACATGTAAGTCATTAACCCATCTTACTTAATTTACTGATTTACTCCTTCAATATTAAAATATGACTGTTCTACTTCGTCAGTGTGTACTTCCACACAGTTAACATCCCCTCATTAAATACATCATGTTACGGTAGTAGAACATTACAGAGAAAGCAATTCTTTAGGATCCAGTATTTTAGTTCACAAATCAAGAATTCTGTAGACATCTGAGAGATAGCTGCCTGCTACAGATTTAGTCTTTTAACTCCATTCATAACACATCACACTTCAAAATACCTACAAAGTTAAAAAGTAAGTATGAATTAAAAACTTCCACCCACAGCTGGCTTTGTGTATATTTTTACCAGTGATGCTCAGGCTAATCTGCAATAATCAAAAGCTTCATGTAAAATTTCTTAAAACAGTTTTAGAAGCAATTTAGTTACACACAATTGCGTTTTCTTACTATAATCACTCAGATAGTTGACCTAAACGTTACTCTGCCAGCTCAGGAAAGCAGCATGACAAATTAATATTTTAGTGAAACAGAGATGCTCCTACGGAAGCCATTGATCGAAGGCAACTAACTGATCGAGGAGGGGCGAAGAGGCAGCGAGCAGCCAGGCCAAAGGGAAAGGAAAGTAAGATGCACATGAGGTCAGCTCACGGCAAGAAAAGAAACCTACTGGTGAGATTCTGCAACTTGCGGGGAGTCCACATCAGTGCTTAGTTAAGCAAATACTTCCATAAAAGTCTTTCAGAGTGAGCTCTACTCTTTTGCCTCGACTCTGCACGTGAATGTTCTAACTGTTAATGTGGGGTTGTGTTTTGTTTCTTCACTGCAATACTGATTTTTCAAAAAGCTTGTAAAAAAGATTGCACAGACAACCATAGCGTGCCTGTTCACTCATGTTATGATTTTAGTGCATGAATTTGTGAACAGGTAGATTTTGCTTTTTTCCTTCACTTTACCATATAAACTCCAAGACAATCAGGGTGACTGTCAAAGGTAAAAGTGTATTCACAACTAACAAGATACGTTAAAAGTCAGTTGTCTGGGTTATCTAGAAAAGACTCGACTTAATGTGTACCCTTAATGTTCTAATAAAAACAAATCTTGAGCTTGTAAAATAAACATACCTCAAAATTCACAGGCAAGTTCCTTTTAAGTGCAATCTCAAAAACTTGGCTTATTTCAGATTTATTGAGATTTTCATCATCTGGTTCTTTTCCGTTAACCTAAAAGAAGCATACTCTATTTAAAATAAAGATCCTATTAAATTGAATTGTATCCATCCAACCAGTCTACTGAACTCTCAATATTTTAAGTAGTCTAACCTTTACTGGCATTGTACGTGAATGTGTAGAAATGCAGCACAATTACTACAGAACTGAAATTTAAGAAGCTCATTTAAGGTGTATGTGTAAAAGCTAGCAAACCTTCATATTTTCATGTGCTCATCATAAGTAAAAACAAATGGAATAAGGGCCAATAAGTTTAAAAATCTATTTATAGAAAAACAAGCTGAAGTGTTAAATTAACTGGTTTCCAAATGGAAGTACCTTTATGAAATACAGTTTTCATCTGCTGATTGGACATTCATACCAAAAGCACTAAGACAGTATCAGATAAGAGAAAGGGCAGGAAAAACAAAGATTCTGAGAATGGGACCAATGTGAAAAAGGACGGCTAATGAGTCCCTGGCCTAGTCCTGTCTTTCAACATGCTTCCTTGCACGTGCGCCATCTACAGATTTTTTTCCTCATCTGAAGAACATACTATCAGGAACTTGCCTTAAATCAAGCAGTGTACAGGTCTGAGAACTTACACCTGCTAGCAGGACAGCAGTGCCAGGTGAAGCTTACCTACAGGCACTTCTACGTATCTCCAGGTAAAATTTTCATTGTGATTCCAAAAATGTCTTCACTGATGTTGAGACCAACATGAACTAAGAGGCATGGTAACAGCAACAGAGAAATTTTAAGACTAAGTGCCCAGCAGTGATATTGGAAAGATTACAATAAAGATGAATAGCAACAATTTCACCAATTATATCATGCCACAATACTAGTTATGCAACCAGGTAACAAAAATGATTTAAATATTTTATTGGAGCAGCAGAAATATGCCAGAGAGCTCTCATTGATTCGAACTAGTTTTGACAGTAGCAAGTATCCCAAATGTCTGTTACTAACAAGGTAGATTAAAATATGAGGATTTTTTTCCTACCACTTAAAGCAGCTTCTTCCCATCCCAGAACAAAACATGAGTAAAATTAATCTGTGGTTTTCACTCCTCCCACTGTCCCATCAGATTTCACACTGTTCTCATGGGCCGACCCTGTAGTTCAGGTTTCAGCTGCAAATATTTCCGAGGAGCACATACGGCCCGACATCCTTTTGCAGTGGTAACACTGATACTTCTGACCCCACCGCTGCAGCCCGTCTCCAGGCTCAGCCGGAGGAGCGCGGAGCGGCGCGCGGGCTGGAGCCGCGGCCCCGAGCCAGCCCACGCGCTGCAGCCGCACGGAGGAGCCCACCGGGCCTCGGCGGGAGGCACAGCGCGGCTCCAAATCCGCGAAACCCAGACTGAATACACGAGCCAAAAGTCTCGATCATCGTATTCTAAAGCCTATTTCAAATGCAATTGCTAAGTTTAAAAGGAATAGCATCATACACCCAGAACAAACATGTGTTCTACTGAAGTCTTATTTTATTACGGTCTAGGTGTTGAAGCAAGTTTAATGCCAGCATCTCCAGGAATGATCTGTCACTACCTTTACTGTCAAAACATCAGCATGATCACTTTAATTACAAATATTTTCCCTTCCTTGTAATTTCAGATATAGTCTTATTTTTCAAATTCTGACATTTTTCCTTGTGAAAATGACCAGGACTTCTCTTTATTGGATTAGATTTTTCCCATTTAATATCCTTTCAAGAGAATACACACAAATAGTATATAATAAATATAAATTTGCTATACTACAGTGTACATCCTTGACATATTCCAAGTCTGGTCACACGGTGTAAAACACAGGTACCTTTCCTCAGTATCTTTATCTAAAAAGAGTAAATTAATAGAAAAAGAATAATTAACAGACTATAGCTGTTTTACTGATTACTTTGTCTTGAGTTCTGAATCAGTTTATTTTATAAACCAAAAATAGTAATAAATATGTTCTCCCTCTTTCCCTGCACACCCCAAGGCAGATGATTTATAAAGGCTGCTTTTAAAGTAGTTTACATGTATGCGTAGACTAAGCTCTCCAAGGAATCTATGCCTCTAAATCAGAATGAAACCACTAACATAAGCATTTGCTACTCTTAGGTTTCATCAAATTGTTCAAATCCATCTCTAACAAGTGAGAAAAACAGTCACAAAAGGAAAAATGGCAATAGATTAAAAAACTGCCAAGCAAATTGCAAAAGTACTACACTCCTTTAGAGGGAATCTGTCTCTTAGGAACTCCTTCAACACGTGCTTCCTCAAAGCTGCTCGTAAGCAAGCGATGAAAACCAGCGGAGCTGCTGGTTAGGAGGATACTGATTTCAGCACAGTTACCAGTCTGGCTGTTGTCTTCCCTGATAAGGGTATAAAGAGCAGCTGATATTTACCAACTAAGTGGCAAAAAACAGGAGCAATTCTGGTTTTAGTATGTTCGGGCAAAAGTTAGAACTTCTGTCTAATGGTTGTGCTGGAAAGCACAGCTTTCTGGGTTTTGTAAGCTTTGAATCGATGCTTTATCGTCTCTGGATTTGAATATGCAAAGTAACCCTGTACTGCAACTTTGTCAGTATGACTCAACTCCAATCAGACGAATTTGGGTTGGAAGGGTCCTTTGGAGGTCTCCTATTACAGCCTCTCACTCAAAGCAGAGCAGACTTTCAAATGCACTGGGGTTGTTCACACAGGCCTTTGTCCACTTGAGAGCTAATGTCATTTACTTTTTCTCCTGCCACTTTCTTCTAGATTTGCAGGCTGAGAAGGTGTGGGAAATGGTCATTCTTACCCTTAAAAGTCTAATGATTTTATTCAATTATTTCTTCTTAAGCACTGAATATTTTCTAATTTAAAAATACAAGATTAAAATCTTGAAAATACAAAAATGTGTGAAATAAATAATTTTAAAATATACAAAATAATAAAAAAACCCCACCAACCAGAAATACAAGAGTTCAAACTTAAGCATATTCTGTTTATACACACACACGCAAATGGGATACACAAAAGTAACTACATTTAAAAGGAAAATTACTGGCAACATCAAATGACAGGTAGGAAGTATCAGGATTATGTCTGCCTGCAAAATCTTAGTTTGCCTCCATTGCACACACACGCACTGTAACAGCATCTCTTATGATCTTACGCTACCGTACCCTTCAAGGGCCTTGCCTCACTGAATGCGAGAACGAACAGTGCTCACTGTGTGGTAAAATCCTCCTCATTTTATCTTCGTCTTGTCTAGTGCAAAATGCTGTTACAAAACGAGCAATTCCCTCAGACATTCCTAAAACTACAATATTCGAAAGCAACAAATATTAATGAGCTTAGCATTTAAGTACTAAACTTTAAATTAAGATCTGATTTATCTGAGTGCTTATTATAAAACAGTACTCTCTGCTGGAAGAATTGCTCTCCTTAAGCATAGCTGCATTTCTTACTGTTTGTTTTGTAGATAAGTTAAACATAAGTAGAAAAATAAAATGACAAATGCATCTCGTGAAAGTTTGAGTGACTTCCCCTGCGTATGTATAGCAGGGTCAAGACAGCATTCAGCTAGCTCCCAGTGAGACTGCAACTGTTTTAGTCATAAAGTAATCCTCCCTTCTTGCAATCTCTTGCATCATTCACAGTAGTATTTCCCTTATCATGCCCTTAAAAAAAAAAAAACAACAAACCACACTCTGTAGGTTTACTTGTTTACTTCCTTTTCCTCCCATTTACACCCCTGCACTGAATGAGACATCCTATAGAAAGGGACACATGGTCACATAAAGATTATTGCAGTGTTTGTTCTGAAGACCTCACATTACTCAGCTTTAAACAGAACTCTACAAATATTCAGCAAGTCACTTGTACAAAAGCATTTCTAAAACAGTGAACATAAAACAATTCAGTTACACGTGATCCTATTGTTTTCTGCAGAGCTGGACTCCCTGGGTCCAGTGCACAGAACTTTGCTACCTGAAGTGGAAAAACAGCTGATGACAGTAGGTCACCTTGTAGGAGGGGGAGTGCAAAGAGGATGTTATGCATTAGTGACACAGAACGACAACCCCCAGGGATTTGGGGGTCCCCTGCACTGAAGGGGAACGTCCCCCTCAGACTTGACCTCTCCAGCTTGTCCCCGACCACACTGTGCCTGTCACCAGTTGCAGATTTCAGTGCAGAACTCATCTCCAGTCCTTCAGCTTCTTTTCCCAGCACCGCTCTCTTCTCCCCAACAGCACTTGTAACCCCTTGACTCTCAGCAGCCTCCATCCCTCCATAATCTGCATTCCTCCAGGAGGGCTTTCTGTTACCCAAACCACTACCATCAGTGCCTCCGAGGCCTCTTCCCTGAACCATCAGATCCAGTGTTTTTGCCCAATCATCTGGGCAATGCTCTCCCCTACAAACACACTCACAAGTTGTAACTCAACGTCCCTTGGCTTCACACCACATTTCCTCAGTCCTCTTGCTCTGCCATTCCTGGTAGTTCCCAACTATTTTTGTTCCCCGGTCTGAGACCCTTTGTTACCTTCTCGCCCAATCCTTCATTTTCCTTCTTTCTCAGGACATAGCCAGACTCAGCATCCAGCAAGTTCTCATGCTCCTCAGGTTGTAAATTATCAGTCTAAGCTCCACTTTCTGTTCCCCACCTCTCTGGCAACATCCTTGTCTCTCTTGCTTCAGGGTTTGTATTGCATGGCTTCCTCCTACAGGCGATACAGATGCCAGCATGGAGTACAGCAACAGATCTCTTGCTCTTAGTTCTAACATCAAGCTCTCATAACTCAGACAAGTATAATGAGCCCATACAGGAAAGACTAAATGCACTCTTCGTAGCAGCCTTTGGCCAAAGCAGCCAGCCAGCACACACTGAGAGCGAGCACGCAGTCAGCCAGCCCCAGGAGCTATGAGTAACTCGTGTGCACACAACGAGACCTTCTGCCCAGGCAACAAAAAAGCATGAAAAAAAAAAAAAGCAATAATAGGGTCTTGGAATGGAAAGCGCTGGGCGGCCATAAATATATGGAAAGATAAAAATTTGCTTCTTAGATTCATATCATAATGTGTGTGAGTTTACTACTTCCATGCACTTCCTCCTCTTCTAGAGCTTCCAAGGTTCTTTCCAAAATCATGTAGGAATTTTACCCAGGAAGCAAACCCATGTCTGGTTTCTACATTGCCCATAGTAGAATCAAGTACCCCATTTACACGCTTCTTCAGAAGTTTGTATATGATCTGTACCTGATAAGATATTAGTTCCTATCTATGCTTCCAGTGCTCATATCTGACAGAGGTCTATAGCATTGCTGTGGAAAAATATGACAGCAAAAGAATTAATATAACTTCATTTGGGAAAACTCTAGTTCCATAGAAATCTATGCTTTTAAATAAGTGTTTCTACTGATACGAGTAGGTCAACACTACTACACAGAATTAAATTTTGCAACTCGCATCTTCCTCTCAAGGAGAAAAAAATTCTATAACAATATCTCAGTTTATCTTAGCAATTTATGCTTACAGCACCAAGACTGATTCCCACCTCTGGTTTCTCAGGCAAGGGCTCGTTCTGCAGAACTTTCAGTGCTTTAGCAGCGGCATCGTGCTTAGCAGCTTGTCTTGTTCTTCCTTTCCCATGAAACTGCTGCCCTCCAATTGAAAGCTCAACTTGGTAAAGTAAGGGCCCAACAGGAAATGGGTAAAAGTACCTGCAGAGAGAGAGATTTAAATAAGCAAATAGTTTGGCCTACAAAGTGAACAGCAGTGTAAGTTACACATGGATGAATCTCTTGGATATCAGTAACCACAAGTCAGCACTGAGGCACTACTACTAAAAAGCCAAATCTTGATTTAAAGTCTAAAAGATTTTAGGGAGAGCCCTTTGAAACTGAGTATCAACATTTCATGTTTTACAGTACAAACAGGGTTCTGACCAACTAGAACAGAGAAAGACAATGTAACTATGCTTTTATACACTTGGCAGGCCAGTCAGTTTTGAACTCTCAGTTCCTATGCTCATATAATATTCTTTAAACTGAAGGTGTAATTTAAATTGTTGTAGAAAAAGCACCAAACTTTTCTTCACTTTGGCTTTACACAGAGAGGAAATGAAAGAAATATTTAGCTATTCAATTCATGAAGCTGGCTATATCCGAATGCCCTCAAAAACACTTCATCATCTGGTTCAGTTCCTTTTTTCTTCCCCTTCCACACCCCGCAAAGAAAAAACAAAACTTAAATAAGACAAATTACAGATATTGATGGGATGTACTTATCAAAACCTTTTGCATCACAGGCTGGCTATGTTTCCAGCTGAATATCCCTTTAAGGGACATTGTATTTTTAGCTGGTTTTCAGAAGAGAGCATCAAAGCACTGGGATGAAGAGAGCGGAAGTTCAAAGCTATGAGACTGTAAAACCAAAAAATTAAACGATACGTACCGTGGAGGATAAGTACCACCTCTCATAGTATAGTTGTAAGTGGATCTCATCCCCGTATAAGGATCAATAGGTTTGTACATAGGTTTCTTTCCCAACTTCATGCAAAGTGCATTTAACTCCACTGTGGGGGTTACACTGTCTAAATAAAAAGGAATATAAAGTCAGCTGTCCAACCACCACACAGGGCTGAAACAATCTCAGCTCTTTTGCTGCCTCAAAGCAGGGAAAAAATGAGCTCGAGTTTCGCCGTATGCAGTATCTTGAATGAATTCTGAACAGGAGTGCTAATGAACACAAAGAACACAGGTCTAAATTAGCAGCCTAGTACAGTTGTGACAAATCCTGTTACAAAAAAGTGATTTACTGAGGGCTTTTTAAAAAAATGTTGCTTTAAACTTGTGAAGCTACCAATTTATTTATTTTTACAGCGTATCTAACAATGTGATCTGCAGAACAGAAGTTTCTCTTCCCAAAAAAATACTTTTAAATTAAATTAACAGACACGCTGCATACCTTCGACAGCTGTTTGCTGAGAGTGAGCAAACATTTCTCTTTGTATTTAATGACTTAAGATGGGTTTTTATGACTCTTCACTTTCCAATTGCAACTGGCCTTTTTCGGAAGGAAGGTATATTGCTACTAAGGGCTATAAACATTTCTCTCAATAGATTGTGTGGATGAAGAATTGACTCACTGACTATTCTCATCTGAGAAAGAACAGTCATATAAATGGTCAATATTTTAACACAGGCCTCACTGGCTCAAAAATCAGTGTATACGCTAGTAAAACAGTGTTTTGTTATAAGGCAATTGCCAAAAGGAAATGAAATTATGGAACAGACTCACAGACAATATAATTGCTAGCTTCTAATATTTTCACTGTTGACTGTACAAAAAAAGAATGAATTTAGGTGATGTCAGAATACAGCTGGCACAAAAGGTAGGTTTAAAGCTGTGCTGAACATACTAATGCTATCCTAATAATTTTGAATTCACATGCAGAGAGTACATGCAAAACAAATCACACATGCAGAGATGTGAAGCTAGCTCATACTTAATTTTACATTTTAATTTAATTTTAAATACATCTTAAAAAGCAATCTTAGTTAAGAAGTTCCCTAACCATAGCTAGCTCCAACTTAATGCTTTGATACAGATCAACATCTATTTCTCTTTAAATTATAAATGATGCTAATTCCAAAGTTTTGATCTAATCCAACAGTTTTAGTTTGGTTGTGGGTTTTTTTTTTACTTACATTTCCAAAGAAATCTTTATTGTCAAGCGTCTGAGTTATCCTATCAGAATTACCAAACACATTAATTGGCCCCCACAAAAGATTATTCTTTGCTGCAACCCAACTTTTTTTCTTTTTCTTTTCTTTTTTTCTTTTTTGTTTGGATTTTTTTACTTAGTTTTCTTTTTCTTTAGGATTAGGATAAACATCTTTTCCAGGATTCCACCAAGTGTTACAACACAAAGCAGTAAGTTAAGCAGCGGGTCCTTCAAGCTTGAATGATTTGATGGAAAAACCCTATACTTGTAACTTGTTAATATGATGACTTTTACCACATTGCCTACAACGATCAAAGATTAAATCAAGATGATGTTCTCACAAAACCTGACAATTGCCGCTGTTAAATATGCAGAATCACTGTTTTTATTCATCCTTATGCAACTTTAAAATACATACCAAAACCAGAAAGTTGTATTATATATACATATATATAATTTTTAAAAATCAGTTTGTTGTGGCATATACCTGGATTCTTGCCTTCACTGCGAGATGGACGAGCCGTAGGCTTAGGGAATTTTGTCCCTTCCAAAGCTTTGGCAGCTGCCGCGTGTTGCGCTTTTTTAATACTAGTTCCTTCAGCTTCCCAGTGCTGGTCCCCGAGAGTCAGCTGCACTGTAAACACCTCAAACCCAGAAAACGTGACGTTTGTTACAAGCTGCTTCAGAATTCACGTAATTTATTAGACCCTCTTACAAAAACAATGAGTCTTTTAGTGATGCAAAAGTTGAGAATACAGCAACCGAAGCTTTTCTCAACTACCATGTCATCTCCAGATTTTAAACACTTTGAACATCAACGGGATTTCCCTGATTACTGAACTAAGAATTTCACAAGAGTTGTAGCTCGCGATGGTCCTGCATCCTGCATGACCACGGAGGCTAAAAACCAAGACACAACGTGTATGGAGGTGACAGCTGCATGGACGGCTGCTGTGCCAACATCACCCTCAACAGCAGCCCTGAAATACAGATTTCTACATAACTCAATCTTGGTTTTATACTGTTCGTGGTTTTGGTTTTCTTTTGTCTTTTTTTTTTGTCTTTTTTTTTTAAATCAGTATTTTTCAGCACTTTGAAGAAAGATAAGTTCATGTTACACCATAAAAGCTTCTACACACCCACAGGTACGCACGAGCCTATTCGATTATAGAGCAAAGCTCTGTGGCACTTCTTTTTAAATACGTGGGATAAGGAAGGATATATACTGCCCTCAATTTTCACAAATTAATCAGACAACAGCAAGCCAAGGTTTCCCTGGTAATTAAATGATTTTTAATTTCAATCAGAATGAAAACACAAGTGAACAGATGCCCTGAATGTTATTCCAATACTTTTTGTAAATGCAAACCTTGCCTCCTTTGCACATTGAAACTGACATTACACATATTTTGGACAACAGATTTTAGTTCTTAATATTATTCAATTCCAAGGCAATTCCTCTAACATACAACAAACACTGTTCCAGGAAACACCTTCAGAAGATGTCCAATTAAATAGACACATCCCAGACTAATTTTCTTTGTGTGCCTTGACCTCAGTTCTCATACAATAGAGATCTTCAAAGAGGGTTTAAAAGTTTAATATTAAACACCCTTCTTCAGTGTTCTTTGAAGTAACACAAACTTCTTGTATATTGGCCATATTCCTGAAAAACTATCTCTCTGCAAAGAAACACCACCAAAGGAATTGTATATAACTGAGATTTTGACATAATATAAGAGACATGCCACAACCTGGGAAGCACAGCACATGCTGGGCTACCCCAGGCATTCCTATATTCCCCCTGTGAAGAACTAAAGATCCTTTTGCTAAAGTAACTGTTGCAGAACACAAGATTGTTCAGTGCTGTTCCACCACACTGCACGTCAGGCGTTAAAGAATATACACCAAGATCCTTTTTTTCCAAGTATCGGGCAATTAGGACAGAAAGGTTCACTTTTTTACAACTAAAAGAGAGCAACAGCAAAGCAACATTCAGTAATGATGTGTGCAAGGGAAAATAACTCTTAAAATTAAGTAGTAAAACTTATTCTGAGCACATCAACAAATACAGATTTGTACCTCACCAACTACATAAACGCAAAAGCACTGCAACTCCTTATGTAGTATTTTTCCTAAAGAAACATAATTGCCATAAATCCTCCTGCATCTCACAGGATAATTTGGACTGAGAAACTATTTTCATATTTTCAGGTTGGTGGGATTTATCTCAAAATATTAAAGTGCACCACATGAAGAACACTGAAAATTTGCATAACAAAAGTTTAGTATCATACTAGAAAGTGATTGTATAAAGATCATCCGCATTTAATACACAAATTTTTAGCAAAGACTGCAAGGGACAAACTTTGCTTTATTACATGGAAGTCAAAGCCAAATATCTCATACTGGAGCTCACATAAATAATCCTCAAAATAAACTAAGTAGTTTTAGGTAACAGGTTAGTTCAAACTTTACATATTTTGGGAAAATAACTTTTTAGCACACATCTAACAGCTTCACACTTCCCTGCCACTGGTACTTTGCTGAGCTTCCCGTTCCCCTCTATGATTCTGTATTATCTCACACCAAAAGCATATACTTTGCCTTTCCACTTATGAAACAGCACGAACAAGAGCAGTAAAACACTTTTATGAATACTTACCTTCGAATGAGCTGGACCTTGCTCGCTCAGAAGTTTATACTCAGGCTGAATCTTGTTGAAACGGGCTAACTCATTCACAAGACACATTGGGGTTTTCTCTTTGGGGTTTGCCATGTTTGAAGGAGCTGAAATATTACAGAAAATCCAAATGAACAAGTACCAATGAACTCTACTACAATCCTTAATAAAAAAAAAACCTAATTGGCTTAGCATTTATTTGTCTGCAATACACCACTTCTCAGAGAAGTTTGGCTGGAATAAACGGCTGCTCAGTAGCCAAAGCGGTGACGATCGACCAAATTTTGGGATTTCCAAGCAATAAATGCCCAAAAGAGAGCATCGTCACTTTTCATGTTTTAACGCAAGCCAGAACTATGCGGTTAGGAGACTCCCGCATTTAGCTTGCATCTTATGTAATACATTTTAAGGAGCAAATCTTCTAAGTATTCATCATTTCAAAAAAGTCAGTTAATGTGTTTTTCCTTCTCCTATTTTCCCTATTATCTATTTTTATTTATTACCTTTTATTCAGTCTATCATATTTTATTAGCACAATATATTTATCATTAAATGGTCATAAAAGAACTAAAGATAATAGAACTAAAACTATTTCAAACATTTTTATATTTAAAACACGCTACTTGTAGAAAAGATGAATAGCACTGTTTTAAAAATTCAATGTTGTATACTTGTATTCTTTACTATTATGAACATTTCAACTAATTACTAGAACGTTGTGAAAAAGTACGCTTCTGTCTGTCTCAAACAGATTCATTCAACAGGGAGAAGGCATTACAAGCTACTGTAGTTGGAGAAATATTACTTTTAAAGTATTTGTAGGTGTGAGACATCAGGAATGCATCATGCCAACCATAAACACTAAGAATATACACACTCATGAGCAGACACTGAGTCTGACCTGCGGCTGCATTGGTGGATGTCACTGACGCGGAGGGTAAGGCAGAGTTTTGGATGGGTCTGCCTGCGTTTTCAGAGGGCAAAGAACTCGTGGTAGAAGGAATACTCAAAGGCTGTGAGAGAGACGGGCTTTTATTCAATATTTGGCTCCCTGCAAGGGCAGCAGAAGGATTCTGAATTTGAACTTGAGACATGTTCACTTCCAACCAGAGCAAATTACTGTAGGTAAACAGCTTTGAAGGCAGGCAAACTCAGTGCGATGAAGCCAAATTGCTAACCTAAAATGCAAAGATAAAAAAGATTATACTAAATATTTAGCATTCTCTGTCTATTGAAATCATTTCTCCATTAGCAAAAAGAAGGAAAGTGGAAAAAGCATTCAATGAAACACCCATTGTTTCCATTTTGTACGCAATAAGCCACCCAGCGTATTTCAATCTATATGCCCTACCATTTAAGTTTCACGTTTATTTCATTTACAAAAGAGAAGTGGTATAGAAGCTTTGTTTACGCTTGCTCATTTAAGATCAACTACCCATCTGTTTTCCCCATCAATGAATCTGCTTACAATGCAAATCCAGTTACTCAAACCAATAGCCATGCTTCTATCCTAAACAAAGAGCAACTTTCATCACCAGATTACAGTTCATGCATTCTGCCATTTAAAGTTTTTAACTTGGAAGGGCAAGCAATAAATGCGGTCTTTATACAACAACTATTTAGAGCATGCACCCTTTATTATAATCATATACTTTTTCCCCCAGGATCACTAAGAATGCCTGAGCTCTTCCGAGGAGAACACAACTGGTGTCCAGCAGAAAATGCCAAAGTAGCAACGACTGGGAAAAGGGAAGGTGTAAGTTCATAAACTCCATAAGCTACGTGTGCTTTAAAGGTTACTTCTATTTAAGACAGAATGTGTCTCAGTCACAGTTCAAGCATCAGCTTCAGAGCTACTTGGCCTTGCCACACTGTAAACAAGTGTTGAAAGCGCTCACAGGCATCTCTGTTCATTTCAGAAAAGACACCTCCAGGTGATGAACATGCACCGGTCACCCTGAAGTGTGTGACAGGTCTTTCCTCCGCCGACAAATTAGTATTGGATTTCTCTTACACATGGATGCAACACTATTTTCAGTTAAACCTAAATATACACGAGCGGGTTGCCGTTCGAAGGCTATCGCTGCTGCCAGAGCTCAGCTGCCCATATCCACTTACGATCCACGTATCCATTTATTTATTAAAAATCAACTTTACAGCCAAGTAAATACATTTTACACACACATATGCACACATACGTTGGTCACCCATAGCTTCTGTTAGGGCAGCAAACAAAGGTTTATTCTTTCATTATTTTTAGACAAAAAGGAGAAGAGAAACCGGTGCTCCAGATACCACCAGGGAGCTATTAGTAGCAATACAACCCCACTAGTGCTCTGTGAGCTTCCATTTCTGAACCTGTGAATGGACTTCCAAGTGCGTGAGGGGCAGCAATGAGTCAGAGGGAGGTTTTTAGCCAGTTACTGACAAAACAAGTCTAAAAGGAGAACCTACGTTAATACATTAATGGATACAAATATTTATTTATTTATTAAGAGGGAAGAAGCTACTGGGAAACAACAGATACACCAACAAATCTATCATCTGGAATATTTTTACTTTGAAAAAACATCAAAAACATGTCAGGCTTATCATACTACCAGTTGGATAACTTTGTTTTTTACTAGAGAGTGAAATTAGCTCAGATCTCATTACTTCACAAGACCCACATGTAGATTATACTCAAATCAAATCCTATATTTGATTAGTGCCTTTGCAGAAGTTACACATTGGGTGCATCGTAACTGCGAAGATGGTATTAGGGAGCCTATCTAAAGGAACTCCAAGAAGTTGTAAGACAAGGACGAGATGTAGAATAAGACTCCATGGTAATAATTTTATAATCACCAAGTTTCATTCCCAGGAGTATCAATAGAAACGCTGAAAACTTTCAAAACTTTCAACAATAATAATTGCCTGGAAAAAGCAGTATAATAAAAAAAATCTAATTCCCCTTTCCTGCTGAAGTGCAATGCCCTTCAAAGTAATCTAAGTTAAACAGTTTCTAATCCACACATTTTGAGAAGACAGCACCAAAATGTTTCATTTTGAAGTCAAAAACCATCAGGATCTTTCAGATCCTGCTGGAAAGGAAGTCTGAAATTCTTCTCACAAAACTGCCTACAAGCTCTTTGCTTTTAAAGCAAGGCACTACCCACCATTTATTTGCCATCACCTGGTTTAGGGAACATGGAATTTCAGCTCCGAAATACGTACATTAAAGTGGTTTTCTAGTCAACTACCACACAATGCAGAGAAGAACAGTATACCGAACCCTAGTAATTTTTCTTCCCAAGAAGGGAAGTCCCTGACAAGGATATTATTAGTTCACTTTCTATATTTACTGCAGAGCACCGCAGAACCTCAGAGCGGGGAGCTCAGACCGCTCTGCCCAGTTACAGCCACCAGTGTTCAGCTTGAAAAAGCTCTTCTTCCAACACCTTTGGATAGAAGAATATTCAGGACAGACAATTCAGCTGTTACTCGCACAAATCCGTGGAGACTTGAGGTCACATCCTAGTGCTTGAAACAATAAGGTTTTGGAAACTGATCCAATTTCGAATAGATTTCAGCTGGCCACGTTCCATGACCAGACAAAAAAACCTGCTGCGGACACGTCCGTGGCTCATAACCTGCTTTTTCCCAGCACGGAGACCAATCCTGGCTGCTCAGACACATCTAACCGGGCTGGTAAGGACCTAGGATGGTGTTTGAGGCACATCTTGCTGGAGTTGGCCACCCACCCTCCCCAGCCTTTCAACAACCTGGGAGAGTTCAGCCTTTGTGTACAATCCAAACGACTTTCAAACTCGCAACAAACCAAGTGCAGAGTTAGAGCACAGCTCACTTTCTGCATCAGTAAGATGGTAATAAACCCACCCACCCTCCTTTGCAAAACCCTTTGCAATGACAAGCATAGCCATAATTTGATGATGAGAATTACCATAAAAATACCTGGCCTCTGGAGACATTAATTTAGCAAGAAAGAAAAGATGTATTTAACAGACTCAAGTGAGTGCGCCTTTCCGTGACTGTTTCTAAAGGTGGAAGAAGGAAAAGCTGCAATGCCTGATAGAAAAGAAATGTTAAGGAATCAATAAGCTAAATCCTTACTTAAAAGAAAAATGTGAAACCTGCGGAATGCGCTGTTCTTCAGGGTTTGTCCCCAGGACACTCAAGTAGCTGAGCTTGCCAGTCTTTTGCCACAGCTGAACAGAAATTCATTATCAAGGAGAGATCTGAATTGCAATGAAAATAACACTTTTCCAATGAATGCATCATTTTTCATCTAAGTGAATATAATGCTTGTTTCTACATAAATTGCTATATCATTTCTACATAAATTGCTACATCATAATCATGTTTCTCTCTTCTTCACCAACAGACCAGATCAAAAGTTGCATCCACATCCTGCAAGTTATCACCAATTCAGAACTATTTCAGAGTTCATTAGACTGAATTCAGGCAGAACCAAAGCAAAGTAGGCATTAAAAACATCTTGTGAACTGTTAAAATTCCACTTTACAAATTTCCAACAATTCTAGACACCAGGTAGCGACTTGCAAGATTATACCTTACAAGTTCATATATACAAACATATATTATGTTTTCTTTTTAAAAACATTTAGCTCATACGTTGGCAAGCAACTTCAAAGAACAGTATAACAAGAAAACTGGAATTTTGTATTTTTTCAGCTAGCTGTGAAGCTTACGATAGTGTAGTTGATTTGTGTGAACTATTTCACTAGGGTATAAGAACTTACTGTTCATCACCGCGCATTTAATTATAGGTTATTTGGGGATTATTAAAGGGTTTATAGTGCTTTCACAAATATGCCCTCTACCCTATAACAGGCTTATAGAATCCCAGCTACCCAAGAAAAAGCACCATGATCTAGAAAGTTGAGGCTGACAACTTATAAAGGCTGTTTCAGTGGATAGAGAAACAAAGATGCCAGTATTTCAGGTGATTTCTCCCCGTAAGCAGGGGTGAACTACTTCAAACTTCTCAAGACAAATACCAGTACAGATAACTGAGCCCAATACGATACTCGAGGCATTGCTAGAACGTAACATTGGAAGATACGTGAATGAACAAATGTTTTACTCATACCATCTCAGCAGCTAATCACATAACTTGCTCCTTTCCCACTCCTCCATGCTTACTTTTCGCTAACTTGGACGTTCGCATTTTAAATTTTATTGAGACAGCGTTGCACTAGAATATTATCCTCACGATGGTAAAGGCTGTCATCAAACAACACAATGACCTATGGACAATAATAAACTTAGAGATGGATTTCCAGATGACAGAGCACTGTCGCCCACTCCAGATTTTAGAGTTTTGTGGGTTTTTTGGCACACTAACAACTGGAATATTCCCAGAAATCCTGAATACATCAAAATGCAAAGTTCAGAAGTCACTAAGGTAACCAAAATGCAAACAAAGAACTGCACAAAGATGTGAACATAGTCTACTCAGCCAAAGATAAATTAAAATCTTCCTATATAAAAGAAAGAATGTAGCATTTTCATATAAAAGTTCTCTTGGGGCCTTTTTTGTGTGATAATTGTCAAAGGTGTTGCAGACAGGAGCCAGAGGATCAAACAAAAAACAGACACTTCCCGTGGATAATGACGTTTTACCACAACTTGTGGTTTCTTTAATATCATGCAAAGAAAAGGTAAGAAACTTTAAAGTTTTAAGTAAGTTTCCTGTACCTTTAGGAGATCCAGAGAGTGGAGATTTGGATTTAGTTCTGAATAGGATATTTATGATGGAGAATGCCTAAAAGGGAAAATAGAGAGTTAGCATTTTGCTTCCTAAAGCTACAAAAGGATCTTCTGTAGGAAGTGTCTCACCACTACATGGAGTTCGCCTCAGCTGTTTGGACGACAAGAATGTGCATTACCACTAAATTCTCACGGACAGACTGCTGAATGGAGCTGTGTTCTTCGAAGCAGAAATTCCAACCCAATCTAAGAATCTTCTTTCCTTGCTCCTTCCCCAAACCAAGTGATTTTTCTTATACAGTGGAATTTCACAAAAGTGCTCTTTGCAGGATTAAGAGTCACTTGCAAGTTTTCTTTCTGTAGTACAGCTTTCAGTTCCGTAGAAATTAACCTGCTTCAGCTACTGAAATTAGACCGAGTCCTTAATTCACAAAGCCAAACCAGAAGCAAGCCACTAACCTGAGAGCCAAAACCTTTTGGCTACATATCCAGTCTAATGATTTCACTCATAAATAGGCATATAAAAATCAACCTAACTAAAACCATTTTAGAATAAAATAGTTTCAATACTGAATATGAAACCTGTCACTAAATGGAAATCAAAACATATTTTATTCTGCTTACAGATATAGCACAAAGGGTTTAATCCTTCTCTTCCATGACTAAAGCCAACTGTGCGCAGACACAAGCAACGTCAGTACCAGCAACAAAATGGGCAAGATCTCAAACTTGATTAAGGTTAGAAGAGGACATAGATAAACAAGCTCTTGCATTTACTTCAGACGGCCATTTCAACATCCTGCAATGAACCTCAGCGCTGCAACCAGCTGTCTTGGAGTCCTGCAGAACAGAGGAGGACACAAAGCCTGAAAAAGGCAGACATCGTGCCTATTTTTTTAACTGGAGAGTGAAGAAGGAAGACGAGAGGATTACCGTCCTATCAGTTCAACTTTGCCTCCAGAAGTTTTTCTGAAGGCTTAATTAAGCACCTGGAAAACAAGGAAATGGATAATGCTCCCAGCCAGGACCAAAACTAAGTTGTGTAAAGACAAGGGCATTTTCTCCAGCCATCTCTGGGGGTCGAACCAGGCTCAAAAACGAATCACTTGGTCTCAGGAGGAACAAGTGCAAGGTCCTGGGCAGGGCCTGTCTGTTGATCAAACACGGGGCAGAAAACCCACCAGCTGACACCAGCAGAGTGGGAGCAGAGTTACAGCCAACAGAACATCATTACCGAGCACAAGCCCAGACTGACAGGCTCTTTTAGAAAAAACAGTCATCATATTGAGATGCAGAAATGGAAAGACAGCCTGAGAGAGACCTGGAGCAGCCGTTCCACTCTGCACCCAGGGTTACTGAGCCCTCAGCTGGAGCCCAGCTCCACGCAGGGTACCGGGCTTTGGGACACATGCAGACCCAGGCAGCAAAAACAGAGTAGGAAAAGCACGAAACACTCACCTTTAGAAAAATATAACCTATAAGAAAAACACTAAAGGATTTGGGCTTGTATATGCTGAAAAGCAGAAGGCTGGCTGGGGCCTGACAACCAGCAAGTTTCGAGCACATAAAAGGTTTTTGGAGTGAAAACGAATAATCCGTTCTTCATGCCTAAAGTGATAGAACTAGAGGAAAGAGGCTTAAAAGTGCATCAAGAAAATGCTTTCTGATAGTAATGATTGCAGTGAACTATACTGGTTTGGGTGACTTTAGGAAAGCAATTGATAAATATCCCATTTATAGAGAGGCCGGCATACCTGCCACCGCAGAGGGACTGACGATCGCCCTCCGTCCCAGCCGGGATCTCCAGGACTGCAAACACACCGTTGTCCCCCTGGCCATAACAGCACATTTCCATCTCTTATCAGGGGAAGACAATGGCCTTGTTGGTAAACAACAGGTTGGGCAAAAAGGGGGATCTTATGCGAGTCCTACCATAGACTTGCTCTGAGCTCTGATGAACCACTTGAAAATACAGGAGAGACTAAACCCTCAAAAAAAAAAAAAAAATTTATTCATTGTCAGGACCAGAATATGGAAAAGTGTCCTGTTCCTTAGGATGTGAACAATCAGAGGGCCAGAAGTTACGACATTCTCATTATCCTACTTGTTAGGAACTCGCATGTGCACCCCATGGCAACTCTGTGCCTCCACCCCAACCCAGCAGCACCGGGCAGGCAGGGCTGGTATGGAACAAGGACAGAGCAGAATGAGAAGCAGAACCGACACCAGACAAATCTGTCAAGATTCAACTTACGAGGACTTCCTGACATCACCAACTAAAAACCATGTCATAAACAATATCCCAGAAAAAGTTTTAGCTACAGGAAATGAGGTTTTAAATCAAGCATTAATTTCTTCCTGAAAAGCAGATGCGTCATTACACAGTGCACCTGAACAGTTACCGACCCGTCAGTCACTTAGGAAGGAAGATTAATTGTTCCTTATCAACAACAAACTCCGTTCTCGAAGCAGGAAAGTTCATTCACCCCTATTTCACAGATGAGCAACAAGAACACAAACCCCAAGTCCCGCCCCTGCCAAAGGACGTGGTACCCGAGGCGGGGGTGGCAGAACTGAAACAACTACAGCAGCTGTGGATGCACAGCATTTACCGGCCGAGCTCTCCCGCACAGTCTCTGCGGGTGTCACTCCAAGTCAACCCGCCCGGCACTGCCGACCTGGGC
Source organism: Caloenas nicobarica (assembly GCF_036013445.1). Taxonomy (NCBI): domain Eukaryota; kingdom Metazoa; phylum Chordata; class Aves; order Columbiformes; family Columbidae; genus Caloenas; species Caloenas nicobarica. The sequence continues at coordinate 16,708,557 of NC_088259.1, forward strand.
CCGGCCGCAGCGCTGACGGCCGCAGCCCCGCTGCCAGCAACGCCCGGGGAGTATTACAGGGCATTCATTACCCCGACAAAATATTGATTAGAAAGATTCCCTCTCTCCTCCCTTTTTTAAAAGGTGGGTTTTTTTAAATAACTCAAACATGGTGGCCGAGTCTCTTTTGTCCCATTCTCAACCATTTTGGAGTGTGAAGAACAAATTTCAACAAATTCTAGGAGGTTTGTTGAGATGCTTCATTTCTTACTATACTTTTGAAAACCCACCAACAGTGGTAGGTTTGTAATATATAGCATAAAATTCTAGAGTGTCTGACTGTTGCAACAGTGTTTAAGAACAACATCTAGATATTTACACTTGAAAACTCTAAATAAATATTCACTACCAATCAATATTAAAAAAACCTTACACATTTGCAGACTTCGTACAGACTTAAGACTATTTACACAACTGTAAAACACTAGCTGAACAATGTTTTCTTCTTAGAGAAATCTTTCTATTGTTTGGGCAAGACAAGGAATACCTCAAAGGCAGCATCCACTGTAGAAAAGGATAATGCTCTTTGTGAGAACTGTCAAGATGAATTTTCAGGGGCGGATACACCAAATATTAAGCAAATTAACTCAGAAGCTAAGACATGGGTTATTAATAAGAGAACAGGTGATGAAAAGCTAAAATTTGAAAGTGAAATCTGAAGGAAATGAGGGAACTAGCAGATGTACACATAAAGCAGACAGTTCCAAACATAACACAAAATAATAAACCAGAAAGTGATAAGGCAATCATTAATAAAGATAAATGCTTAAATGCTAACTTCTAGCTGAATTAGTATTGTGACAAATATGTAATGATATTTTTCCTGCAGTAGAACAGGGCAAAGCAGCCCACTGATACCGATTACAGTTAACCTGGTAACCAGTGCACAGATCTCCTGCTGTTCCAGTGCACCTTCAAGAACTCTATTAAAATAATAAAATAATCAACCCCTCAGCAACGATCCCAGACAAAGCAATGAAAAATTTTTTTTGAAAGTTTGTATGTTCTTGGAATAAAGCTACTGTTTTTCAGTAAGATCTGAAAGGAACAGAGCAGCTTTCAATTTTGCTCTGACTTTGTACAGTTGCATCACCCCAAATTTATTTCAACCAATGAATACTTTAGTTTGGCTGCAAAATACCTAATACTTTGACTGACTGGTACTGATAGTGAACAAATTATTAATGATAAATGTTATAGAAAAATTTCAAACAAAGAAATAGTAGCTGCTTAAAATAATAATCGTTAAAAGAATTGTGTCTTGCATACGTCCTTTAAGGAGACTTTTGAAATGAGATTCTGATCCAACATCAGAAAACAGAAAATATAGTACAAAATCCAACCCATCTTCTCTTTAAACATTCATCAAGATGTGACAGACATCCAGAGAATATCTCTGTAAAAGTTTGAATGTAGCAATTTGTTGCACAATTGAGATGATCAACAGACAAATCAGAGATCACTGTATTGCACCATAGCTATAGCTGCATCATTAAAACTCAAATTTTGATGTTCGTTAGTATTTAAGAAGAAATACATCCCTGCCAGTTTGAGCAAGGAAACTATGTAGCACACTTGTTTGTTCCTGGTTAAAAGAAGATTTTGTAAATATACTATTCCAAAAGTAGACAAAGGGCTTCATTGAGATATTTTATTTCATTGCTATATATACACCTAGCCTTCATTTACAATCCAAATAATGTTCCTCCCAGGTCTGCCTTAAACCTGCCAGAAAAACGAGGACAAAAATACCCAACAGAAGAATAAACCAGAAAAATGGCTGTCAGCATTATCAGCCGTAGTATCAGCCCGATGGACAACCAAAAGGAATCAAACCCTGTGCCACCTCTAGGACAGGCAGCGGCAGCACTAAGATTTAAAAGGAACTTGTTGCTGTTACATATCCTGAAAAACTGAAGTGTCGTGATCTAAAACCTGTGAAAAGTGAGGCTGGTGCAGCGATGGCTGCCAGACCCAGTGGGCACCGAGGAGCAAGCACTGGTGCGGGTGTTCGGAGCGAGCGGGTGCCGCCAGCACCGGCTGTGTCGGTGTTTGGACCACGGGAGGGCTGGGGGCGTCTGCTGCTGTTGGCGCCACATCTACACCTTTAATCACAACAGCCAGACGTGCCCGGTTCAGGCTCTGGAGTTTTGCTACCGAGATCGTGTGCCCGAGACTTTGCAGGAGTCGGGGACTGTTGTCGCCGCTCTGGGCAACCGGGAGGAGCCGGGTGGCTGCGGCCACTTCCCCGGGGGGGTCAGAGAGCCTGAAGCGGCTGCGGGGGCCCAGAGCCAGCGCTGTCACCCTCGGAGCTGAGCCGGGGCCGCGGGCAGGACCGCCAGCGTCACCTGGAGCCCCGCGGTGCCCGGGGCTGCCGCCGGCCCCGCGGCCCGGGCGCGCAGCCCCCGCCGCTGTCGCTGCCCTGCCGGGGACAGCTCACCTGCCGCCCCCGCCGCTCTCCCCGCGGCCCGGGAGGGCGGGCAGGGCCCGCGCTGGCCCCGCCAGCGGCCCCATCGCGGCTCAGCGGGCACGGCCCCCGGCTCCCCCGCCGCGCCCGGCCCCGCTCCCCCGCGCCGGGCCATGGGGACCGGGCCGGGGGCTGCACACCCGCCCGCCGCCCCCGGGGCCGGCGCAGCCCGTGCGGGGGTGAAGCGATACGGGGGGAGCAGCAGTGGGAGGCGGGGGGCCGGGCCCTCCCGCCGCGGGGCTGTCCCCTCCCGCTAGGCCCCGCCGCCACCCCCCGCCCCGCTGCCTCGGCGCCGGGGGGAGCCCGGGCCGCCTCCCCCCTCACCTGGCTGCCTGGGCTGCGGCTCCCGGGCCGGCTGGTGGTGCGGGCCAGCGGGCGGCTCAGTCCATGGGCCGGGTCCCGGGGGGCCGGGGGGCGGCAGCGGAGGGAGGCGGCGGGCACAGGGCAAACACTAAAGAGAATGAGCGGGGCCAGCTCCGGCCGGGGAGGAAGTGACGGCAGCGCGCCGGGAGGCGGGGCAGCCAGGAAGCCAATCGAGAGCGGCCGAGCCCAGCCGTGCCCCGCCCTCCTCCGCGCTCTCAGCTAATGGGCGAGAGGGCCGGCTGGGAGCACCGCCTCCTGCGCCAGGACTACAAGTCCCAGCGTGCCCCGCGGGAGCGCCGCAGCGCGCCTGCGCCGGGACTACAGCTCCCGGCATGCCCCGCGCCGCGGCCGTGGTGCCCGGCCAAGATGGCGGCGGGGCCGGGCCGCCCGCCCCCTCCCGCCCCGGGCCCGGCCGCCGCGGTCGCTCAGCGGGCGGGGGCGATCGCAGGGCCCGGCGCGGGGGGCGTCACCGCCCGCACGCACGGCCGGAGCGGAGCGGAGCCGGGGCGATCGCAGGGCCCGGCGCGGGGGGCGTCACCGCCCGCACGCACGGCCGGAGCGGAGCCGGGGCCGGGGCCGGGGCCGGGCCGCCGAGGCGAGCGCGGGCACGTCCGAGGCGGGAGGCCGGGGCCGCGGGTGCGGGCCGGCTGCTGCGGCCCTGCTGAGGGACGAGCAAAGGGGCCGCCGCAGGCCTGCCGCGTTAGCGCCCGCCGCGGCGCTTCTGGGGAAAGAAAAATCCGACACGAAAGAAACGGGGCTGGGCGCGGGTCAGTGGTTTGTGAATAACGAGTAAATAGCGAACGTCAGCCAGCGCTCCTAGGAAAGCTGTTACAAACTTCTCAGATTTCAAAACACACGCAGGTGGGAAGGAGAATCCCGGTGAGGGTGAGGAGGCACAGAGCGGGACCAGCCCGCGCGTAACGGACACGGCGCGTGTAATGGACACGGCGCGTGTAACGGACACAGACACGGCGCATGTAACGGACACAGACATGGCGCATGTAACGGACATGGCGCGTGTAACGGACACGGACACGGCGCGTGCAACGGACACGGGGCTCGAGCTCTGCCAGCGCGCCTGAGGAGCGGGCGTGAGTCGCGTGAGCTGAACCCACGCGCAGCTGGAATTTGCTTTCTTTGCATCAAACTCGCATTTACCAAAGCTCCCCCGCCTCCGACAGTCAATAATTCCCTGCCCGACCTTTGCTGTGGCTTTCGGGTACTTGGTTGTTTCTGCTGCCTCTTGAAATTGCAACCTGGAGTGAATCCGTGTACGTCAGTTAAACCCAGTCCAAGATAGGAATCTATCTATTTTGCATTAAGACAAATTCCAGCACACCACTACTGACGCCTAGAATTTCTCGTAATTAAGCCTTTAAATACTGTTGTATCGCTTTGGATACCGTAGATCTTGAAAGAAGAGTGAAACTCCATTAACAGTAGCACACTGTCCACTGAATGTCTGACGCAGTAGCAGTTTCCCCTTCCTCGGTGGTCCCTGTAGTAATCAAAATTTAACTTAAAAAAAATTAATGGTAGCATTTATTTAAGTATCATTAAATATTCTAAAGACAACACTTTTCCTAACCTGTATGATTTCTTCAAGCAATACAACCGCTTTTTACAACAAATCTGCACTAGCAAAGCAGCTGGCAAAAATTACAATATGACATTAAGCAGCCCCCAGTTGTGCTAGAGCTAGAATAGGCCAATCCATCCTGTTAGAAAAAGATACTAAGAGAACTTTTTGTTTTAGAAATATTTTATCTTTCTTAATAGGTAAAAATACATTTTAAGTTACAAGGTTGCATTTAAACCCTATGGCATCATTAAATTGCAAGTCAGTAATTTCTGCCATTGTTCAAAAAAAAAAAAAAGTGGCATCCAGCCCACAGCATTTACTAACCGAATACATGTAACTTAATTCTACAGGAAACGCAAAAGCCTTCATATTTATTTGGGAAAATCACAACTACAACATTTCAGCAAAAACAAATTAGAAATAAAACCCAAAATACCTAAAGCTTCATGTCTGTTTCTATATTACATACTGATACAGATTCCAAAGATACCATAAAGAAAATACATCATACACTTAAAATCAATGGACAATATAGCATTCAAAAGACATTCTCCAGTATATGAGTTTATAGATATATATATATATGTATATCACATTTAAACACCTATTCATATGTTGTTGTGGTCTGTTGCATAATAATATGTGCTGTTAGACGCTTTAATTATTCCAAGCCAGCAACAGTTGTATTTCAGAAGGAAATGAAATTTCAGCGGTTGTGTAATGGTTACTGCAAGGCTTAGAGTTGTCTGTAACAGAAACAACATTTGTGCTGGTTTTTTGTTCGGTGGAGACAGGGAATTACAAAGCTGTTTGGTTTGGTTTGGTTTTTTCTCCACATTGAGTTACATTAAATCTTCAGTATTATGTTCTCTTTTTCCAGAAAACTGTGAATGTCTGGATAAGTGTAAAATCTGCATGACTGGGACAAAAAGTACCTGCAGCCAGATTATGAAGTTGAATGTAATTGAATTAAATATATATGTAATTCAGAAGTCTGAAGAATGCTTTGTTCACCACCTCAAATATCCAGCACGTTTGTGCTCTTGTTTGAAGGATATTTACTCCTCTAGTATGTCTATTATTAATTATTCAAAAATGTTACAAAAGACTTTTCCACTCTTCTTTATGCAGCAGCTTAAACACGGACAGAGATTTATTTCTAGCTAATAACTTGTAAAATATTTGAAACTTTCATTTTCTTCCCTGAAGGAAACAGCACTGTCGTTACTGTATTTTCAGATGTTCACAGAGAAATCTGATATTTGTTATTAATATATCTTCTGTGTTAAATACTTCAAAATACCCCTTATATCAGTCACAAAAACGGAGTGTGAATTTCTCACCACAGCTTTTGCAAATGAAAACTTTTTACTATGAAGCTAAATATATGAACTAGCTGTGCTAAAACCCCTTTATCCTGCTTTCCTGGCACATTACTAATTTGTAACAAAATATCTTTTACTTTCTATTAAGACTTATTACTTTATTATTTTCTTCTATTCTCATCTTGAATACAATACCGTAAATCCAGCATAAGCTTTGACCTCACATGAATTACAAGATTATTACTTTGAGGGAACATCTTTAAGCCTGTGGTCACTTTGCCCCCGGCTGTCAGGAGTCCCTGGCTCTGCACGTACCAGCTGGTACCTACTATTCCAGCCCACATTCCCCCTCAAACTTCCTCTAGATTACATTAAAGGCAATAATAACTTCATTTCTATAAGTAAGGGTAGAAAGCTAAGGGGAAAATACAGCATTTATCCTAATTTCTGATAGCTGGGCAGACTTACAGATAGATGTAAATTTCCACCAAGAAGTCACGCCTGGAACATGTCTTTGTCACGTAACAACTGCACGATTTTAAAAGCAAATGCCTAAGACAGGAGAAAATACTTTTGTAATACTTCTGCTGAACGTGCACGACTCCATCTCAGAATCCACAAAACAGGTAACAGGTGTTGAGAAATACTGTTCTTTCTATGAAGAAAGGATTAGGCTGTTTTAAGACAAAAATTGAGGTTTGACGTGAGCTTTGGGAGAAGGAAAGGGCCAAGCCAGGCTGGAGCCCGGGGGCGTCGCTGTATCCAGAGCCCCGGCGGGCGCCTGGGCAGAGGCAGTTCTGCTTGTCGGGGCAGACAGCTTACTCCAAACACAGCACGATGCCTCAGCCTCCACACGCCACGGCCAAGCTAGTGCAGGTGTGCAAACGCTGCGCTGCAAATTTCTTCCAAAGCTTTGTCAAAATGTTTTCCAAGTGATTCGCCAGCGTTTTAGTGTTTTTGACAGCTTGAAGCATTCAGCCTTGGAACTGACACAGGGAAGCTCACTGAATGATAAACCTTTTCTGTACGAGAATGAGTGAACTCCAGGGAAGGGTGAAGAAGTGTAAGCAAGCATTGTGCCCAGCTTTGAGCTGGACTCCCCATGCCCTACGTCAGCTCGTGCTGGGGACAGCACAAAGACGCGCTCTGACAGCTTTCATCCGTCCTGCCCCTTCTTGACAGTATTCTGGCTCTCGGGAAGCCTGTTCTCACAGAAAGGTCTGAAACGAGTACACAAGTACGTGCAATAATCAAAGAAATGCAGCCTGATGGAAGGCACGTTCAAGCGAGCTACTGAGAGCCTAAAGAAAACCCAGTTTTCTGAAAGCAGAAGTCAGCTGAGAGAAAAAATGTGCTCTGGCCTCAGAGAATTTTTAGAATGAAATGTCTGGCTCACTGAGAGGATGACTCTTATCTTAGCCCGTATTTACAGGAAGAAATAGAGAAACAGAACTTTGCTTTACTATGTGCTGCCAACAGCGCAGGAACGCTGTTAGTATTGTGGCCCATTCACAGCCCCAGAAAACAAGTACATGTACTTATTTTTGGTCGTGGTGGGGTTTTTTTTTTGGTGTTTCTGTTTTGTTTTCTTAAACCAACAATAAGGTATTATTTCTTCTGCTACAAAAGCCTTAGAACATTATTTAGAAGATGACAACCACAAGTCAGTCAGTGGGCTCCAGAAACCAGCAGACTAGAGCTCTATGGTGTCAACACATCCCAAAACAGGTGTCCCTTTGCCCATTTCATACTCAAAAAGGAGTGTGAGAGAATTTGAATAATCTGCTACCATGATCAGTTGCAGGGGAAATGGGCTACTTCTTTTCAGAAGTGTTTTAGAAGACGATCCCAGGTGATGGGCAGGAGTTAGTTGTCTAACAGAATTAGATGCTCCCAAGTCCCCAGGAGATGCATTGATACCGGCATTGCCAGCCTGAGCTCTCTAAAGAAACCGGTATTTGCCTCACTGTTTAACAAGGAATACACCAGAGGTCAGCCTGCAGAAGTTAAACAATCTTGCAAAAACGGTTATGACATTGCTTGCATCAGTTTCCACTAAAAATAACAGCTAAATTCAGTTGGAACATTGTGTTGCCTCTCGAGCCTTGAGCGGGGGGGCAGCGGCAGCGAGGTCTCCACTGCAGGAAGGCGAGGGCGCCAGGACGCTGCCCGTGCTCCGCAGACGCGTCTGCTGCCTGCACCGCACGCGAAACGTTCGTTTCCCTGAAAGGATTAAGTGCTCTACATAACCGCTTGCATGCCGCATGAAATCTGCACAGAACGGCAGGACTCAGCACCACGTCACTAACGGTGCCGCAGCCGTGTCTACGAAGACGGAGTTACTCAACTCTGAGTGAACTCAAGGACAAGTACGCCACGCGCATTTGTTGAAGTCACTTAGGCACTTACTCACACGGACTGTCTGTCCAACAAGAAGTCACACGTTGCAGGAAGTGCAAGATAGTGAACATTAAGATTCACCAATAATTTTCCATTCAGAAGAGCCAATTTTTCTTTGGCTCCCTCTCAAAAAAGTTCTGGCTTGTTGCTGTAAATTCTGACCAGTTCCATCTATGGTTGGTACTGGTAAGATGGAAACACCTGTTCACTGACATATATCACAGCAACCTGTTCGCTAAAGAAATCTTGCTTAGAAGTGCAGAACTAAGATGGTCTAACACAACGAGCCCATTAATATTGCCCAGTGCTGAAGAACCCACCTCAGCACAAGGTTTTCTAGTGTACGTGCACAGGCTGTCTGCCTGGAGAGATGCGAAGGCAGCACGGCGAGCTACTGCTACACGACCACCAGTGCCAATTTAATTTTCATTTGAGGCTGACAGGAAAAAAAAAAAGAGTCTGCAAGTTCTCTGTAGAATTGTTCTCCTAATTATCCAAGGAAAAAGACAAAGCTGCAGAGCAGACAGAGCTCGGAGTATCCTTTTGGCTTGCAGGTTTTGAATGACCACAGCTCAATTAACATTGACATTCGAGGTAGGCATTCGGTTCCTTGCAAACGTCACACATCTCCCATGTGGCTTCAGCCTGTCTATTGAAATTCCTTCCGCAAGGCGCTTTGGCAAACTCATAACACACATCACGGTCTCTCTCATCAGCATTAAGGCAGATGCTTTTCATGATCACCACTGTATTATTTCACTCTTGAGAACTGCTTTCACTTCATACCTGTGAACAAAGAGGGTCTGACACTGGATGGCAGACCAGATGCAAGAAAACCTCTTGATGCTGACTCATTTAATACATTTTTAGGCACTTAGTAGTTTAAATCCATTGTCTAACCAGCAACTCTTTTGTTATTGTATTCAAAGATATGGCCAGCATGCACTCTCACATGGCAGCCCCAGATACTGAAGAACCAAGAGGGAGCTGATTCTGCCCCATGTTTCCCCCTCAGTAAATTCTGTAACTTTCCTGGTACAAGGCCCAGCTTCCTGAGGCATTCTAACTATTATACAACAAACAGTCCTGATTCAAGTGATCTGCAGAAATTCTGTCAACAAGTAACAAAAAAAAAAATCAGTCATCTATTACATTGCTTAGTATCGCATTAGTCTGAGACTTCACTCTTATTCAGGAGTGTGTCAGTCTCTATAATCAGACGTATTTCTATGCCCGCAGCACCAGTGCTCTGGGTTTCAGCCCAGCAGTCTGAACGCAGGACGGCTCCGGCATTTAACTAGTCACTTCAACAGCCCTAACTACAAGGTAAACTGGTGCACTCAAAATTCAAGGCTACAAGACCTGGTCAGTGTATGAGGAGACAGGCAGAACATACAAGTTAAAGTTAGCTCTAAAAATCACTGCTTCAGTTTTAACACAACCCTAAAAATCCACTTGGAGACTGATAACCAGTCTAAGAGGGTCTATTACTTTGCTTTTACTGCACTGTACTGACATTTCTTGCTCAAAGGGAAGGGCTGCACCTGCTGATGAATATCAAGAGGGATAACGGCTTTGGATCTTCAGCCAAAGTTTTAGATTTGCCCTGTATGATCCTACAAAGCATTTAAACTATTACTGAAGATAAAGAAAAATCCTCACAGTCTGACTATTTTGTATTCTATCCTAAGTTTAAAACGTTATCTTTTTTTAAACCAACTACATTCTTCTAAAACAGTAAGCGCACAGTGACAGGCATTTTAAACAAGTACTTCTTATTTATTCACAATTTAGATAAAGTTTAAGGAAAGACAAAAGAAATACAAAGGACAACATCAAAATGAAAAGGAATTTTAGTGACCGAAGTGAGTTTCTACAGCCAGTGCTCTCCATACATTTCAAAACATTATCCAAACACGGCAGATGTAGATTTCAAATAAATCCCATAACAAACCACTATGACTATTCCCTTTGAAACTGAAGCGGGAATGGAAGTTAGCCACCTTTTATGAGTACACAAACCACCAAATTCTTTCAGTTTCTGCTTAAAGCCACATATATCTTTCACAAGATGGATTCTGCAATGCATTTTCAAGTAGCATTTTTCATTTTGTCTGAGCTCTGCTATAAAAAAAGTCAGCCTCAACCTTCTGTATAACAAAACAGCTTTTGATCTTGCTTGTGGAATAAATGCAATTCAGAGCAGTGTCACACTTGCGGCTTGGAGGTATCCTTGGAGATACTGCAACGCTTCTGCATTCAGACTAGTGCTCAGCATTGATGGAACCTTAAAACACACGATAGAGCAGAAGTGTCAGTGTGCACGTACATTAAACTACTGCTATATCCTGTTAATCACTATGTGAACGTATGGTACAAAGCCAAATGACACCCTGAGAGCAGCAGTTTTTCATTCTGAACGCAGCTGCTGGAATTACCATTCCTGATGCTGACAGTTTTACATACTACTTACCTGAATCAAATATGAAAGAAGAGTAGAGAAAACTTTTGGTTATTAAAGCAGATATCTGAACACAACAAACATGAGATCTCTCAGGCAATATTTACTTACCAAAATCTTGAACAAAGACGCTACGGATTAAAATAGTTAACTGTAAATTTAACTTGTTTAATTTAATATGAGCTGCCTGAAATCTCCCGAGTGCATACAATTGAACTGGAAACAAGTATTAAGTTATATACCAACAAGGGGATAAGTTTTCCTTTAAGAAATGGAATCTTTAAGCTTATTGCTAAATTAAGTAATGTGAAAATAAGACCTTTCTAAGGTTACTAAGGAAAAACCTTACAAAAGCTACATTCCATTAAAGAATAAAAGAGAGTAATACCTTGCATTCTGGTTATGACATACTTCATTGTGCTGATTGGCAAGCATTAGCGAAAGAGACCCATTATCAAAAGAGCATTTCTTTGTAGAATTTAGCATTAGCACACCACGTATGGAATCACCTACCCTGCCTGGGCATGCTGTAGACAGTTTGTGAAGAGACTGGGCCAGATGGATTCTAGGATTGTTCACCATTTGACCTACAGGATCGTGTTCTTTTTTCCCAGCAAAGGCAAGCTGAGAGAATGCGGTCTGATATCCTGGGGTATCTTCTATGTCAATGAAGTGTTCTTCGTCAGGGATAGTGTCGTCCTCGGGCAGCTCAAAGAGGCCAATGAGGGCCTGCAGCAAAGGAGTCCTGTACATAAAGAGGGGGGGATAAAACTGGAGTGCTTAAAATACACCGGGACAGGGTATCTTGGACAAGAATGTTCAAATTACTCAGAACCCTTTACAACTTAGCCCTTGGAGGTATTTGATTAGCTACTGAAATCGTAGGTGCCCAAACTAAGCTGGACTTGAAGAATTTTCAATCTGTGTATTTTACAAGCATGATATAGGTGCTCATACTAACAACATGAACAATGTATTTCTTTTTTAACAGGTCAAATTCTCATGAAACATACCTAAGACAAGCCATTCTTTTCCAGATGAAACCTCTTCTCTAACTATGTTAAAAAAAGTTCTAGTTCAAGGATCTACTCACTGTCGTTCAATTGAGGCTACCTGACACCCTAGACTGCCTTACAACCTTCCCAGGTGGCTTTCCCAAAAATTCTGCTGTCAAGCTATGACCTTACAGTTCCTCTGTCAGGTTATAAGTACCTATGCTCGGGTCTCCTGACTAACAGAACAGTTATAAGTCAAAACTGGGCCTAACTTCTCTTTTAGCTTGTATTCCTTCTGAAAGTAGTGTATTTCTTAAATGCAGTCCTAGTTAGCTGAGCCAGTGGTCTCCCCATCACAAAAATTTCAAACTAGTTCTGGCATCTGCTTTGAAAATAGAGTTTTATTTGTGGAGAAAAGGAAGTGGTAGGAAAAGCCTGAAACTCAGCCTCGTAACAATAGCAGATCTGAAGAAATCGCAACAGAGTTTATTTGTAGAATACGTTTTGATGATAGTTCACATTTTCAAAAAATCAAATAATCTCGCTAACAGGACTTCAAGCAGTGTTCTACATACCACAGCTTGGTGTACTCAGTGTCCATCATCGGAGGACATTCTGTTAATATTTTTGTAATGCCAACAGCACAGATTTTCTTTTCAACTTGTCCAGACACTTTCTGGATTTCAGGAATTATGATTTTCTCCAGAACCATTCCAAACATCCTATTATGACATTAAAAAAAAAGTATTAGAAAGCCATGCAGTGACAAAAGAAAACTAGAAACAACATGAAGCACTTGGAAAAAGAAAACCAGAAAATTTCTTAGGATGCTGCTCTGTTGCAGTAGATGCGTGGTAGAAATTTAAGCACACAAGCTTTCCGCAAAGGGAGAATAAAAACATCACTCTCTCCTTTTTATGATCTGCTTAGGAGATTAGTATCTTGAACTATCAACAAGGAACTGTGGGCAGCAAATCAGAAAGATTGCTAGACAAAAAAAAAAAAATCAACCACATCAGAAGAAACATTTGGCTAGTCAAATTAGCAACAAATGCAGTTTGCAGTTTCAGCTAAAGGAGACAACTATTTCCTACTTTAAAAGAAAAAATTACACAGCAGTCTTAAATAATAACATTTTAAAAAATCATACTAACTTTGGCTGTATGCTGTCAAATATTTCCTGCAGAGCTAGTGCCCCATATTTTATGCAGTACAAGTTAATGAAGACTAGGAAACCTGTAACAAGAAAAAGGTTGAATTAAAACTCCACATGAAAACAAAACAATAGCTTTAGAGTCAGCAGCAAAATACATTCTAACAAGTTTTTAAAAGGGATAGAAACAGCAGTCTTTATAAACTTGCAATTTTTGTGAAGTATCTTAACTTGCTGCCTTGAAGTTTGTCTAAAACCCAGCGATCTTTTCATGTACCGCACCACACTACTACATAGTGCTGGGAAAACCAAGAAAAGATTCAGTCCTTTTTCCCCTTACAGCAGTTATAAAACATTAGAATAGCTACTCGCAAAAATTTCAGATCAAGAACACTTCAGTGCTTTTAGCCAAAACCTTCACGCAATGCAGTTTTTCGGATCAGTTGGGAACTCCTTTGCGAGGCCTTGGCACCAGAGCCCAGATGCAAAGCATCAGAAGTCCCACTGAGATTTTGTTTGTTGAAGACCAGTATAAGCAATCCTGTCATTCTTGCTCCCATCAGGTGGCATTAATCAGATTTTATAGGATTAAGTAACAGACATCGCACAATTTGTGTAGCAATAGTATCATTAAAACAATTTAGTAAGTATGACAATCATCTTTCTGTTACAGCAGGAATAACCAGAATACGTATCTCAATTTGTCACAGGTTTGCTAGTTTAACATAAAACGTTATCAACAATTTAATTCATATGAAGGCTGAATGACACATGCACAGAATATTTAACAGTAATAAAACACAACTACATGTAACAAAAGAAAGTGTGGCCATTGTGCTCTGTGAGAGCATAAGTTTGCTGGTATTATTTGAGGACTCTATGGAGACACCTCCAGATAATGTCACACAGTCAGAAAGTATGAGGAACACGCAATTCTCCTCTCCTATTTAGTTCTGTTCCTTCAGTTTTCATGAAACAAGCGTCACCTGCTGAGGCAACTGCCTTATACGCCACCCTTGATCACACTGATCACTTGAAGCAAGTCATTGATGTTAAGAGTCACTAATATCCCTTCATCTGCATCACAGGACATAACGGGATCACTATTCAGAACAGCTGCACGGTCCAAGAACAGTTGGCATCACCAGCACTGAAGCTTTTCATATAGCAAGGAACTTACTTTTAATAAATTTTGTTGTTTTGGAATTTTGAAGTCTTTGGAACAGTAGAATGAAGATCTGTTTCCTGTACTGGGCAACTGATTCACTGCAAATTTAAAAGAATAGTTATTCAGTCCGTACTAGGATTTTACTAGCGTCATTTCACAGAAAACATGTATAGAATTGTTCTATTCTATTTTACTTATAAATGTGACTTTCTCCATTTGTTAAACATTAGCTATGAAGTGTACAAACACACTAAATATTAAAGTCTACAGAAATTAGTTTTGAATGTAATTTCAACTCATACTCACGGAGGCATATGCTCTATAATACTGTTTAGGAGATAGAATCCTTGATGGTCGTTAGCTTTGGAAGCAATCAACTTCTGGAACACACCTAGCAATCCAGGCTGCAAGAAAAGCAAAGACAAAACTTTATACAACAGTTCTTCTTATGCGACCTACCAGAACGTTGGCCCTTACCATCCAAGACATAGCCCAAGGCAAAAGCTTTCCTAACCTCACCCAGGGTTCCGTTTCTGCAGTTAAGGACAAGGAGGACAGATTTGTATCACGACCAAGGGAAGTTCTTTTGAGCGTTAGGATTAGCCTTGATCAGAAGAACACCAAACCCAGTTTGAACACGCACGTCTGCTTTATCAGTGCCATTGTCTAATCAAGTCTGGCTCAGCAGATCATGCAGCAGAAGTAACAGAAGTCAAGTGTGCAGCATAAACCTGCACCAAATCCACCAGTTCCCAGATCTAATGACATTTTAGCTCCTCCTCACTCTGAAGACTGTTCTGAACACAACCTGAGTTTTCCTGATCCACAGTGTTCAGCACGAGGCAAATGAGATGGGAAAATTGCAGAAACTTACCTGCCTGCAAAAATTAAGTGCAGGAATTTTACATCTTAATCGACAAAAACATGACAGTCTAGGATTTATCTTAACCACATAATGGAAAAGCATCCAAAAAGCCTGCATTCATAGTACTTTTTGTCTTTCTATGTAAGCATCATTGCAGTACAAGCACAAATTCTGCACAAAACCAGCTATTCTCTAAAGGAAAAATTTCCTTTTAATTTTTCATCTTAAGACATGTCTAGAGGCACACTAGCTAAATCAATCCAACTTACAATTTTGTCAGCAGCAGCACTTGCTATTGTATTGGCACCCCGCTCTAAATAAGCCTGCAGGAGTCGGACCAAGGGAGGAATGTTTCCTGTCCTTTCCCATAACACTGGCTGAAGTAGATGAGGAAACAATGCCATATAGGATGTTGGGATTTCATTTTTATGCATTTCTAGAAGTAGGGACATCACTTGAAACACATATGGAATGAATTCTGGAAAAGAAATGATGACACAAATTCAGCAAACATAGCCACTGTCAATTCCTAGGAACCATGTATCTAGTGATTCAACCTACAATTTTGTGATATTAACACAAAGATTCCAACAAATAAAACCTTGAAATTTATCACTTCCCAAATTTGATTATTCAAAAAATTCGCAAGCATCACATAGATATATAATT
Source organism: Caloenas nicobarica (assembly GCF_036013445.1). Taxonomy (NCBI): domain Eukaryota; kingdom Metazoa; phylum Chordata; class Aves; order Columbiformes; family Columbidae; genus Caloenas; species Caloenas nicobarica. The sequence continues at coordinate 16,724,044 of NC_088259.1, forward strand.
TCTATTTCCGCTATTTGTTAATGTTTCAGAACATGGAAAACAAACTACTAGAAACAAGGCAATATAATTTAGAAGAATAATAAGAGGCTTTAGAGTGATGATTGTTAAATATTTTTAAAACAAACTGTATTTTTAAAATAAGTTAATACGGTTGATGTACCCTATGGAACAACCCGGATGCTTCCTAAAAGTGTTTATTAGGACAGCGAACATGCTGCGTTCTCACTTCAATTTCCTGTGTTACAGAAAACCTGCCATGAGGTAAATCACAGCAACCCATTACAGTGGAGATAGAGCATAAGCACTTACTGATTTTAATTTACCTTGCACATCATTCTGTAGTATCTCAGTGAACACCATAAACAAAGCCTCTTCAAAGCTTCCAACTGCATCAGGGTTTGCTTTGCATGTTATCCTTATCGACAAGCATATTGATTCAAACATGTAATGGTTAAAGTGAGGTTTGCTTGGATTCTACAAACAAGTTATAAACAGATAAATCAACCCAAACTTGCAGGCAAGTTATTTAGCAAAAATTTATTTATTTAGCAAAATTTATTTTTTACTTCAACTGAAGTCTAAAGTAACAATTGGGAATAAGGATACTTATGACTTATTTATTAATATGCTAATGAAATTGATTGCACAGGTAAAGCAAACATAAAAGCCTTTAAAGCATAAAGGAGAGGTGTTTTTTATAAGCATTTTGAAGACAAAGGTTTTTCGGAGGCTCTGCATAAACTAGCAAGTAGTTGAAGCATCACAAAATGAAAACTGGGAAAAAAAAAAAAGACTTTTTCAGTCCTGTAAGTGTCTAGTCAATTCTTTCTGGAACACTACTTTTACACTACAGCTAAGTTTAAACCATAAATAGAAGAAGTCTTTTGATAGTTGATTAAGGTATTCGGAAGCATTCCCTAATGTCGATGTTCGAGAGTCTTAGCCCAGGCTGAACAAAAAACTACGAGAACTTTACGCACCAAAAGCAGGAAGATAATTTATTTACTTTAATCCCACATTTCATTGTCTAAATTTAATATTAGCCTCAGAAGCTTCAGGGACAAAGAACAAAAGAGCTGTGAGAAGAACAGATTATTGTAATAGTGGCCTCCGCACAAGCAAACATTTATATTAGAACAAACTAGTATTGCAAAAAGATTTCACATGCTGTTTCCAAATTTCACATGAGAGCAGGGGAGAATGCTTTGAAAATATGTCCTAAAAGGAAGATGCTACTTCACTGGAGGGCTGCTTTATCTTATTTTAGTCAGAAAATGTCAAACAGTTTACAGTATCCTAACAGAACACAAACAACAAGATATACATGAACCTTTAGAAAGACTGTTCTAGAAGGTAAAAAGTGAACATTGTTCTCAGATAGCCTGTTTCTGGTGTTTCTTTACCTTACTGACAGCCAGCAGTTTTTGTGTAAGCTGTGTGATGACAGAAGGGATGTACGGAATTATGGATTCTTGTAGCAGAGAAAAACTCCTCATGATGGCTGCAAATAAATTGAAAGAATTATCTTGTGGAGGCTAACACACACTTCTGCCATCCATCATACACCTAAATCCTTTACCTTCTAT